>NC_040085.1:4502031-4815937 GCF_003369695.1 Bos indicus x Bos taurus
CTCTTCACTGTTCACATTAAATGGTGTTGATTGACTGGCTGAATGTTGGTGCTGCCAACCATAAGAGCCCACTGTGTTTTTAAAAAACAGTTCATACTTAGCCATCTGTTTGCTCTGCAGTGACAGCACCATCCGTAGGCTGCTTCCAGGAGTCATGGCACTGGGTTTCTCCATGTTGTTTGTACACATGCCGCCCCCTTTTCCTGGGAGGAAATATGTTCAGATCCGGGTATTGGACATGGCGGTGCAGGGGACCACCACTCCTCGCGGTGACCAGCCCTCAACTTACCTTGAGCACATGCACACCTTCCATCCAACACAAATTGTTGCGTTATAAAATTCCTAGAGAAGTTACTTCATAGAATTCAAACTAATGTGCATTTTGCAAACACATTTAACCAGCTTCTGAACTTGTAATATAGCTCTGAAAGTAAACTGTTTAATCAATTTCAGATAGATAATACATAAATATGGTACAAATTCAAAAGACACACAAGAGAATACAGTGAAAATTGTCTCCTTTCTATCTATACTTCATTTCCTCATATCTCCCCGCCCCCAGAGGCAATTACTGTTATCTGATGCATATTTATCTTTTTAGATAGTCTGTGCATATATAACAGCTATATTTTTTCAACAAATTGTAGCATACTATATATATTTCTTCCACCTTATTTTTCTTATTTAAAAATATTTCTTGGTATCTCATGGCAATACAAATGGAACTGCATAGGTTTTAAAAAAAAATTTCATTGTATTCTAAGAACATAATTTATTTGACTAATTGAGAGGCACTTAAGTTGTTTCCATTGTCACAAACAGTACTGCAGAAAAACCCTTGTGCATATATCATTTCATACATGTGCAAGTATATCTGCAGGGTAAATTCCTAGGAGTATCAGGATTGGTTAGAAAGTAAGAATATTTTGAGTTTTGATAGATATTACCAAATTGTTTCCATAGACGCTGTAGCTGTTTGCACTCAGGCAAGCAGCATGTAAGAGTGTTTCGTTCTCCATACTTTTGTCTACACAGGGTGTGATAAAACCTGATCTTTCACAGTTTGATAAGTAGAAAATGGAATCTTATTATAGTTTAATTGTGCATTTCTGTTATTGGGTGAACATCTTTTTGTATGTTTCAGAGTTATGTACTTCCTTTTCTATAAACTTTTCATTTCCTTTACCCATTTTTTTCCTATTAGAGTGTAGTATTTTTTCTTATTGATTTGTAGAAGTTCTTCGTTTTTAAAGGACATCAGTCTTCATCTATGATACAAGCTGCAATTAAAAATTTTTTTTTGCCATATATATATTTTTTTAAATGTTAATACTAGTTAATTCATACTTTCAAGAGGAAGTGTGGAGTAGGGAATCCAACTTTATTTTTTCTAATATGGCTATCCAGCTTTGCCAACATTTTCCTTTCTGATTTGAACTAGTTCCATTATTATATATTTAAGAACTTATGTGTTTGGTGCTAGTCCCAATCTTTATAAACTGTTCCATTGACCCATCTGTTTATGCCCTGGTACCATGCACTCTTTATTATAACTTTATAATTTTAGAAGTCATGTAGATTAGGTTGCCCTTTCATGACCTTTTTTTTTTTTGGCTAGTTTATTTCTCACACGACCTTTAGAGTCAGACTGTGTAGTCCCCTCTACTCCTCTGGCCCTGATAATTCGGTATTTGTAGAGATCATGTTTGGAGAAGGCAATGGCAACCCACTCCAGTACTCTTGCCTGGAAAATCCCATGGGCGGAGGAGCCTGGTAGGCTGCAGTCCATGGGGTTGCAAAGAGTCGGACACGACTGAGCAACTTCACTTTCACTTTGCACTTTCATGCATTGGAGAAGGAAATGGCAACCCACTCCAGTGTTCTTGTCTGGAGAATCCCAGGGACAGGGGAGCCTGGCAGGCTGCCGTCTATGGGGTCGCACAGAGTCAGACACAACTGAAGCAACTTAGCAGCAGCAGCAGAGATCATTTTGGGTTGATAGATTAATTTAGGGAGCATTAAAGTTTTTATGATTGTTTCATTTTCCTTTCCAAGAACTGATCTGCCTTTCCTTTTAGTCACGTCTTTAGTGGGCTTTCCTTCATTATCATTTTCAAAAATAGTTTTCATATAAATCCTACACACTTTTGCTATGTTTGCCACTATTCTAAATAAGGTCTTTATTTTGCTTTATCTTCTATATAGTTGTTATTTGTATATGAAAGATTTTGATTTTTTATATTAGATTCACATCTAGCTATCTCACTAAATTCTGAGTTTTTCAGCTGAGTTTCTTCGGTTTTCTAGATAGCAGTCATATTATCCTCAGGTGATAATAATTTTACCTCCTACTTCTCAATTTTTTTAACCTCATGTCTCTCTGATTTACTAGGAATGCTTCTAGTATTTTCTCATAAGCATTAAGTCCCTAATGGTTTTCTACTTCATAAAGATCCTTTTCAGTTCTCATGTGAGATATTTCTTGCCCCATTGTCTATGGATAGTTGTGGCAAACTTTTCAGTCATCCCCTGCAAAAACTAAAGAATGAAAGGGCTCAAACTAGAGAAGCCATTGTTACATTGGGCAAACATCGGCCTTCTGGGGTCTTCCACTCATTTCCAACTGAAATAGCAAGAGAGGGACCAGTCTCATTCACATGGCAGCCCTTCAGACTTCTGAAGAGACAGTAGGTCTTCTTTGAATATTTCTCTTTGCCTTACAACATTGGAGTTTAACAATATTCACATTCCCAGAACTTCCAATATAAAGCCTTCCCTTCCCACAGTACTATGGTGCTTGTAGAGAGGATCCCACACTTATGACCCAGAGTGAAACTCTTCGAGTCATATTTCTTATTGCGTTTTGGATTTTATTATTGGCTCTGAACTTCTAAAATCATCAGACTGGTCACATTGTTGATAAGACTGAAATCTCTTCTTACCTAAGCACCAATAACTCGCTGGGGTTCCATGTGCTATCTAATCAATTACCTCAATTTGGATATTCTGTGAATTTGAATCCTACTCCAGACTATGTGAAACTCATTATAACCATGTGGATTCAGTTGCAATTATGACAAGTTTTTGGTTTTGAAATAAAAATATCATAATCTATGGAGGAGTGCCACTCTTCAGATTTCAAATTGCAAAATTTGTGAAGTTTTCATTTGGCTCAACAGTAGGGACAGCTGACATGAAAACTTTTGTGGCATTCAAGTGAGGTCAGACAGAATAAATAGACATAGGGTTGAACCATTTGTATCTGAGCTTTTTTGCTTTCGTCTTGGTGTTCGAGCATATGATAGCAACTTATAAACAATAAAACCCTACCATATTTCATATTACTTTCATTTTCATGCCTGGTGCTTTTATAGATTCAGCGAGGGCATGGTGCATATTTGTCACGTCCACATGGCCTGTTTGCACAGTGATCCCATATATTGGATTCTGTACTGTGTAGACTTTTGTTCTTTAAATGACTAATAAGACAGCATGTAATCGACTCTCTCTCTCTCTCTCTATATATATATATATATATAGAACAGCATCCTTGGCATTTAACAACTGCATTATCAGAAAATGAAACCCATATGTTCTATCCAATTTCTAGAGATGAAATTTCCTCACCTAGTCCTGTCAAGCAGGGGCAGGACCTGAGCATATGATAATTGATCAATAAATATTTATTTAATGAGTAGATGAAGCCTGAAATTCAGTTCAGATCTGAGTGTGCTTATTGAGACAATAAGCTTGTTATAATTAATGTACACTGAAAACATATCTTCAGTCATCAGTTCAAACAAGATCAGCAATACATTTACCCCAGAATAATGATGTAGATACTAGTTTAGAATTGTATTTTTAGTCATAGGACCTGGTGTTTTGTTAATTAGTTGAAGCATAATTAGTTGTCAGTGGACATGTAGCTCAATTTCATCCATCCATTCTCCCCTGCATCTAAAGAGAGTCCCCTCCAAGGTCCTGGTCAGGTGGTAGGTTCTGAAATTACAACTAATAAGGTTTGGGGAATTTACAGGGACCTTTTTCAGGGGCAAGTACTAAATAGCAAATACACAAATAGACCCAGGCTTCTCCCCTCTGTGGCCCCTCCAGCTGAGAAACACATGGAGTTTCCCTGCTTTTAGACACAGGGCTGTTCTGGTTGGGGAGGGATTGTTACTCTGTACAGATTTTCTGCTTTGGAAAAGTCTAAATTAATTTGTTTTCTGGATCAGTGATACTTTTTCCTTTTCATGGTCCTTCATGGTATTCTCTAAGGTAGGTATTGAGAATGAAATAAATCAACAGAAGGAGGAATAACCTGAAAGAGAAAATCAATCTGAGAATGAACAGTGGCCACTCTCTGATTCTAATGATTGTGTGGAACATTCATTAATAACAAAATAAACCCAAAGAAAATAAAAACAAACAAAGCAAACAGTTAAAAAACAAACAAACAAACTCTCTCTCTCTGAGAATGGATTTGAAGGTTGTTGTACTGTTTGTACTGTCGTTTTCAATGACTAGTATCCAGTGCACATCTTAGAGGGACAGGATTCTGATTCTGTAGCACTCAGATTAGAACTTCTTCTCTTAGCAAGGAGCCTAACTTGTCAAAGTCTCCCCAAATGGAGGCTAAAAGAAGAGCACCTGTATACTTTGTATAAATGCCCTAGGATATGATAATCACGCAGATTAAAGAGAATGGAAAAGAGGCAGAAAAATTATTCCAGCTCATTTCAAGTTCAGAACTCCATCTTCAAATCCAGCAAGTCCATTTAGCGAAAATGCTTGGGATGTGACCGTGTACTTGCCGAGTCTACTGCCATTCCAGTACCATGACCCGTACATTTCTTTCGTTGTAAATGGGAGGTTTAGGAACAACAACTTTGGGGATTTTACTTGGCAATTAGAATTCTCCTTTCTTGCCAGGATTAAGTTTTCTCTAAAGGATGTTGTCTTCTTTAGAGATCCTCAGTTTCATTAACTTGGGTGGCTTTGACATGATGGCTATGTACAAAATCATCACTTCAGGTTTTCCACTGTTCAGGATCTGTTAATGAGATAGTGTTTTTTTGCATTATAGGATAGTTTAACATCATCTTAATCCACAAGTGCCCTCTTGGCCAGAATTTCATAAGGAAAACAATGTATGCTTGGAGACTCATTAACCACAAAATTAGTCTATTTTCTGAATTAAAAAAAAAAAGTTTCATTGACTCTATTCCAAAGAGCATTCTGGAAGGCATAATATTAGACAAAAGTTGACCAAGGTAGAAATGATTTGATAAAGTAAACTTACTGGAAGATGGCCATTTTATAGAATCTGACTTGCTAACTCCATGGTCATAAAAAGGGAAAAAATAAGTGATTTGTTAATAAAAGATGTTCATGCACTGCAGGACTGAAATATGATGTATTGTTTAGCACGTAGCATTATATTTAAAATTATTATTTTCCTTTCATGTTTAGATCTTTCTCTGGAATTAAAGGACTCCAGCTGAAAGTTAATCTCCAACCCAATGACAATTACTTTTTCTACGTGAGAGCCATCAATGCATTTGGGACAAGTGAGCAGAGTGAGGCTGCCCTCATTTCCACCAGAGGTACTTCCTTTGCACACAGAGAACTATTGCCAAGCATTCCCATTCCTTCCCTCCCACCACCCAGGGAAAACATCCTAGAGGGCCACTTCTTAAGCTCCCAGACTGCTGGCAATGCTAGGTTTTTGGCATAAGGACCCAGGGTTGGCCAAAGGTCAAGGTGTTTCTTTTATTTTTCTGGTTTAAGACATTCTCAACCTTGGCTACCCATTAGCTATCAGTCAGGTGCTTAAAAAAAAAAAAAAAGATGCTGGGGGTCCACTCCCGAAGATCCTCATCTAATTTACTGAGATATGGGCTTTGACATGTTTTTAATCTCCTCAGATGATTCTTGTTTGGTTTACAATTTGCTGTAGATGGTGGGTATGTTTTGAGTCTGTGACTGTGTGTGTGTGTTGGGAAGAGTGGGATGAAGATATTCTTGCTACATGACACTGTGAACTCCATGAATAATCTTCCAGTCTTATTCTTCTAATTATTTTCCATGCCTAGCTCATGATTGGTGCCGATTTATGTTTGTTGAATACATGAAGGTATGAGTAACTCAAGAAAATGATAACTGTTCAAGGGCCTTTTGGGGAAAATACCCTGATGATCCCAATAAAAAATACTGGGCTGTTCTCAATTATTGTGAAAAGAAATGAGTAATGGAAAGGTGATCATTTTTTATCTTATCCTAGACCCAAAGATTGAGGCAGAAACTTGAGGGTGGCCCATTAAGTGACTTGCTTAACCAGCAAAAAGTTGTGCACGAGCCATGTGTGTTGTGTTGTGTGGTTAGGGACAGCGTGATGTTTGTAAAGAGAGAAAACGGGGGGACTGTCTGTCCAAAAGTGTGTTCCCTGCAGTCCCAGAGTGGTGCCTGTACCTTCCACTGTTAGAAGCACTCCTGGAGGTTACACCAGTGCGTCTTCAGACTTGAACGTGCACATGGGTCTCCCGAGGAGCTTGTTAAAATAGAGATTGTGATTCAGGAAGCCAGGGGGAAGGCCTGAGATTCTGCCTTTCTACCTAGTTTCCAGGTGAGGTAGGTGCTGGGTGGGGAGCATACTTCGTATAACAGAGTAGGTGCTAGATTTGGGCTGAGGGGCGTTTCACACATCTGTGGCACCAGGCAAGGTGACAAGTGACTAGCTCACAGTCCTGATCACAGATAGAGTTTTGCCATGGACCTGAAAACACCCTGGGGGGGATTTAGATGTCAGAAGCAAGGGAGACTAAGATCTGAAAGGTGGGGCTTGGCCTGGGACATTGTGGTAATGTTATAATCCTGTTTTCTGATCGCAATAGGAACCCGATTTCTCTTGTTGAGGGAAACGGCTCATCCTGCTCTGCAGATTTCCTCAAATGGGACAGTGATCAGCTTCGCTGAGAGGAGACGGCTGACAGAGTGAGTAGAAGGAGAAGGCACAAGAGGCCTCACGTGGTCTCACCCGCCACGTCCTTGGTTCGGTGCACATGCTGTGTGACAGCAAGCCCGAATTGCAGAGTTCGGTTATGGTTCGTTACTAAGGGAAAGTGATGGAGATAGTTCAAACATGGAGCAAGTGTCAATATTTTTATTGGAAATACAAGCACAGATGGTTTTGTTTAACACATAGACTGTTTTAAGGCGTTAACTCTGGTTCAGTGAAAAAAGAGCCTGGGTTCATTCTTCTATTATTTGCAACAGCAAATCAGATTTTGCATCAATCCACTTGAAAAGGAATAGAGGAGAATGACATTTTGTTGAGTTTCTGGAGCTGGGCACATGCAGGACTTTCAAGATCTTGCCCCCTCTCCCCCAGAGGGGCCCACAAAAGGAGAGTGAACATGTTAGTCATTCAGTCCTGTCTGACTCTTTGCAACCCCATGCACTGTAGCCCCCAGGCTCCTCTGTCCATGAGATTCTCCAGACAAGAATACTAGAGTGGGTTGCCATTTCCTTCTCTAGGGCTGACCCAGGGCTCAAACCAGGGTCTCCTGATTGCAGGCAAATTCTTTACTGTCTGAGCCACCAGGGAAGCCCCCCACAAAAGGAAGCAGCAAAGTAAAAAGAAGGCAGAAGCTGAAGGCATAGCATGGAGAGTGCTCTGCAATTTGTCTGCAATCACTCATGGTTATTTTGAGGGTCCAAATGGAAGAAAGTGAAAGACTTTCGAAAATCATAACCCACGTGAAACACACTCCTGTAGGCACTGATGTGCCTGGGTTGGACAGCCAGCAAGCTCTCACTACCGCCCTGAGCCCACCAACAGCGACTCACACTGTTTTCTTCTTAAGCTGCTATTCACCTATCTGTGGCTCGGCTCAGGTGTCACCTGCTCCTGGAAATGGCCAAGCCTTCTCTGGGCTCTGGCGCCCTTTGATCGTATCTACAAAAAGGTCTGAGCACCTGTGGAATCATTCGTCAGCCACTCCATCTTGACTGGTCCTCAAGCAGCCCTGTCTTCCATATCTTTGAATCCCCAGAATCTATCCTAGGGTCCAGAACACTGGAAGTGCTAAACATATACCAATGATTGAATTCAGGCGGGGAAAAAAGATTTAAGAAATAGATTGAGCTTTTCTGTCTCTCTTGGATTGCTTAAAAAATCAAAGAGAAAAGAAGTATATTGGAGGTTGGTTCATAGATGACTGATGATAATAACTGTTCAGTTCAGTTCAGTTGCTCAGTCGTGTCTGATTATTTGCGACTGGGAAGCACACCAGGCTTCCCGGTCCATCACCAACTCCTGGAGCCTACTCAAACTCATGTCCATTGAGTTGGTGATGCCATCCAACCCTCTCATCCTCTGTCATCCCCTTCTCTTCCTGCCTTCAATCTTTCCCAGCATCCAGGTCCTTTGCATCAGGTGGCCAAAGTATTGGAGTTTCAGCTTCAGCATCAGTCCTTCCAATGAATATTCAGAAATGATTTCCTTTAGGATTTACTGGTTGGATCTCTTTGCAGTCCAAGAGACTCTCAAGAGTCTTCTCCAGCACCACAGTTCAAAAGCATCAATTCTTCGGCACTCAGTTTTCTTTATAGTCCAACTCTCACATCCATACATGACCACTGGAAAAACCATAGCTTTGACTAGACGGACCTCTGTTGGCAGTGTCTCTGCTTTTTAATATGCTGTCTAGGTTGGTCATAGCTTTTCTTCCAAGAAGAAGTGTCTTTTAATTTCATGGCTGCTAATAATAATAGATAATAACTATAATGTATTTGATAGAATTATGTTAATTATTAATCTGAAAATTAGTTCATACATAGCAAGCAACCAAGTTTTGCTCCAGAGAACAAGCACCCATCAGTAGCCACCGCTCTGAAATGAAGTTGTTGGGTAAAGACACAAGAAAATGAAATACATTCCCTTGTGTAATCATTTCCTCACCTGTTAAAGGGGAGCGGGAGATTGTGCTGACTGAATATTAATGCTGCTTAAATTAAAAATGCTTCCTTGCTGTCTCAGCCATTTCAAAGCAAAATTGAGCAATTCACGCAAACAAGGTCACCCATCAGCAGGAGAAAGTGCTTTGGTTCACTTCACCATGCCTGTTGCAAAAATAGCTGAGGTGAGACAAAAAGAGACCTTTCAACAACCTCTTAGGCATACCTGCTGCCATCTAAAGAGGCCCCAGTCCCCAGGACTGTTGACCGCAAGCCTCTCCAGAGCACGGACAACACGCCCGCTTCACCTGCACCGCCCTCTGCCCAGGCCTCCCCAGACGCCCGCTGTCAGGAGCAGCACCTGGCTTGGTCTGTGTGCCCAGGAAGGTCCTCAGGCACGGGACTCATGGTTAGAGGTTTTAGAGACTCCATTTTGTGTGCGTGCAAGTTTTGGGGGAAAAACTTTCCAAGTTATACTCTCTTACCTCCTCTTGCCTCCTTTACATTTCCTCACTCCCTTTGAAAGCGGTGCATGCTGTCACTTCAGTCATGTCCGACTCTTTGTGACCCTATGGACTGTAGCCCACCAAGCTCCCCTGTCCATGGGATTCTTCAGGCAAGAACACTGCAATGGGTAGCCATTCCCTTCTCCAGGGGATCTTTCTGACCCAGGGATTGAACCCATGTCTCTTACGTCTCCTACATTGGCAGGTGGGTTCTTTACCATTAGGGCCACAGATGGGTGCCATTTCTTTTTATCCTATGCGTGTGTGTTCAGTCGTTCAGTCACGTCTGATTCTTTGCAACCCTATGGACTACAGCCCGCCAGGCTCCTCTGTCCATGGAATTTCCCAGGCAAGAATACAGAATGGGTTGCCATTTCCTTCTCCAGGGGTTCTTCTCTACCCAGGGGTCAAACCTGAGTCTCCTGCATTTCCTGCATTGGCGGACGGGTTCTTTACCACTGAACCACCCGGGAAGCCCTCTTTTTTTTTTTTTTGGAAGCCCTCTTCTTTTTATCCTATCCTTATTCTAATTATTTTCTAGTTCCCAGTTCCTCTAAGAGATGCTATGTGTAATACATGCGTGTTGTGTGTGGCAGTAGAACTATGTTAAAAGCATGTTGAATGTTTGGGGAATTCTGTGGCCCTCAGGTCAAGGTCAGGGACAGCATGAACAATGAATATCTTTAGTCAGATTCCAGCAAGGATATTCTAGCAAGGATATTCAGCAAATTCTCCAAGGATAGAATCCTGCTTAAACTGTGGGTGCACTTATGAATGTCGATGTCTATGAAATAAAGGTTGCCAATTCCTGATCAACTTTGCCTGCAGAATCCCATCAGTCCTGGGTGAGGAGCTGCCTGCCTGTGGCCAGCACTACTGGGAGACCACCGTCACAGACTGCCCAGCTTACCGACTGGGCGTCTGCTCCAGCTCAGCTGTGCAGGCTGGTGCCCTGGCACAGGGAGAGACCTCATGGTACATGCACTGCTTTGAGCCACAGAGGTAAGCTGGGGCCTGCCCCTCTTCACCTAATCAAAGTGTCTAGGCCGAGGGCTCTGAGGGGCCCAATAAGTAGCGTCTCACTTCCCTACCCAAGTTCTGAGCCAACTGAGAAAGAAGAGAGTCAAGTATTGAGTTGGCCCAAAAGTTCATTCAGTTCATTTCTGTAAACGAACTTTTGGGCCAACTGATACATGGAGACTCAACTATTACTCTGATTACTGAGGAAGCCAGTTTTAGACAATGTGGTTCATAAGTGAGAGCAAAACTGTTTCTTATCTCGAATCCTCTTTAATAGATTTGTACCCACCCAAAGTCTTGGCCAGGCCAGCTTCCCGTACTGCAGGACAGAGTAGGGAGCTGGAAAAGGATGTGTGTCTCCTCAGGAAGCTCAAAATGAAAAGTTAGGAAACTGGGTGTGTGGCCAGGTTTTCCTTTGAAGTCCACCCCAGGGTGGGGAGAGACCACAAGGGTAATGCTGAAAGGGCTCCCTCCATGGAGGAGTCAATAGGACTAAGGAAGAAGTGGATCCCAGCACCCCGTCTCCCCCACGTCTCTGGTCTATATTAGGGGTTGGCAGACTACAACCCACAGGCCAAATGGGGCTGACTTTTTTGTAAATAAAGTTTTATTGGAACACAGCCAAGTTCATTTGTTTACATATTGCCTATGGTTGCTTTTGTGCTACAATGGCAGAGTTGTCTAGGTATAACAGATACCAAATGGCCCCCAAAGCCCAAGATATTTACTCTCTGGCCCTTTACAGACAAAGTTGACCAACCCCTGGTCTGTATTATTGGTGTGACTGACCTGGGTTTCTTGGACTCTCTTTTTTGCTGTTCTTTTTAAAAATCTTTTGTTGTTTTTATGTTTTGGTTTTTTGACCATGAGGCATATGGAATCTGAGCTCCCTGACCAGGGATCAAACCCACACCCTCTGCATCGGAAGGTGGAGTCTTAACCCCTGGACTACTTGGGAAGTCCCCTTAGACTCTTTAGTCAGTTTCCATTGATAAGAATCTAGACGAGGAATTCAGGCAAGGCTTTACTGGGACTCGTGCTGTAACAGGAGCGAGCAAAGACAAGGAACGGGTTCCCTTGCTCCCTCCCTGAGGAGGGGTGAGCTGGTCCCTTAAATGGAATGAGGGTAAAGGTGGATTGGTGGGTCAGGCTGGAGCAGTGGCTTAGGGGGTCTGCTCACCCCCTTGGCGGTGCCGTGTGCATGTATCCCGGGCAGTACCCTGCTTTTGCTCCCAGCACCTCAGAAGTGGCAGTCGAGTTTGGGCTTTTTGTATCTTGTTCATAATTTGCCCCAACTGGGCATCCACGTGGTTATTTTTAGTTTCTTTGTATTCTGTTGCTCAAGGAGACATCTGTCCAGGTGCAAGTGCTGCAGTAAACGGTCCCAGGTTGTAGACTGTCTCATTAGGATTGTCTAATTGGTTGATATGAAAAAGCCATAAACCTGCGTTAGTCTCAGAGAGAGAAGGCAAGCATGCTATGAACTGAACATGTGCACAAGACGGTCTAATAAACGAGCATGAGACTGGAGCCAGGAACCTAATTTGAGTCCTGGCTCCATTCTTGACTAGCATCCTATTGACTACTCACCAGAAGTTGGTTAATCCTGTGAACAGATCGGTCTTGGTTAATCTGTGCCTCATGTGTCTTGTCAGGGGACAGTGACACCTAGACTACTCCATTTGGGGGCTGTGAGGGTCACATGAAGTCAGGTACAAGGAAGAGCTTTGAAACTGTAAAGACTCAAACGTGAGGCATTATTCAAATGGAATGCTTAAAAAGGAATCAGTGCTTGCAAGTTCCCAGAAAAAGGCCCACAGATTGGATTTTGCATATTTCTCGCTGCACATCTCTCCCTGTATCCTACTTGACAGAGTTTGATTCCCTGACAAGGTTCACAAGGACACCATCTCCAAGAGCTTTTCAAAGTCACATTCCATCAAATCAGAGCAATTATGATTAAATGATGTTCAGTGCTGTGTGATCCTTGAGGACCCATCCTCTACCCAGAGTTGAAAAATCATTCAAACCCAGAGTTGATGATCGGTAGAGTTGGAACTAGGTATTGATTTCATGAAGATTTCCTTAGACAACTGAACCCTTAAGAACATAAAGGCAAGCCTCCAATAACAAAGTTCTAGACTCTAGAGAACAGAACAGTTAATTTCATTCAGCAGGTTCAACAGCTTTGGTCTTTGGCTTTTGTCACCCAGGGTAGGTTCTGTGGATTCTGGGAGAAGGGACGCGCCTGCCTGTATGATCACAGCACAGAGAGGTCAGGTCTTAAGTGCCTCATTCCATGGTCCAATCAGAGCACGCTGGCCATCAGGCCACTGAGAGTGCTGCTACAGCAGAGCCTCCTGAGTTTTTCCATTTTTCTGGCTTCATGATTTAAATGAAGCAATATTACTCTTGATTCTACTTACATCTGGTGTAAGACGTCATGGTGGGATAGGAGAAATGAAGAGTCTTAAGGAGAAAGAATCAGTTGCATTTCTTCCTGTCTGTCCCTAACTTACTCCTCTAGTTCAAGGCTTCACTTTACCAGTTTCTCCCACAGCCCCCGGGCCTGTGCTCTTCTTCTGGTCTCTAATCACTCCAAGCCATTCTAAGTGTCACCACTGCAAATGTTTCTAAAATGTCATTTACATCATGTCCCTTCATTTTTGCTAAAGAAATCTATAAACATGAACAGTGGTGTCAGCACTCTGGGACCACAGTGAAGGCGGGAAGCCCGGAAGAATGGAAGCAGTCTGGGGGATGGGAGTCCTAAGGGAAGCAGCCACCGGGGTGGAAAGGAGTCTGGGCTCATTCTCGGCCAGCAGTGAGATGCACCAGGATGGGCTACACAGGTAGGGACCCTCGCCCAGGCAGTTCCAGGGTCAGGCAGATGTCAAGAATCAGGCTTCCGAATGACCCTTGTCTGAACAAGAACTAGCAATCCAAAGGATGGGGAGGGAGTCAGGCCACAGACAGACAGGCCTTGTTTCAGGCCGGAGTGCAGCTTGGAGAATGAAGTGATGTGCTCAGTGGGAAATGGGGCAGAAGCAGGACAGGGTGAATTCCAGGCCCTGCAGAACGGTTGGGTCCAAGGCTCCATGGAATGTCTTTCCCTCCATGGTAGCGACTTGCTCAGGGACTGACTGGGGCTGGGCCTGTAGGCCCTGGGGATCTTCCAAGTAGGGTAGGGAAATAGCTCAGATGGGCATTCAGAACCCTCTCGACCAGCCCTGTCCAGTCACACATTCTGAAAAACTAGAAAAAACGGTAGATGTGGCTATTGAGCACTTGGAATGTGGTTAGCAAGACTGATGAACTGCATTTTGAATTTTACTTAATTCTACTGTAAGTAGCCATATGTACCTCTTGACTACTATATTAGACAGGGCAGGCCAGTATAGAGCCTGGCCTCTGACTTACCTATCCAGGTAATACTCTCAAAGTCATTCACATGTCCCCTCCTAAGTGGTCAAGCAGATGACATACAGGTTTATTCTGCCACCTCATCATTGCCTCTGCTGCCCCCACAGCTTGGATCACCTCACCCTTTCCCCTCTTATCCAGTCCTGACCTTTCTTTGGCTGAACGTGCACCCATCTGCTCCCCAAGCCTTCTGTAAGAACGCCAGCTACACTGCTGTTCCCCTCATTGCCACTCACAACCTCTGTGTGCTTTACAGGTTCTAAAATTTCATAGTGTTCTGCCATATCTCACATTGGCAAGGCACTGAATAGGTCCTTTATCATTGTGGAAGTCTCGCTCACCTTCCATCCCCGTAAACCTCTGCCCTTTTGAATGAGCTTCGTTTGGCAAGGAAGTTGCCAACTTGCCATTCCCTGCGCTCAAGCTCCTAGGCGTTTAAGAGAGACACCACAAGTCTTCAAGGTCCTTCTCTGTCTTGTATGCAGGTTCTATGGCCCCAGTCTGTCCAGTGTCACTCCCACCCTCAGACCTGTCAGATCCACAGACCACACACCTGTCCCTCAGCTCTTCTCTTCTCCTGCTTTCAGGGCCCCAGCCTCTAAGATCGTCAGGAGAAAACTCCCACCGTATGTTACTCTTTTGCACAGAGCAGTTTCGCTTTTTCTGTTCAGCAATTTCTCACTCCCAACCTGTCCTTGAACCTTTCCTTTCACAACCAAACCAAGTCCATGAAATGTGTCATAAAACACTTTCCCCGTCTGTGCCCGGAGCTGGAGTCTGAGCCCCAGCCTATGCTCAAGTCTTAAACGGTTTTCCTTCTAGTTCAGTAGAGTATGGGTTTCCTTGAAGGCAAGGACAGTATGCTGTGGTCCTTCATATCCGCCAGAGGTGCAGAGGTCTAACAAAGTGTGGGACATACACATATGCCCAGTGAAAACATGGTGAACTGAATGTATCTGAACTTAAGAGAGAAATCAGAGGTAACCCCCCTTGGCTGTAAGGCTGCAGAAAACATGGAGAAGATGAAAAGGAAAGTTGGTTTGGGCAGGGGCATTGTACAAAGGATGAAGTTGGACAGAAATAACGACATATTTCTTAAACTTCATTAAGGCCCTTATATAAGTTACTTACAAATTTTTTAAACAGTAAAATTAATGCATTTTATGGAAGGCGAGCCTGCAGTCCTTTTTACAATACATGGCAGCCTCGAAGGAGTTTTATTCAAAAGAATGACACACCATGAATGCGGTAGTTAAAACATGTGGGCAGCTGGGAAAGAATTAAAATGTGGAGAAAATCACAAGGGAGGCATATGTTGGTTATTCTGGGCCTGCCTCCTAATGTAGAAGTAGCAAAAGTATTAAAAAACACTCGTCTGTTGGCAAGAGCTATGCATGTTAGCATCTAGGAGGGATCTGGCTAAGGTATTTGGGGCACTGTTACTGCAACCCTTATTGTGAACTGAGATCAATAATCGCAAAATCGGTTGTCTCCAGGTGATTTTCTTTATCGTCGTTCAAGATTTTCAAAGTTTTCAATTCCCATTCTGTTCCATTTCAGATACACATTTTTCTACAGTGGCATCGTGAGCGATGTCCACGTGACTGAGCGTCCCGCCAGAGTGGGCATCCTGCTGGACTACACCACCCAGAGGCTGCTGTTTATAAACGCTGAGACTGGACAGATGCTCTTCATCATCAGGCACAGGTTTAACGAGGGCGTCCACCCTGCCTTCGCCCTGGAGAAACCTGGAAAATGTACTTTGCACCTGGGGATAGAGCCCCCCGATTCTGCAAGGCAAAAGTGATCGTGGGCTTTCAGAGTTTCCGAGAGGAAAATTCAAATTTTGGAGGAGGGGGGTGCTCTGTTCTCTCCTGTGGGTGCTAGACAGCATTCAAAACATTTGAACACAGCATTCAAAAAACACTTGCACCAATGATAGCTCCATGCACAGTGATCAACACGTGAGCCAAACCACCAAGAAAACCTTGAGTTTTTAGTGTCGTGTGAGAAGATGGAAAAAGCAACCTCCGCCCTTCAGTTTATATATGTTTGAGTTCTTCCCTAAGTGAAAAGGATTTATACCTGACTTGGGAATCGAAATAGCGAAATGGACTCCCACTTATGTCGCTGGTGAAAGAAATCCTCGAGGGACAGGTCTGTGTCCCTTCCTGAGTGAAGGGAAGGTTGTGCTGGTAATATATCTCCTCCGACAAGAAACAACTACTTTTTCCATAAGAGATATGTCACCTCACTTCACTAAAGAATGCTGAGTCCTAATCAGTAGAGAAAATGTTTTAACCATTCTAAGCTGATAATGAACTCTTTTGTAACCATTATATACTGTAGAACACGAGTCTCTTTTCCCTGAAATTTTAAATGTAGAAAAACGCTAGATGTTAGAGATTTCCTTTTTGTTAAATAAATGGTTAGAGTCTATAAAACAAAACATGTTATGTGAACTTACTACATGTGACTTGCGAGCCTGGCATCTCTGGAGGGGACAAACTGCGGATAAAGAGTCACCACACTGCAGTGGGTGGTACTACCACTCATTTTCATGTGAGAATTTACACATGTAAGCTTTAAAATCTAAACATTTTCAGCCTATAGTTACAGACAACTACCAGAAACTGAGAATCTCTTTTTGCTAAAAATAAAATGGTTGGTCATTTTAAGATATATTGAAATCTCTCAAAATCTTCCTAAAATATGTGTGTGTAGAGCTGATAAATATAAAATGCATGTTGAGATGATTGCTCTTGTTCTCCACAAGACAAATACTTCATTGTACTTGTAGATTTCTTTAACATTACGAATTCAATTGTTTTCTTATATCAAGAAATACTGTCCTACTTTTGGTACATACCCTAAAATCTATTGTTTAATAGCTGGAAAAGCCAAATTGGGTGTATAACTACATTAACAGAGTGACTTCAAAGCCTTCCTCATCCTGCTTTGAAATTAGGGCAACTGCTGGCAAGAAGGATAGTTAATGAAAACAAGGATTAACGTGCTGCTTTGTGGGAAACACTGTCTTCCTTTTTAACAAGCCTTAAAATGATAATCAGGTTCTGACTAATCAGCAACTCATGGTCATTATTACTTTTGGGGGTGGGAATATAGTGTAATTAAAAACAATAACAAAAGGAGCAGCAACCACGTGGATTTTAGAATTTGACTCAGTTTGGATTCCTCCAAAAGTAGACCGAAGAGATAAAGATTTAGTACAAGTTATTTACATAGGAGGCAATTCTAGGAAGCACAGGAGAGGAAGTGGGGAAAGTGAGAAAGGAAGAGGCAAGAGCGTCTAGAGGACATGTTTTATGGGTGGGTTATTACAGTGTGGACAGCTGGGGCTTGCCCGTGTTGGGGGCACCCTCCGAAACCACTAGGAACATGCCAGAGGTTAACGTGTAAGCACTCTTGTCCAACCCAGTTGGGTGAGCATTGCCCCTGGAGACCTCAGGGAACATTAAATTCCCTTCCCTACCTTGCCAGGTTGTGTTCCTTGAAGCCTCTTGTGGCCACAAGAAACCCCTCAAAGGACACAAGAAACACAGGTGCCTGACACAGCTGACAGCAGCCTGAGCACCCTCTACCGCAGCTGCTGGTGCACTCAGGGGAACCATGGGGAGCCGGACAGGACGCCAGCAGCGTCCGCCGTCAAGATGGAAGCAGCTGCGGTATTACGGCGGAAGCCGTGTAGTAATGGGAGGAGCTAGGATCAAATCGTGACTCAGCCCTTTACGTCATGACTCAGGGCAGCTCAGATGCTTTAGTGATGCCTTTTTCTCAGGATAATTGTAAACAAAAGGTTAATAAGCACGTGAAACAGCCCAGCATTTTTAGCTAACAACGTCCTGAACGAGGATGCCAGAGACCCTCTGTGGCGACCTTCCACCGCATCCCCGGTAAGGGGGCCCCTATCTCTGACCCCGTAGCAATTGGATGCTGGCAGGGAGGACACTGGGGTTGGGAGCTCATGGTTTAGCTGCCTTCGTCTGTTAACCGACAGGCGGTGGTTCCTAGGGGACTGGTCCCGTGCAGACAAGTAGAGTGAAGCTAATGCTGTTTCCCCCACATCCTCCTCCTTGGCCCTTACTCTCTGAGCTCCCTTTGCGTTCTTGTCTTTCCTCTTCACACAACACAGATCCTCAGCGAGAGGAAAGAAAGGCAGCAAATTTCCGTCCAAATTTCTCCTCTGGAAATCTGTTGATGGTCGATGTATAGTCTTAACGCTCATCAGGTCGTTGCACAATAAAAATTTCCATTTTATGGATGAGGAAACCAGTCTCAGAGCAGTTAACTAACTTGTTCATAGCTGCAGCTGGCAGGGAGCAGAGCATGGATTTAGATATAGCTTGCATCCAAAGCTAGAAGAATAAAATGATTATATTTTGTTTCATTTTTAATCACAGATCATTTTTCTACATATACACTGTACATGAAAATTACGTGTCTATGCATACTCATATGCACACCACACATGCACATATGAATATACATATATACACACATATTTATTCATACATCCACTTTCTCTTCCCTCCTGAATTGACTTCCTTCCCAAGCCTTTCTTTTGTTATCAGTGCTGTCCTACTCGCAGCAGACATGGGATACTTTAATTCTTTCTTCAATACCTTTGAGCTTATTTAGGATTCAGAAGTATGTATAATATTCTATTTGTGCAAAAAAAAAAAGTGAAACCACATGCATGAAAACATAGTGTTGCCTCTAACAGATACAGGGCTGAAAGAGAGGAGTGTGTGGAAAAAAGATTACAAAATGAGGATGAACCCTGTGGTCCTTCTCTATCTCTTTGCACCTGGCAACTCTGCTGGATATATTCTTTGTCAAAATTAGAACTATTTTTCTGTTGGAGCAAACCGGAATATGTCCCTGTTGATTTTATAGAAGTGCTTCCCCAGCGTCCAACAGAATTGTCTTGTACTTCATCACACTCACTTACAAAACTGTGCTTTCAGCGCTGAAAACTAACACTCTCCCATCAGAAGCATCTTTCGGGCCTCAGAAGGGCCAGTATCTGAGGTCCCTTCTCACCTTTGCTGTGTTTATTACCCATTAATCATCTCAACTGTTTAATTGCTGAAAGAACTCACAGGACTCAGTTTATGCTCATGGAAGAGCTTTATCACAGGCAAAGAGTACGGTCCAACTGCACAGAGGAAGGGTGAGCACTGAAAGGGTCCTCCTATACGTCAAGCGCAGGTGACCTTGTCCACCCGTGAGTGGGATGCCCAGCGCGCACACATCTCCAGGCCTCGAAACACGCACCATCAGGGTGTGTGTGAAGCACCTGGGTAGCAGGAAGCCCAAGTTTTGTTTCAGGGAGTTTGGTGCGGAGGAGGGGGGCCTCTCATATTTAGCTGGTCATGTTCTTTCTAGCTGTGAACCTAGCCCTAATTGTTCAAACTTACCTCCCTGCCCCCTACAGGTTCTACCAAAGCCAGTACCTAAGATAAATCCCATGATTACTACTAAATGATGCTGACAGACTGATACAGCTTGCTCCAAAAGAACTGATCAATCCATGGTTACAGAGTATCACTTCTTTTTAGTTAATAGATTTCCATGGCATTAGGCAAGGATCAGTAACTATGTGGATACACAGGTGGTCAATGAAGATGAGTGGAAATGAACCAGTGCTAGGCAATTACTGTCCTGAATTCCAGAGCCCAACTGCTGGGGGTGTTTCATGAGTAATAGTAATGAGAGCTGACTGCCTCTCCTGCCAGTAGCTATGCCCCATGTCCCTAATTCAGTGACTGCTAGGCAGTGATCAGGGCTCATCCTTGAGCTGAATAAAGTGGGACCTGCTTTCCAGCCCCCTCCACAGTGGGCAGGGGTGAGGGAAGGGAACGTATTTTCTGTAGTTTTCACATTAGACGAATGGCATCTCTCATTTTGCTTTTCTACCCCCAGAGTGTGTGTGGTTGTGCTCCGCTTTTACGTGCCCCTGTTTTGGTCTTAACTTTGTCAATATTGAGTTCATTTTCTCTAATCAGTATCAGTAACTTCAGGGACCCAGATAGTATATGCACTGTCAGAATTGCTTGAGGATAGTTGGAGGGTTGAAAATGTTTAACCTGGAACAAAGACAAGTTAAGAAGGAAATAAGAGTTCTTCAAAGACTTGCTGCTGTTTAGTCCATAAGTCGTGTCCAGCTCTTTTGTGAATCCATGGACTGTAGCCCACCAGGCTCCTCTGTCTATGGGATTTTACAAGGAAGAATACTGGAGTGGGTTGCCATTTCCTTCTCCAGTGGATCTTCCCAACCCAAGGGTTGAATCCTCACCTCTTCATCTCCTGCTTGGCAGGTGGATTCTTTACCACTGCACCACCTAGGAAGCCAGAGACTTGAAAGGCTGTTTTATGGAAGGAATTAGGCTTATTTTGAGTTTTGCACCAGGACCAGTGGATAGAAGTCCCAGGGTTGAGGAATTTGGTTCAAGAGAAGGGAGAATACCCAATCAGTAACAGCTGGCTAAGAGACATACTGCTTAACAGGAAATGAGCACTCAGAGTCAGGCTGAAAGATCAACCATCTGAAATTCTAAAGAGCATATTCTTGCTTTCAGTTCCAGATCCATGGTTTTTAAGCTGTATTCCTGGGGTGCTGGGATTCCCCAGAGGGGCCTGAGGACAACATGGGATCCAGTAGGAAAGCCAAGTGGGCATAAATTCAAACCCCTGCTCTTCCATCACAGTGGCTCGGTTTGGATCTGGATTCCATATAATAGTTTATTTAATAAACAGGTTTCTATGGTGAGATAAAGTTTTAAAAGTAGCTAACCACTGAGATTAAAGTCTGAACTCTGTGATGCTGAATTCACTTTAAGGACCCCAAAGTCCCTAAATCTTTAATTTTCTCCAAGTCCCTTGTCCTTTACTATTCAAATACTGATGTCATATTGATTGTAAGAAATTTTGTTTCTGATTCCAAATTTCCAAGAATTTCTCCAAATGATCGCTTTCTCCTTGTTGACATCTCTGCCCTCCAAATTCCCCTCCACCACCTCTAGCCACCTCTTCTTCATGCGTCCCTGGTCCCTTTTGACTTTCACAATCCAGAACATTGACACAATCTCCATTGATTCCTTAAGGCAGTGCTAACACAAGGCTGACATTGGTAGCAGTTAACATAGGTTTTGTTGAAGACTTGGAGTTAATAAGGGAAATTTCTTCTTAGATAATAATGCAAAGTAAAACTGATTGTGAAGCATCCCATGTTGCCAGGAGCTGCCGTCTGAACTCCTTTAGCCTGGCCTTCCAGATGTACTGAACAGACAAACCTCTCCATTCCATTTTGTTCTTAAAGTTTCTAGCTTCTATTCAAGCTTTGTTTTTCTCAGATCAGCCAATGGAACTAGAAAACATAAAACTAAAAGACACTTCTCTTACCAATATAGACATCTTTTATAATAAACTGAGAACAAAACTGTGCCCTCCTGTCTCAGCCTCTTCTATCCTGCCCAGACTTTAGGCCTTTCTTTGCAGAACTAAAAGGCCCATTAAAAGCAATTCCCTAAACCTGAGAATACTTCCCAAGATGAATTTGGCCATTACTTCTTAGAATGGTTTTAGACTCCCCTTAGTATCTTTCCTTTCATGGATTTCTGTACAACTAGCTAATGATGGAAAATCCTTTTGCAAACTAACCCAAGCTCCCAGACTTCATGTTGGGCTGTCTCGACACCACAAAGAATCTTACTGCATGCTCGGCACTTTAAGGAGCAGTCAGCAGTCCTCAAATCAGAAAAAGTCCTTGCTTTCAAGGAGCTTATATTTTAGTGGACAATAAATACATACATGCATCCCTGGTGGCTCAGACAGTAAAGAATCCACCTGCAATGCAGGAGACCCAGGTTTGATCCCTGGGTCAGAAAGATCCCCTGGAGAAGGGAACGGCTACCCACTCTAGTTTTTTGCCTGGAGAATTCCATGGACAGAGGAGCCTGGAGGGCTATAGTTCATGGGGTTGTGAAGAGTCAGACACGACTGAGCGACTAACACACTCAAATACATACATAGTATGTCAGTGGGGAATAAGAACTAGGAAGAAAAATAAATCCAGGTGAAAGAATGAGAGTGATAGGAGGCAGGGAGTGCTCTGTATTGTAGGTATGATAGAAAAGTGTCTCTAATCAGGTGATATTTGAATAAAGACCTAAATAAGGGCTTCCCAGGTGGCACTAGTGGTAAAGAACCCACCTGCCAATGCAGGAGACTCAAGAGACATGGGTTCAATCCCTGGGTTGGGAAGATGCCCTGGAGTAGGAAATGGCAACCCACTCCAGTATTCTGGCCTGGAGAGTCCATGGACAAAGTACCTAGCAGGCTAGGGAACAGGTCATGTGGATACCTGCAGTGGAAGATTATTGATCACAGAAGGAACAAGAGTATAGAGGTCCTGATGCAGCACATGGGAGTGTGTTAAAGATCAGTAAGGAGGCCATGGGACTGGAGTGGAATCAGCAATGAGGAGAGAATGCTACACATCCAGACAGTAGCTGGGGGCCAGTTCATAATGGCCTTAAAGGCCAAGTAAGGACTTCAGGTTATATTCTGGGTGAATTAACAAGAAGTAAGGCATTAGGAGTGAGGCAATGGCAGTCTCAGAGAATTGGCTTTTTACATGTTTGGGTATTCTGTTTGTGAGCATTAAACAGTATGTTTCATAAAGGCTCCCTGGGCTGGCCTTTGCCAGCTCTCAGCTCCTGCAGAGAGGACCTGATGTAGGTGGGAGAGAAGAAAAAGTGTTCCTTGTCTCCCTCTTAACTCTGTCCAGGAACCCTGTGGTCCTGCTCACTTCCTGCTTCTAGGGGAGCAGCACTGCTGACTGGTTGCCTTTAGGACCAGCCTTGTGCAGAAATGTGGGGGAAACTGCTATTGTACCTGGGCTGGCTTGTGTTGAATTGAGTTTGTTTAGAAGCCCCAGTACTTTGGCCACCTGATGCAAAGAGCCAACTGATTGGAAAAGACCCTGATGCTGGGGAAGATTGAGGGCAGGAGGAGAAAGGGGTGACAGAGGATGAGATGGTTGGATGGCATCATTGACTCAATGGTATGAGTTTGAGCCAACTCTGGGAGATGGTGAAGGACAGGGAATCCTGGTGTGCGGTAGTTCATGGGGTCGCAAAGAGTTGGGCACGACTGAAAAGCAATAGCAAACAACCTTTGATAAGTTGGCAGTCAGCAGAGATGGAGAAATACAAGCACATTTGAAGGAGTATTTTATATTTTTCAAATCCATGAATTTGCAGTTATCGGGAAGAGGAGACCATGATGTCATTTGGGGACTATGTGGCCAAACAGGGCCTCGGACAGGCTGATGGGTGTATATTTGTGTGTGTAAGTGTGCTCATGTGTGCATCAGGATGTTGTGTATATTTCATGTCTGTGTGTGTACGTGTTCAAGTGTATGGGTATGTGTGTGTAAAGGGGGAAGGGTGGTTTTTCTGAGTTAACATTGTCGTTAAAATTCAGGGCTGGTTTTCCCACAGAAGACCTAGGAAGTGGATTGGTCAGAGCTCTCAAAGGTTGACAGGTCCATAGAGATTCACCCCCATTAATCAAGCCCACAGAAGACTCATTAATAATTTAGAATGTCAATCCCTTAATCTACAGGGAAAAATTAAATTGCCAAAGGGGCTAGAGAGCATACACCTCTGGTCAGAGGACTCCCTCTCCAGGCCCCTGAGCCCTAGGACCTGCAGTCTCCCACCATGGTCAGCGTTGGCCACTCATACTCCTCTCAGGTCCCACATGCTCAGGAGAGCTGACAGATTTCCACATGGGAAGCTCTGTGTGAGTTTAAGGATCGTTTGGTGATCAAGGCAGGTTATGTGGAAGACCTTAATGGCCAGCATTATTAAACTGCCATGGGCCCAAATATTTGGGTTTGCTTCTCCAAGTACTTTCTCCTGGCATCAGCCCTGAGTATTTTTCCCTGAGAAAATCCTTGTCCATTGGGGGTTTTATTTATTCAGTACAAATTTTTACACTCACAATTAAAAAAAAAAAAACCTTAAGACCCTTTTCCAGGCTCTGTTTTTTCCTTCACTTAGTGAATGATTAGGTTTCTAGGCCAAGTTCCTTCTGTTTTTGATCTGAATAATAGCATGCCTGTTATGATGACCCCTGCAGATGATAGAACATTATCTATTATGTGAAGATATTACCAATTTAACAGAAGGAAACCACACTTGCAAGTTCTTACGTGACATCTCATTGTCTCTCCCATGGACTGACTGTCGGGGGAGGAGGAGGAGGATGCTTTTATTCAAGGATTTGTTGTAATTGACGAGAGTGGGTTAGAACCAGATTATCATGTAGATCTGGGTTGAGAGAAACTGGGCTCTGGTAGCTGTGTGATTTGGGGCAAATTGCTTAGTCTCGTTTAGAGTTCTCATTGTAAGGAAGGCATCAGTTCAGTTCAGTCGCTCAGTCGTGTCTGATTCTTGGCGACCCCATGGACTGCAGCACACCAGGCTTCCCTGTCCATCCAGCTCCCGGAGCTTACTCAGACTCGTGTCCATCAAGTCAGTGATGCCATCCAACCATCTCATCCTCTGTCATCCCCTTCTCCTCCCGCCTTCAAGTACTAGTTATTATGTCATAAAGTTGTTCATTTATTCATTTGAATACTAGCTAAGATGCCAGCCACTGCCATAGGTACTAGGGATCCAGCAGTGACCATAACTAACAAATAGCCCTGCCCACAGAAGGTTTACATTTAGTGAAGGACATAAGTAAACTGTTGAGTATCGAAAGTGATAAATGCGATTAAAAAGAATGAAACAGGGAAGGGTTGTTGTGACCTGTAAATGAACGAATTAATGTGTGTAAAATTCTCAGCAGCATGCCGGCCATATGACAAAAGCAAACATTTTAGCCATTATTAATTCAGCTATAATGCAGGGACTTCTTACAGCCAAAGAGCCTAGTGTCCCCCTCAGCAAAGCACACTGTCCTCACACGCACCTTGGTATGTTGTTATACTATCCATGGTCATTGTATCTCCAATGAAAGTTCAGTATTTTCCTGTTTTTACTCATTGCAAATATTCAGGGAAAGTATTTAGCACAAAAGATAATTACCCTTGATTTCACCACTCATAGGGAAGCAGTGTTAACATTCAGTGTGTGTCCTCCCAAATGCTTCGCTTTCTTTCCTTTGGGTACACATACACACACATGCACACGTGTGCACTTTTTAAAATGTAAATAAAATCGCTGTTACATAATCTGCTCTTGTTACTTAAGGCTATGTCATGAACATCTTCTCACATCAACAAACAGATTCACATCACTATTTGATGAATGCCCAAATGCAGTCCACTGGAAAGATGGATTGTAGACTACTCAACCAGTTCATTATGAGAGATATTCAACTGACTTCCAACTTTTCGTTTCTAAAAGGCTGGCACTAAAGACATCACCAGATGGTCAACACCAAAATCAGATTGATTATATTCTTTGCAGCCAAAGGTGGAGAAGCTCTATACAGTCAGCAAAAACAAGACCAGGAGCTGACTGTGGCTCAGACCATGAACTCCTTATTGCCAAATTCCAGACTTAAATTAAAGAAAGTAAAAACCACTAGACTGTTCAGGCATGACCTAAATCAAATCCCTTACGATTATACAGTGGAAGTGACAAATAGATTTAAGGGACTAGATCTGATAGACAGTGCCTGATGAACTATGGATGGAGGTTCATGACATTGTACAGGAGACAGGGATCAAGACCATTCCCAAGAAAAAGAAATGCAAAAAAGCAAAATGGCTGTCTGAGAGGCCTTACAAATAGCTGTGAAAAGAAAAGAAGTGAAAGGCAAAGGAGAAAAGGAAAGATATACCCATTTGAATGCAGAGTTCCAAAGAATAGCAAAGAGAGATAAGAAAGCCTTCATCAGTGATCAATGCAAAGAAATAGAGGAAAACAACAGAATGGGAAAGACTAGAGATCTCTTCAAGAAAATTAGAGATACAAAGGGATCATTTCATGCAAAGATGGGCACAATAAAGGGCAGAGATGGTATGGACCTAACAGAAGGAAAAGATATTAAGAAGAGGTAGCAAGAATACACAAAAGAACTATACCAAAAAGATCTTCATGACCCAGATAATCACGATGGTGTGATCAGTCACCTAGAACCACACATCCTGGAATGTGAAGTCAAGTGGGCCTTAGGAAGCATCACTACAAACAAAGCTAGTGGAGGTGATGGAATTCCAGTTGGGCTATTTCAAATCCTGAAAGATGATGCTGTGAAAGTGCTGCACTCAATATGCCAGCAAATTTGGAAAACTCAGCAGTGGCCACAGGACTGGAAAATGTCAGTTTTCATTCCAATCCCAAAGAAAGGCAATGCCAGAGAATGCTCAAACTACCGCACAATTGCACTCATCTCACACGCTAGCAAAGTAATGCTCAAAATTCTCCAAGCTACGTTTCAAAAATACATGAACCATGAACTTCCAGGTGTTCAAGCTGGATTTAGAAAAGGCAGAGGAACCAGAGATCAAATTGCCAACATCTGCTGGATCATCAAAAAAGCAAGAGAGTTCCAGAAAAAACATCTATTTCTGCTTTATTGACTATGCCAAAGCCTTTGACTGTGTGGATCACAACAAACTGTGGAAAATTCTGAAAGCGATGGGAATACCAGACCACCTGACCTGCCTCTTGAGAAATCTGTATGCAGGTCAGGAAGCCACAGTTAGAACTGGACATGGAACAACAGACTGGTTCCAAATAGGAATAAGAAGTACATCAAGGCTGTATATTGTCACCCTGATTATTTAACTTATATGCAGAGTAAACCATGAGAAATGCTGGGCTGGATGAAGCACAAGCTGGAATCAAGATTGCCAGGAGAAATATCAATAACCTGAGATATGCAGATGACACCACCCTTATGGCAGAAAGCGAAGAAGAACTAAAGAGCCTCTTGATGAAAGTGAAAGAGGAAAGTGAAAAAGTTGGCTTAAAGCTCAGCATTCAGAAAATGAAGATCATGGCATCTGGTCCCATTACTTAATAGCAAATAGATGGGGAAACAGTGGAAACAGTGGCAGACTTAATTTTTGGGGGGCTCCAGAATCACTGCAGATGGTGACTGCAGCCATGAAATAAAAAGACGTTTACTCCTTGGAAGAAAAGTTATGACCAACCTAGAGAGCATATTAAAAAGCAGAGACATTACTTTGCCAACAAAGGTCCGTCTACTCAAGGCTATGGTTTTTCCAGTAGTCATATATGGATGTGAGAGTTGGATTGTGAAGAAGGCTGAGCGCCGCAGAATTGTTGCTTTTGAACTGTGGTGTTGGAGGAGACTCTTGAGAATCCCTTGGACTGCAAGGAGGTCCAACCAGTCCATCCTAAAGGAGATCAGTCCTGGGTGTTCATTGGAAGGACTGATATTGATGCTGAAACTTCAGGACTTTGGCCACCTGATGTGAAGAGCGGACTTATTTTAAAAGACCCTGATGCTGGGAAAGATTGAAGGTGGGAGGAGAAGGGGATGACAGAGGATGAGATGGTTGGATGGCATCACCAACTCAATGGACATGGGTTTGTGTGAACTCTGGGAGTTGGTGAGGGACAGGGAGGCCTGGCGCACTGCAGTTCATGGGGTCGCAAAGAGTTGAACATGACTGAGCAACTGAAGTGAACTGAACTAAAAGGAACCAACTTCACTATTTGGCTTAGAATTTTTCTTGCATTTGTCATGGAAAATTGTGTATTGTTTCCATATTTACCATGAATGTGAACCAGTTTTCAAGTCTTGTTGGGAAAGCCTAACAGAAACTCCTTGATAGTGCAAGCTTGCCACCCAGTTTTATTTAAAGTCAATTAAATATATTATATTTAACTGTGTTCAATTTAAATGTAGATTTTTTTTTTAATCTACCATGTCAAGATACCCTACTGATTCCTGCTGGGAACCAAGATGAGTAAGACACAATCTCTACCTTTAAAGAGGCCATGGCAGAACACAAGGATCGAATCAGCATATAGGGTGAAGAATCATGGGGTACAGAGCTGAGAAAGAACGTATGTGTTTGTTATGACCAAATGATTCTGGTTTTACATCACTAGTGTGTTGAATAAGCAAGAGTCTGGAGATACAGTCATAAAAGACATTTTATTTTTGTCTCCTTGTAACTTTTTCTGTTTATTCAGTGAAAGAAAGTGAAAGTGTAGGCAGAGGAACTTGGGAGGACTTAGGTGGGCTTTCTTAGAAAAAATGTCTGCTGAGACCTGATGGCCGAATAAGAGTTGACCAGATGGAGGGGAGTGGGTTATGGAGGCAGGAGGTGGCAGAGAAGAGCGTTTCTGACATAGAGCAAAGGTGAGGAGGTGACAGCCTGATGGATGAGAGGGGCTCGAGGTCACTATAGCTCTATGTGTGAGAGGGGTGGGGAAGTGGGGAAGAAGTGGCCGCTGACGTGACTCTAGGGTACGGCTGTGGAGGGCTCCTGCAGTGGAGACATTTTTTCCTGAATACTCTAGGTTTTAGCTTAGGGCCTTGAGAATTTGGGCAGTAAATAAATATTATTGAAAGTGAAGTCAGAAAATCATACAGATTTTTGGTTCTTTAACACAGTTTCCCTTGTCACCATTAAGAATCCCTATGTGTCAGCTTTCTACTTCTCTCTACTGGAAAACTTAAGGGCTCTCTCCAAACAGTACTTGGATTGTAAGTCAGAGGGAGAAAAACAGAAGTTCCAAATGGAGTCTGAGTTTCCTCTATGACTGGACGTGAGTGAAGGATCTGAAACCTCAGGATCAAAAATTATCACAGATGGGGTGAGTAAACCTGACTCGTCCAAAGGTCATTTTCTTAAGAAAACCTGTTGATCAATGGTATATTTCAGGAAATCATCTCTGTTGAAATTTATAATGCTTTTCACCTTTTCTTCTTTCAGTGAATTAAACTATAACTAAGCTTATTTCTTGATTTGCATTTCTCCTTAATTATTCTGAGCTAAGTTCTACCCTGCAGAGCTCCAGAAAATGGATAAAATATGCATTTGAGTGTTGAACAGCAGTGGCAGACACCTACACACCAAACCCTGGCTGTGTGGGACGCTGCCTTTTTCCCCAAGTCATTTCAGGTCAGAAACACCTCTGCTCCCAAAGAATAGCATTTAGGGGCCCCCACACAAAGTCTTTGTGTGCACCTTATAATGTGAGAGTCAGGGAGCCATGCATTGCTCTGCATCATCCCAAGAATAAGCTCGGGGCTATTTCATCACCTCTATAGGCATAGAAATGAGTCCCCAGTTATTCAACCCAATGGGAAACCCTATGGATTACCTGTATGGGGCTTGAAGTTCAAAAATCAGAAAATGATTTTGCCCTTTCCCTATTCAATGAACAGAGCTTTCTTTTTAAAAAGAATCACTATGAAACTTTTAGAAACTATGGAAAATGATGACTAAAATAAACAGTATCCACATTCCCGGAGACCTAGGCTCAGGTAGTATGTTCTGTGACTTTGGGCCTTTTGCCTTCTGCCTTCCTTGTGTATAGATGCAATGCCTTGAGTTATCAAAGGCATCTTGCAACCTTGAGGATGAAATTCACATGCTGAGCATGAAGGAGCATCAAGATGAGAGCCCAGATCCTCGGTGACATTGTTGAGACATTTCTGGTCTCTAATGTCTACTTCTAAACTTTGTGTGGCTTGAATCATGTAGGAGACGCAGGTTCAGTTTCTGGGTCAGGAAGATCCCCTGGAGAAAGAAATGGCAACCCACTCCAGTGTTCTTGCCTGAAAAATCCCATGGACAGAGGAGCCTGGTGGGCTACAGCCCAAAGGGTCACAAAGAGTCAGACAAGACTGAATGACTGAACACATGTGTGTGTGTGTGTGTGTATAAATGCACACATATAAAACTCTGATATATATTTATAGATATAATAGATATATATCTATATATATATTAGATATATATTTGATATGTATTTGATATATATTTATAGATATAATTATATATCTATAAATATACATAATCAGTTTTTTTATGTATGGTGCACAGTAGAAATCAAAATGTAGGTTTTCCCTCATGGAAAAAAGTTGGTCCGATCCCATTTCATGAATCTCTTTACCATTGTCACCTTTTTAAGCCTAAGTAATTTCAAATTGTTTTTTGTTGTTACCAACAGCCAGAGAATCCCATCTGATGTATGTGTATGAGTATGTATGCACATATTTTCCTTCATATCCTTAAATATTCGTTACAAATATGGTTTTTAATATGTGCTGAATATTTCATTATAATGATATAGCATCATCTATTTAACTAATACTCTGATGCTGGATATTTGTTTACAACTTTTGGTTATTATGAATGATTCTAAAGTGGGTATCCTTGTCCATAAATATTTGCATGTACATCTCATTATTTCTTTCAGTAAGTTCCTAGAAATACAATTATGAGTTAAAAAGTACAAATTATTGAGTCAACAGAGTGAAACACGACCTGAAAACACATGTGGAGAATGTGCTTTTGGAGTACCATAATCCTGCAGTAGATAAGCTGATAATACCATCTTTAAAATACAAATATATTTATTTAACTTTTCTTTAATAGACTTGATTTTTTTTTCTATTGTTTACCTTCTTAATGACAATAGAACTCAGAAAATTGAAAATTACTTGCCCTAAGTGTGAGATTGGCTGTGTAGGGCTACAAAAAAAATTTCAGCATAAAAGCCTGCCTATTTATTTCTAGTACTTGAAGCTGAGAGTGCAAGCAATAGAGTCAGGTAGTTCTTACGTTCATCACAGCATCCCTGCTGTCTCTTTTCGTTCATAGAGTCGTTTCTTCCTTTATTTGGCTGTTGCCATTTTCTTTTCTTTTCTTTGTAGGCTAGAGAGGATCCAGGAATGACATGGAGATAATACGGTGTTTTGGAGGACTTGATTGGTGGAGGGAAGGGAGAGTGGTGGGAGGAAACTGCTTCTGAATACACAATTCTTCATGTTTTGTTTTTATAGCAAGTCATGGAAATGGAGGAGAGAAGTAGCCCCAGGGGAGGTGGAGCTTGCACCCCAAAGGGATTAAGAAAGACTTAAAAAGGCTGCAGACTAATCGTAGTCCTCAGACTAAGCAAATGGTGGCAAAGGTGTCCCCATGGCTATTTCTGCAGTTTCACAGAAGAGACCCTTCTGAGGTAGAGAAGGGGACCCTCAGTTGCCATGGTCATTCAGAGTTTAGTGGGAAGGCTCTGACTTACCTTTACAAAGTGGGGGTTTATTCTTCCAAACAGTCAAAACTGTGTCCCTTCTGGTTCAGGAATAGGATCTTTGTGAAGTCAAACTATGGCCAGATGTCAACAATCTTTGAATAAACATCTCCATTTTTATGCTTTTGTACTTCTATTATGTTGTTGCTATTATTTGGTTGTGTTTATTTTCTTCATAATGTTCCTTTAGAAAGTCTTTAATTTTTGTGTTGGTCAAAAGAATTGGAAGAAAAAGATAGTTTCAGACTATTATAGACTGAATTGCATCCACAAATATGTACGTTACTGTCCTAAGCCTGGTGCCTGCGAACATGAGCTTACTTGGGAGTGGAGTCTTGGCCGATGTCAACTGGAGTATTGTGAGCCCTAAATCCAGTGAGTGGAGAGATTGGGAGACAGAGGTTCGTTCAGAGGGAAGATGCTCACGTGAAGATGCAACACGGGGTGGAGTGGTGCAAATAAAACTCAAGATGTGCCAAGGATTGCGGGCAACCAGCAGCCACAAGGCGCTCAGAAGAGGCAAAGAGAAAATGTCCTCTAGAGCATTAGGAAGGAGCGTGGCCCTGCTGACACCTTGGTTTCAGATTTCTGGCCTCTAGACTATGAGAGCGGAGAAGGCAGTGGCACCCCACTCCAGTACTCTTGCCTGGAAAATCCCATGGATGGAGGAGCCTGGTAGGCTGCAGTCCATGGGGTCGCTAAGAGTCAGACACGACTGAGCGACTTCACTTTCACTTTTCACTTTCATGCATTGGAGAAGAAAATGGCAACCCAGTCCAGTGTTTTTGCCTGGAGAATCCCAGGGACGGGGAAGCCTGGTGGAATGCCGTCTATGGGGTCACACAGAGTCGGACACGACTGAAGAGACTTAGCCGTAGTAACAGCAGCAGACTGTGAGAGGATGAATTTCTGCTGTCTTTCGGTTGCCCAGCATGTGGGAATTTCCTATGGCAGCCCTAGGACCCTTATCACAGGACATGGGGCTTTCAGCGTCCCCGCTGTGGTGACTGACCCAGGAGATCTGAACAGATATGTGGGTGGAGCAAAGACAGAACTGCACGTGGCTGCCAAACGGCTCTAGCCTGTGGTGTTCCCTCACAGTGTGACTCACCCCAGTCAATATGGGGATTCAGGGGTGCTGAGACCTTCCAAGACACATTACATAGATACAGTTGTAGAAGGAAATGGCAACCCACTCCAGTGTTCTTGCCTGGAGAATCCCAGGGATGGGGCAGCCTGGTGGGCTGCCGTCTCTGGGGTCACGCAGAGTCGGACACGACTGAGGTGACTTAGCAGCAGCAGCAGTTGGACTTGAACTTTTTAAAAATTGTGTCAAAGAGCACATAACATGCACTTACAATTGTAACCCTCTGTAAATGTGTGGTTTAGGGATAAGCATATAGCAGTCTTCCCACTCATCTGTGGTTTCTCTTTCTGCAGTTTCAGTTAACCTTGGCCAATTGTGGTCTGAAAAGGTTAAACAGAAAATTGAAGAAATAAACAATTCATACATTTTAAATTTGCATGCTTTTCTGCAGAGTGTGATGAAATCTCATGCCGTCCTGCACCATCCCTCCTATGGCAACCATCCGATGGACTGTCAAGGTAACACTTACTTTACTTACTAATGGCACAAAGGGCAGAGGTAGTGATCTGGAAGTTCAAATATTCTTTTACTGTGCCAAATATATAAATTAAACGTTATCTAGGTATGGCTCTATAGGAAAAAGCATAGTAGGTTTAGGCAGCCACTGGGGATCTTGGACTGTATCCCCCTCAGAAATGGGGGGACTAATTGTATTCACTTTGCTGTGGTTCCCTGAACATTTTTAGGGTAAAAAGATAAACACTTTCAAAAAGTGAATGAAATACAGTTATTCTTACTCTTCACTCCCTAAACACTGATTACAAGCCTGATTCTTAGTAATGATTCTCTTTCTTAAGGGTACAGAGTTTACATTGAATCAAGCAGGTGAGTATGAGGTTCTGGATTTTGAAACTACAAAGAGGTCATCTCTTAGCAACTAATCTTAAAGCTAATGTCATGCTTCATTTGAAATTGTTAAATTGGCTTTGGTCAATCAATGCTAGGTTTAAAAAATAAGAGGGAGTACGTGGGACGTTCTTGCTCCATTATGATAAATGTTGTGACTGCTCAAGGGCGTTGCTGTGGACGATGGGATGTAGAATTCAGCCCGTCTGGCACAGTGCCTGCTGCTTTCCAGAATGAGGAGAAAGTTGACAGTTGGAAGAACAAAGGCTTTGTGGAGGAAGTGTCATCAGAGCTGACCTTCAGGAGCAAGTCCAAGGTTGTCACAGGCAACCCTGGGTTAGTTATTGCAGAAAGGCCAGAGGGGATCATTGGATCAGAGGTGAAGAGCACAGGAGGCACTCTGGAGGAAGACGGTGTGTAAACTGCCCCAAAGCTGGGAGGGGTCTTCCAGTCTGTCCTGAGCTTAACCCCAGTCTGCATAGAAAGCCTCATCACCAAGGTGATGGTGTGGTGATGGGAGGTTCCTCTTGGTCCCCTGGCTTTAAACTCGCCCATCACTGAGTCTGATCTTTCTGGGATGAACCAGCTCAGGTTGGAGAAGGGGTGCATCCCAGTTCTTTCCAATGCTAAGCCACCTGAGCCAGTGGCTTCAAGTTTTGACAGCGAGGCTCCTCACGTGGGAGCCTGTTGGAAGTGGGGAGCACAGACACAAGCCCCCTCTTCCACCTTCCCCTCTGCTAGGACATTTCCGCAGATGAGGCTCATCTCCTAGATGTGACACTGGTGGGTAGAGCAGTAATGACCCATCTAGACTGGGGGGCGGCTGGGCTGAGGTTCTATCTATTGATGATCACTTGCCCCAGGGAAAGGCCAAGACAGTCAGGTCAAGCATCTTCTCCTTACACAGAACACTCCCACCCTGTTGGCCCAGTATGACTTCTTTTGGTGTCAGAAATGTAGACTAATTGATTCCATTGAAAGAAGATTTGGGGGGAAAATCCCTGTTTCTTTAGTAAGGATAGTGCCTCAATAACAAAACCCTGGAAAGCTCCATAGCTTATAAACCAAGGTTGATTTCTTGTTTTTGCTGTATGTCTACGGTGGGTTGGCTGTGGCTCTGTCCCATTTTATCTTTACTCGGGGATCAGGCTGATGCAGTAGGCTATTTCCTGCTGGGGAGGAGTCCAGTGAACCATCCATTCACTCTTTAAACTTCTGCTTGGAAGTCATGTAAGGCTCTTATGCTACAATTCCACTGGCCAAAGTCAGTTGGATGGCCAAGTCTGCGGTCAGTAGTACAGTGAAATGTACAGTGAAATGATCCGCCCCCAGGGAGTAGAATAAGATATTTGTGGAAAATAATATAATATGCCACACCTGGTCACCGAGGGAGTTACTTCTCAATTTTATTGTAAATTTACCACCTTAACTTACACATACTGGTGGGATCTGTATTTGACATCCTAAGAAACAGTGGGAGAATTTGAGTGGTAAGTCCCACTGCCTGGATGGTTGAAGGTTTCTCAGGTTGGGTGAGGAGTTGAACAACAACAGGTGCAAAGTGCAGGATGTGATTTAGGTTGAAGGAACAGGGTGGAAGGTAAGCTTGGGGAAGAACGTGGAGTTTGGGTGTGGAGGACCATAGGCATTAGGGGGTTAGAATTATTCCTTAGGCAGTGATGTTGCTTGGAAGATTTTAGAGTGTTGAGACGCCTCCTCTTCCTAGAAGGATATCCCAAGGCATTATTAAGGATTAATTGAAGACCGGGTACCAGTTAGAAACCATCACTAGAAGAGTAATGATGATTTAAGAGCTTTGGAAGAAAAAAGAGATATGGGTATTTAAAATCCAGAGCTTGATTTCAGTTTCAGCCTTTATTATTTGTTTGTTTTAATTGAAGTATAGTTGATTTACAACGTTGTGTTAATTTCTGCTGTACAGCAAAGTGATTCAATTATCTATATATATTATATATATAATATATATACATTCTTTTGTAAAAATATTCTCTTCCATTATGGGTTATCATTAGTTCAGTTCAGTTGCCCAGTCATGAACGATTCGTTGTGACCCCATGGACTGCAGGACGCCAGGCCTCCCTGTCCATCACCAACTCCCAGAGTTTACTCAAACTCATGTCCATTGAGTTAGTGATGCCATCCAACCATCTCATCCTCTGCCATCCCCTTCTCCTCCTACCTTCAATCTTTCCCAGCATCAGGGTCTTTTCCAATGAGTCAGTTCTTCGAATCAGGTGGCCAAAGGATTGGAGTTTCAGCTTCAGCATCAGTCCTTCCAACGAATATTAAGGACTGATTTCCTTAAGGATTGACTGGTTGGATCTCCTTGCAGTCCAAGGGACTCTCAAGAGTCTTCTCCAACACCACAGTTCAAAAGCATCAATTCTTCAGCACTCAGCCTTCTTCACAGTCCAACTCTCACATCCATACATGACTACTGGAAAGACCATAGCTTTGAGTAGACAGACCTTATGGGTTATCATAAGATATTCAGTATAGTTCCTTGAGCTATACAGTAGGACCTTGTTTATCCTCTCCATATATAATCACTTACGTTTGCTAACTTAGCCTCCTATGCCACCCCTCCCCTAACCCCTTGGCAGCTCCAAGTCTGTTCTGTATGTCCTTGATTCTGTTTCTGTTTCACAGAGAGGTTCATTTGTGTCCTATTTTAGATTCCACATGTAAGTAAATCATATGGTATTTGTATTTCTCTGACTTACTTCACTTAGTATAATAATTTCTAGTTGCATTCATGTTGCTGTAAATGGCATTATTTTATTCTTTTTATGGCTGAGTGGTATTCCATTATAAATATGTATCATATCTTCTTTATCCATTCATCTGTCAATGGACATTTAAATTGTTTCCATGGCTTGACTATTTTGAATAATGCTGCTATGAACATAGAAGTGCATGTATCTTTTTGTATCTAGTTTTGTCTGGATATATGCTCAAGAGGGAGAAGGCAATGGCACCCCACTGCAGTACTCTTGCCTGGAAAATCCCATGGATGGAGGAGCCTGGTAGGCTGCAGTCCATGGGGTCACGAAGAGTCAGACATGACTGAGCGACTTCACTTTCACTTTTCACTTTCATGCATTGGAGAAGGAAATGGCAACCCACTCCAGGGTTCTTGCCTGGAGAATCCCAGGACGGGGGAGCCTGGTGGGCTACCATCTATGGGGTCGCACAGAGTCGGACACGACTGAAGCGACTTAGCAGTAGCAATATGCTTAAGAGTGGGATAGCTGGATCATCTGGTGATCCCATATATGGTGATTCTATTTTTATTTTTCTGAGGAACCGCCATACTATTTTCCATAGTGGTTGCACCAACTTACATTTCCATCAACAGTGTAGGAAGGTTCCCTTTGCTCTATACCCTCTCCAGCATTTGTTATTTGTAGACATTTTAGTGATGACCGTTCTGATTGGTGTGAGGTAGTACTTCACTGTTGTTTGGTTTACATTTCTCTAATAATTAGCAATGTTAAGCATCTTTTCATGAGCTTCTTGGCCATCTGTATTTCTTCTTTGGAGAAATGTCTATCTAGGTCTTTGCCCATTTTTTGATTGCGTTGTTTGGTTTTTTGTTGTTGAATTATATGACAAACATGTTTGCCTTTCAAATATCTGCCTTTGAAATATTATAGCTGTATGATTGTGGAGAAGTTTCTCTGCCCATCTAACCTCAGTTTCCTCCATGTAAAATGGGGATGATAATAATAGTATTACCTTCCATGGTTTGCTGTAGGGACTAAACAAATGAACATGCAAAATGCTTAGCAAAAAGCAGCACACCTTGGAAACCCTTCATATGGAAAAGCAGGGACTTCTTTAGAATCAATAGAATTTGGTCTTTGGTGAGGATGAGGGAGGATATGATGAAAATATCGACATTTCCCAGCTAGGGCATAGCAGTGCCATTCATCTACCCAGAAGCTGGTGCTGGTTAAGGGAGAGGAAACACTGAATCTGAGATCCCAGGAGGACATCTGTGGGGAAGGCTCCCCGCTGGTGCTTAGAAATCTGAGCTTGGCCAGGAGATCCGACTTCTATAGCTAGTCATTTGCTGATTGTGTGGACAGATGTTTTCTGGGGGCTTCACTGCAGAAAACACTGAATTTTCTACATTTGAGCATACCTGTATACTCCCAAGAGCTAGGGGAAGAGACTGTTGTCCAGGATGAAGATTGTTTAGGATGGTGGTTTTCAAACTTGAGTGCATCAGAATGATTGGAGGGCTTCCCAAAGCCCAGAGCTTCTGGGGACTTCCCTGGTGGTCCAGGGTTTAAGACTCCACACTGCCTATGCAGAGGGCACAGGTTTGATCCCTGCTTATGGAACTAAGATCCCCCATGCCACATGGCCAAAAGATTAAAAAAATAAATAAGACCCAGAGTTTCTGATTTAGTTAGGTCAAGGGTGGGCCCTGAGAAGAAGCATTTTCAACAAGTTCCCAGGCAGTGCTGCTGCTGCTGACCAGGATACTTCAGGATCTGCTGCCTTAGGCTGTTTGCTCCAAAAGGAAGTGCCTCCCCTGTGCCCAAGAGACCTTCACAACCTGTTGTCCTTGTTCAGATACTTCCCTTATCAGTGAACTCTTATTTTAACTGAGGGTTACTTCTTTCCAAAGGATGGTTTCTTTCCAAAGATGTTGAGAAAATAAATCTCTGGTGTTCCATTTCCAAGCAGGGAAATGTCTCAGGGAGAGGAGGTGTCTGGAATCAAGCAATGGAAGCATCACAGTCAAAAAAGCTACAGTCAGGAGCCTGTGTGTGTGGGGAAGACAAGGGCTCAGGGCTGCTGCTCCAGAAATGACGTCCAGGTTCACAGGCTTGGTGTTGTGTGCAAGAAACACAAAGCCAGCAGCCTCGTGCTGGCTGAGGGCCTATGGAATGGACCTGAGTGCACAGATACTGACCTTAGATCAGTATCTTGAAATATCATAGAGCTAGTTCTGATGTCAGTGTGGAAAGGATGGCTAGTCAATAAATGGTACTGGGCCATTTGGCTATCTATGGGGGAAAAGTTAAATACTACAGATTTCTTATTTATACTTTCTGTAAGTAAGAACAATAGCCTATATAACCATGATAGAACTACCAAAATCAGAAAATTAGTATTGATACATAACTATCATCTAATTCTCAGACTCCCATTTGAGTTTCATTAATTGTCCTCCCAAATGCCCTTTATAGCCAGAGTATACAGTTCTGAATCACAGGTTGCAATTAGTTATGTCTCTTTAGTTTTCATCAGTCTGGAACAATTCCTCTGCCTTTTCTTGACTTTCATAATCTTGACTCCTTTGAAAATTGTAGGCAAGTGATTTTGTAGATTAGTCATCAGTTTGGCTTTCCTTGATGTAACCTTATGATTTGATTTGGGTTGGGACTTTTTCTTTTTTTTTTGTAGGAACAGTGCAGAAGTACTGCTGTATTCTTCTGAGGCATAAGATATTAGGCAGAAAAAAATCCTATAAACTACCTACCAAATGATTTCTGCCATAAGTGTGATATCATATGCATATCTGAGGTTATTGATATTTCTCCTGGCAATCTTGATTCCAGCTTGTGCTTCATCCAGTCCAGCATTTCTTATGATGTACTCTGCTTATAAGTTAAGTAAGCAGGGTGACAATATACAGCCTTAACGTACTCCTTTCCCGATTTGGAACCAGTCCCAACCATGTTCCATGTTCAAAACCAGTCCAGTTCCATGTCCAGTTCTAGCTGTTGCTTCTTGGCCTGCATACAGACTTCTCAGAAGGCAGGTCAGGTGGTCTGGTATTCCCATCTCTTTCAGAATTTTCCACAGTTTATTGTGATCTACACAGTCAAAGGCTTTGGCATAGTCAACAAAGCAGAAGTAGATGTTTTTTGGAACTTTCTCGCTTTTTGGGTGATCTAACGGATGTTGGCAATTTGATCTCTGGTTACTCTGCCTTTTCTAAAACCAGCTTGAACATCTGGAAGTTCACAGTTCATGTGTTGCTGAACCCTGTCTAGGAGAACCTTGAGCATTACTTTGCTAGCATGTAGGATGAGTGCAATTGTGTGGTGGTTTGAGCATTCTTTGGCATTGCCTTTCTTTGGGACTGGAATGAAAACTGACTTTTTCCAGTTCTGTGGCCACTGCTGAGTTTTCCAATTTTCTGGCATCTTGAGTGCAGCACTTTCACAGCATCATCATTTAGGATTTGAAATAGCTCAACTGGAATTCCATCACCTCCACTAGCTTTGTTCATTGTGATGTTTTCTAAGGCCCACTTGGCTTCGCATTCCAGGATGTCTGGCTCTAGGTCAATGATTATCAGATCAGATCAGATCAGTCGCTCAGTCGTGTCCGACTCTTTGCGACCCCATGAATCGCAGCACACCAGGCCTCCCTGTCCATCACCAACTCCCGGAGTTCATTGAGACTCACGTCCATCGAGTCAGTGATGCCATCCAGCCATCTCATCCTCTGTCGTCCCCTTCTCCTCTACCATTGTGATTATCTGGATCATGAAGATTTTTTTTTGTATAGTTCTTCTGTGTATTCTTGCCACCTCTTCTTAATTTTTTCTGTTTCTGTTAGGTCCATACCATTTCTGTCCTTTATTATGCCCATCTTTGCATGATATTTTCCCTTGGTATCTCTAATTTTCTTGAAGAGATCTATAGTTTTTCCCATTCTATTGTTTTCCTTTATTTCTTTTTTTTTTTAATTTTATTTTAAAACTTTACAATATTGTATTGGTTCTGCCATATATCGAAATGAATCTGCCACAGGCATACATGTGTTCCCCATCCCGAACCCTCCTCCCTCCTCCCTCCCCATACCATCCCTTTGGGTCGTCCCACTGCACCAGCCCCAAGCATCCAGTATCGTGCATCGAACCTGGACTGGCGACTCTTTTCATATATGATATTATACATATTTCAATGCCATTCTTCCAAATCATCTCACCCTCTCCCTCTCCCACAGAGTCCAAAAGACAGTTCTATACTTGCACTGATCACTAAGGAAGGCTTTCTTATCTCTCCTTGCTATTCTTTGGAACTCTGCATTCAAATGGGTATATCTTTCCTTTTCTCCTTTGCCTTTCACTTCTCTTCTTTTCGCAGCTATTTGTAAGGCCTCCTCAGACAGCCATTTTGCTTTTTTGCATTTCTTTTTCTTGGGGATGGTCTTGATCACTGCCTCCTGTACAGTGTCATAAACCAAAGCCTCTTGATGAAAGTGAAAGAGGAGAGTGAAGAACTTGGCTTAAAACTCAACATTCAGGAAAGTAAGATCATGGCATCTGGTCCCACACTTCATGGCAAATAGATGGGTAACAGTGGAAACAGTGACAGAGTTTATTTTTTGGGGATCCAAAATCACTGCAGATGGTGACTGCAGCCATGAAATTAAAAGATGCTTGCTCCTTGTAAGAAAAGTTATGACTAACCTAGACAGTATATTAAAAAGCAGAGACATTACTTTGCCAACAAAGGTCCATCTAGTCAAAGCTTTGGTTTTTCCAGTAGTCGTGTAAGAATGTGAGAGTTGGACTATAAAGAAAGCTGAGTGCCAGAGAATTGATGCTTTTGGACTGTGGTGTTGGAGAAGACTCTTGAGAGTCCCTTGAACTGCAGGGAGATCCAACCAGTCCATCCTAAAGGAAATCACTCCTGAATATTCATTGGAAGGACTGATGCTGATGCTGAAACTCCAATCCTTTGACCACCTGATGCAAAGAACTGACTCATTGGAAAAGACCCTGATGCTGGGAAAGATTGAAGGCAGAAGGAGACGGGGACGACAGAGGATGAGATGGTTGAATGGCATCACCGACTTGATGAACATGAGTTTGAGTAAACTCTGGGAGTTGGTGATGGACAGGGAGGCCTGGCGTGCTGCAGTCCATGGGGTCACAAAGAGTCGGACATGACTGAGCAACTGAACTGAACTGAACTGACCAAATGATTATTCCATTTTAAAGAAAACCTACAAAACTAAATAACATATGTTTAAAGATACATATATCTCTTGTGATACTATAAAGAAAATTAAGGGAATGATGAACACAAATTTAAGACTCAGGATAACAATAAACATCTAGTAAAGAGGGAGGGGGATGTGACAGAAGTTTATAAGACTTCATCTATTATTTTATTCTTTATGCCTTACTTATATACATGAAATATTTCATAAATTTAAGAAAAACTTATTTGAGACTCTCCTTTTTCTGATTTTGTAGTGTTCTAATGGAAATTTCTTCTGATCTTTGAGCTAGGGCTTGGAAACCGTGTCCTAGCTCACAATGATGGTGCAGATTGGCAGTCTTTAGATGTATACCTGTTGCCGAGCCTAATTATTAATAGTGCTTTCAAAAGTGTTCCAGTTTGGAGGAGAAATTTTATTAAGTACTGCCTACATGTCTATAGCACCCTCATTTTCAAGAGTTCAGAGAACTCGAAAAACTCTCTTCTTTTCGGACCTCACCCATTTTATAGATGATGGGAAAGCACCCCTGGAAGAATCAGTGACCGAACTTGGTCTTGCCTTTGGCCAATTCTAAAGCTGAACAGGGCAAAGATCTGGAACGGCTGGGTCACAGGAGCAGCACTTATATTTCTATAGGCAAGTCCATGTGGGAAGCCAAATTGTTGGAAGACTGATTAGAAAGTACGCAATAAGATCAATCAGAGTCAGTTGGAGTTAGTGCTGTCAGAGTTTTACAAACTAATCAAACCCCATATAATCTTTGTCTCTCTAAACTGAGAAGTCTTGATTTTTCTCTTTTCCCTTTACAGAAACTTCAGATTATTATTTAGTGGGGTTCTTGCCTCATTGTTTCAATTCCTAATGTGCTTTCGTTGGCACATACATATGCTTGGCACAGAGTAGGCACGATAAGGACTAGCTTCTCTTCCCTTTATTGTTACCGTCATTATTACTACTGGTGTTATCATCATTATTGAACACATACTCTGGTTTCCAAAATCCTCATTAAACATTCAAAACCATTCATTCTAAGTTTGACCCCAGCAGTTGAACCAGGTTAATTTTTAAAGTAAACCTACAATGGCTCCTAGGTTCCATACAGACTAGTGTAGCACATGTATTGCAGTACATGTACTGAGGTGTCTCACTGTGGTTTTAAATTCTATTTTCTGATGATGTTGTGGGTATCCCAGGTGGTGCTAGTGGTGAAGAACCTGCCTGCCAAGGCAGGAGATGTAAGAGATTCAGTTTCAGTCCCTGGGTTGAGAAGATCCCCTGGAGGAGGGCATGGCAACTCACTCCAGCACTCTTGCCTAGAGAATCCCATGGTCAGAGGAGCCTGGTGGCACACAGTTGGATATGACTGAAGTGACTTAGCATGCACATGTGGTGTTGTACACTTTCTGGGACATCATAGAAAATTCAGATATTATTTGATAAGTATAATTTAAATTCATTCTCCCTAAATATATAACTGAACACTTTTTCTCCTTGACTTTTTAAAAATTTATTTGGTTACACTGGGTCTTACTTGCAGCATGTGGAATCTTTGCTTGTGGCCTCTAGTTCCTTGACCAGGGACTGAAACCATGGCTCCTTGCATTGGGACCATGGAGTCTTAGCCACTGGACTGCTAGGGAAGTCCCTCTCCATGATCTTTTATTAAGGTCCTTGTCAATTAACCTCTCATTGAGAGACTGCTCTGTGCTTTGTCCTGATCAGATTATCATTTAATAACCTGAAAAGATTTCTGAAAACTGGAGGTTTCCTGAGTGTTTCTTACTCTTCATTTAATTTTAAAATTTAAATGAGTGTTCCCTAGAAACTTTATTGTGGTTCCTCCTCTATTGAAAGATCAATTGACTTATCCCTAGCCTTTGTTTTCTGTTTTAAATCAGTGCTGTATTCATGACAATATTTTACCAATCTCTAACCATATCCCTAAAAATACATTTTCTAGGAGTGCTGTATGTGTGTGTGTGTGTGATGTATTTATGATTATGTCCAAAGTTTGGGAAAAGGCAGATTATGAACTCAGTGACATCAGGCTTATGCCCCCACCTCCTTGCTTGATGAAACCAATGAAATATTGATTCAAGTTTCGGCCAAATTCTACTCCGAGTGATGTGATAACTGTAAGTGGGGAAACTCCTTTCTGCTCTCTTATTGCATTTCAGCATTTTAGAGAAAAAGGAAGGGTGGTTGACAGGCAGAGTTGTTAAATTAAAAGCTGAAAAAGTCATTGAATGCCAAATAATTCAAACTCCAAATGAGAGAGTTCAAAAATGTCAAACCAGCAGTAATTAAGGGAAGAGTGAAAAGGAGGAAGGAAGTCTCCCTGTCCAGAAGAAAGGGCCACTTAGTCTATATTGCTTTCCCCTCTCTTCCTTTTTCAAATTAGGGATGAGGAAGGTGACAAACTCTAGAGAAGACAGATGAAGAGAGAATAGAAGACACTCTGGCCGGGTGAGCTCTGCATAGGCGGAGGGTGAGGGGCCCCATCTCGTGCTTAGAAGGATCTGAGAACTGGGTGAAGAGCTGCCAACAGCAGGAATATGAATTAAGGAAGGTGACCTTACAGAAATAGAAAAAATGACCTCTCTCTGAGATCTACAGGGAAAAGACAAGGATGGTAACTAGTTAGGGGAAAATGTCATTTCATATTGGAGTGTGAAAAGACCTTAGAGGTCATGGAGACCAAACCCTGGATTTTATAGATGCACCAACAGCTGAGAAGAATGACGCGTTGGAATCCAAACAAATCCACCACAGTATAATACGTTTGCATTTGAACTAATAAAAAATAAATAAAATTGACAAACCATTAGCCAGACTCATCAAGAAACACAAGGAGAAAAATCAAATCAACAAAATTAGAAATGAAAATGGAGAGATCACAACAGACAACACAGAAATACAAAGGATCATAAGAGACTATTATCAGCAACTATATGCAAATAAAATGGACAACTTGGAAGAAATGGACAAATTCTTAGGAAAGTACAACTTTCAGTTTCCAAAATTGAACCAGAAAGAAATAGAAAATCTTAACAGACCCATCACAAGCATGGAAATTGAAACTGTAATCAGAAATCTTCCAACAAACAAAAGCCCAGGACCAGACAGCTTCACAGCTGAATTCTACCAAAAATTTAGAGAAGAGCTAACACCAATCCTACTCAAACTCTTCCAGAAAATTGCAGAGGAAGGTAAACTTCCAAACTCATTCTGTGAGGCCACCATCACCCTAATACCAAAACCTGATAAGGATGCCACACAAAAAAGAAAACTACAGGCTAATATCACTGATGAACATAGATGCAAAAAATCCTTAACAAAATTCTAGCAAGCAGAATCCAACAACATATTAAAAAAATCATACATCATGACCAAGTGGGCTTTATCCTAGGGATGCAAGGATTCTTCAATATCCACAAGTCAATCAATGTAATACACCACATTAACAAATTGATAAGTAAAAACCATATGATTATCTCAATAGATGCAGAGAAAGCCTTTGACAAAATTCAACATCCATTTGTGATAAAAACTCTCCAGAAAGCAGGAATAGAAGGAACATACCTCAACATAATAAAAGCTATATATTACAAACCCTCAGCAAACATTATCCTCAACGGTGAAAAACTGAAAGCATTTCCCCTAAAGTCGGGAACAAGACAAGAGTGCCTACTCTCACCACTACTATTCAACATAGTTTTGGAAGTTTTGGGCCACAGCAATCAGAGCAGAAAAAGAAATAAAAGGAATCCAGATTGGAAAAGAAGAAGTAAAACTCTCACTGTTTGCACATGACATGATCCTCTACATAAAAAACCCTAAAAACTCCACCAGAAAATTACTAGAGCTAATCAATGAATATAGTAAAATTGCAGGAATTAACACACAGAAATCCCTTGCATTCCTATACACTAACAACGAGAAAACAGAAAGAGAAGTTAAGGAAACAATTCCATTCACCATTGCAACGAAAAGAATAAAATACTTAGGAAAATATCTACCTAAAGAAACAAAAGACCTATATATAGAAAACTATAAAACACTGGTGAAAAAAATCAAAGAGGACACAAATAGATGGAGAAATATACCATGTTTGTGGATTGGAAGAATCAATATAGTGAAAATGAGTATAGTACCCAAAGCAATTTATAGATTCAATGCAATCCCTATTGAGCTACCAACGGTATTTTTCAGAGAACTAGAACAAATAATATCACAATTTGTATGGAAATACAAAAAACCTCAAATAGCCAAAGCAGTCTTGAGAAAGAAGAATGGAACTGGAGGAATCAACCTGCCTGACTTCAGGCTCTACTACAAAGCCACAGTCATCAAGACAGTATGGTACTGGCGCAAAAACAGAAATATAGATCAATGGAACAAAATAGAAAGCCCAGTGATAAATCCACGCATCTATGGACACCTTATCTTTGACAAAGGAGGCAAGAATATACAATGGAGAAAAGACAATCTCTTTAACAAGTGGTGCTGGGAAAACTGGTCAACCACTTGTAAAAGAATGAAACTAGAACACTTTCTAACACCATACACAAAAATAAACTCAAAATGGATTAAAGATCTAAACATAAGAACAGAAACTATAAAACTCTTAGAGGAAAACATAGGCAAAACACTCTCCAGTGTTAACCACAGCAGGATCCTCTATGACCCACCTCCCAGAATATTGGAAATAAAAGCAAAATAAACAAGTGAGACCTAATTAAAATGAAAAGCTTCTGCACAACAAAGGAAACTATAAGCAAGGTGAAAAGACAGCCTTCAAAATGGGAGAAAATAATAGCAAACAAAGCAACGGACAAAGAATTAATCTCAAAAATATATAAGCAACTCCTGCAGCTCAATTCCAGAAAAATAAAAGGCCCAATCAAAAAGTGGGCTAAAGAACTAAACAGACATTTCTCCAAAGAAGACATACAGATGGCTAACAAACACATGAAGAGATGCTCAACATCACTCATTATCAGAGAAATGCAAATCAAAACCACAATGGGGTACCATTTCACGCCAGTCAGAATGGCTGCTATCCAAAAGTCTACAAGCAATAAATGCTGGAAAGGGTGTGGAGAAAAGGGAACCCTCTTACACTGTTGGTGGGAATGCAAACTAGTACAGCCACTATGGAGAACAGTGTGGAGATTCCTTAAAAAACTGGAAATAGAACTGCCATATGACCCAGCAATCCCACTGCTGGGCATACACACTGAGGAAACCAGAGTTGAATGAGACACGTGTACCCCAATGTTCATCGCAGCAGTGTTTATAATAGCCAGGACATGGAAGCAACCTAGATGTCCATCAGCAGATGAATGGATAAGAAAGCTGTGGTATATATTCACAATGGAATATCACTCAGCCATTAAACAGAATACATTTGAATCAGTTCTAATGAGGTGGATGAAACTGGAGCCTATTATACAGAGTGAAGTAAGCCAGAAAGAAAAACACCAATATAATATACTAACACATATATATGGAATTTAGAAAGAAGGTAACGATAACCCTGTATGCAAGACAGCAAAAGAAACACAGATGTATTGAACAGTCTTTTGGACACTGTGGGAGAGGGCGAGGGTGGGATGATATGGGGAAATGGTATTGAAACATGTAAAATATCATATGTGAAACGAATCACCAGTCCAGGTTTGATGCATGATACAGGGTGCTCGGGGCTGGTGCACTGGGATGACCCAGAGGGATGGGATAGGCAGGGAGGTGGGAGGGGGGTTCAGGATGGGGAACACATGTGTACTCATGGCGGATTCAAGTCAATGTATGGCAAAACCAACACAATATTGTAAAGTAAAATAAATAATTAATTAAAAAAAATCCCCCCCAATCTTCAAAGAAGTTGTGTTAATATAATCCTAGGAGATACTAGTCAAGGCTATAGTTTTTCCAGTGGTCATGTATGGATGTGAGAGTTGGACTATGAAGAAAGCTGAGTGCTGAAGGATTGATGCTTTTGAACTGTGGTGTTGGAGAAGGCTCTTGAGAGTCCCTTGGACGGCAAGGAGATCCAACCAGTCCATTCTAAAGGAGATCAGTCCTGGGTGTTTTTTGGAAGGACTGATGCTAAAGCTGAAACTCCAATACTTTGGCCACCTTATGCGAAGAGGTGACTTCACATTGACTCATTGGAAAAGACTCTGATGCTGGGAGGGATTGGAGGCAGGAGGAGAAGGGGACGACAGAGGATGAAATGGCTGGATGGCATCACTGACTCAATGGAAATGAGTTTGGGTGAACTCCGGGAGCTGGTGATGGACAGGGAGGCCTGGAGTTCGTGCTGCAGTTCATGGGGTGGCAAAGAGTCGGACACGACTGAGCAACTGAACTGAGGAGATACACTCATTTTACCTTGGGGCTTTTTGTGCACTTATCACCATCATACCCTGATTAGAGAGGGATCAGATTAGAGGGAATTGCCTAAGAGCTACAGCTTGTTCCATGAGATGACTACAAATTTTATTTTTAAGTGTTTGGATAGATATGTCATCATCATATTTGGTGCCTAAGCAATAGTTCCATACGTTTTGATTATTTCAATACATACGGTATTTGAACAATTCTGTGGTTCACATTCAGTGCTGTACACTTGGTGGCTGAGGGGATCAGGACCAAGGAAGATGAGGGGGCTTGTCCCCCCTACCCTCATACCCAGCCTTGACCTGGCTTAGGCTAGTCTCCCATGGGTCTTCCTGCCTCCTGTCTTGTCCATTCTGACCCATCTCTGAGCCAGTCTTCAGAGTGACTTTTCAAAGATGCAAATTAGATCACATCATTCTTGGAGCAACTCATGGGCCACAGGTTAGATTCTAAACTCCTTAATCTCCAGATCTTCCCCTGCCTTGTCCCCTCACTTGTTCCCCTCCTATCACTACGCACTCAAGTTTTCATTTTTCTTAGCTCCTCAGGCCAGCTTCAAGTGGCTATCCCTTGATAGCCAGCTATCACCTTGCTACTTGTAGTTAGCTGGTAGTTAGCCAGCTAACTACCTTGCTAGTAGTTCTCCTCTGCCTCGGACGTCTTTCTCCCCTTCTTCCTCTCTCTGGATAACATCTGTTTATTGCTGAAGATTCAAAGCAACACTTACCTTGCTCTCGGTAAAAATAAACTATCCCTCTGATAGTGTCTCACTCCTTCCTGAACATACGTTATCATAACACCTGTGATCTGTCAATGCACTTATTTGCATACATATTTATTTTAGAGAAAGTGCACATTAAGAATCATCTAAGGAGTTTCTTTACAATTAAAAAATGTCCTGTCTTCACCTTCACAGATTCTAAGTCTAGTTAGGAGGTCATCAGAGGGGGTTCATGTGCATCTCTGAGCCTAAGGAGAGCCTCCTCTAAAGCAGGTGACTGTTTACTTGCCTGAAGCATCATTTTTCCAAGGGCAGAGGACACTGCTGATTTGTTCCACCTGCTTCTCCCCAAGCACTGACTCACAAGAGTATCAGCTTGAGAGATCCCCACAGCCCCTTCCTCCCCTCCCACTCTCTTGGGGGTAAAATATGCAAAACTCATTTATATTCCTGCAAGTAGGTGAGAATAATCTGGGCCATCACCATTCAATAATGGAAGCTTTGTGCAAAGTAGTGACAGGTGAGAGGAATGATTTCATTTTTCACTTTGACAATTGGGTGAAGCAGATTCCTGGCAGTTCTGCAAAGGTTTTATGCCCACATAGTTACCCAAGGGATCTGCTTAGCAACCAAGAGATGCTGCAAGGAGAGAAAAGCAGATTCTTCTTTCAGTGACATCTTGTAACTGAGATGGTGAAGCACTAAGAAAGAGGGGGCAACTCTGACCTAGGGTTCCCACTTGTTCTCTGGTCTCCAGAGAGGCCTGTCCCAAATGCCCTGGTCCCTATCCCCTCTCCAGAGCCCAAGCGGAGCTCACCATGCAGGGAGCATCATCCCCTATAGTGCTTGGCTGGGCTTAACTGGGTTTCTTCTTTGTGGAGTGATTTTATTTGACTATAAAATTCAACCTGTTGGTTGAAGGTTTTGAGAAGGTTCAATATAGCTGGTTCGATCCCTGGGTCAGGAAGATGCCCTGGAGGCGGGAATGGCAACCACTCCAGTATTCTTGCCCAGAGAATCCCATGGATAGAGGAGCCTAGCGGGCTACAGTCCTTAGGGTCTCACAGAATCGGATGCGACTGAAACGACTTAGCACACTTGCAATATAGCACTCCTCTTCATGCTTGGGTTTTGAATTGAGAAATAAGACAAAAAAGTAGGCAAAAGACAAAAAAAAAAAAATATGACCAGTTCACTGATAAAGTTAATATTAGAGAATGAGGTTTACATCTGCAGGCAATGGGCTTCCTAATATTGAATCCTAGAGCTTAACTGAATCCCCCAAATGACAACCACTCCAGCCTTCCTCCCATGAGCTGGGGCGATCTAGAGGATGTGCTCTGGGCTGGTAGGTGGGCTTCCTGAAGGAAGGGGATTGGCAGGGGCTGGGCAAGTTCAGGGTCTCTTCTAAACCCACTCATCTGGTTAGGGTTACAGTGACTTCTTTGGCCTCCCTGGATGGAGGGAGTCGGGGCAGGGAGAAACCACAGTGGCCCTTGCCTTCATATGGCAGCAAACATCAGACACGGATACAGGCATTCCTACAACCCAATTATGCTTACTGTTAAAGATTTGGGAAATACAAAACAGTAAAAGAATAAAATAAAAATCAGCAGTAATCCCAGAGATACACTATATTTCTTCTATTTTAAGACATATATTTCTCACTTTCTAATGTTCCTTAAATTGGGATGTATTTTACGCATGTTTTGTGTCCCATTATCATTTCTTCCTAAAAGACTTTTGTTAAGCCTCTAGTGTCTTATTCAGCTGTTAATATCTCAGAAATGAGGAAATATGGCAAATTTCAAGTGGTTTTCAAAGATAAGGATTATGCTAGAGCGTCTTCCCAGGCCAGTAGGTAGTGAGAATCTGATGTATAATGACTACAAAATAGTCCATCATCTGAATGTACTAGAATGTATTTAACTAATCTCTACCTCTTGGCATTTAAGTGGTGGGGTTTTTCGTTTGCTTTTTTTTTTTTTTTTAAGGATTATAGATAATGCTGTGATAGACTTCCTTTTGCCCAAGTCCTTGCTCCAGATATGATTTTTTACCCTTTAAGGGCTGGTCCTCAAATTCAGGATAATAATTTTTTTAAAAGCATTTATTTGCTGTGACCAAATTGTCCTTCAAAAAGGTTATTCAACTTAGCCTCCATCAGTGTTGTCACAGCACTCACCTTTCAGCATAGCCAGTAGCACTGAATGTTATAGGTCACTGTCATCAGGTGGATGGTGCTTTTCTGAATTTGAAGATTGTCAGTCCTCAATGCTTTATCCTGTCACTCTTTTCCCTTCCTCTTTCCCTCCCTCCATCCCAGTCCAGCCCAGAGTCTCCTGGGAGAAGCAGAAAAGCACAGAGGATAAGGACATGCACATTTAGTCTCCTCATTGCCACAGACCTTTGCTGCCACAGCCCACCTACTGCAAGATGGGTTAGGCTCTTAGGGGAAAGGAGCACCCCTGAATGGCCACAGGCCTTCCCAGCTCCTTTGCCCTCTGTCTGCAATCATAGCTCCAGGGGCAAGGTGGCACCGCAGCCAAGCACTGCCCAAGGTGATGGCAGGCCTGGAGCAGGCTGACTGAGGCTCCTCCCTGCACTTTCTCCTCTCCTCTCCCTACCCTGGGGCTCAGGGCTGGAGGAGCTTGGTGCCTCCTCGGGAGGCCAGGAAGAACCACTGATGTGGAGGTTTCCATCTAACCAGAGGCAGCAAGGGAAGCCCGTGGCCCGGCTTCGATGCCAGGCAACACGTTTTAATGAACATCCACTGTGGGGAGGGCAGTATTAAGTGCTGTAGGAAAGACAAGGTTTTATTGCTGTAGAGAACCGTTCTTGGCACCAGTTCTGTGGATCCCCGCACCACTCAACCCATCTGTTCACTCCTTGGGTACCGACTGGAGACTTTTCTGGGTACAAAACTACAGAAAGGAGCAAATTGGACTGTGGCAAATGCAAGCCTGGCATGTTTCCTGCAGGGGGCGAAAACCTTTTCTCAGCTCTTGGTTCCCCAGAGAATAACGTACCCAAACAAAGTGATATCTTATGAACATTCCTCAATGGGATGATTTTTATACAGGTTAAGTAGAGAATTCCTCAGCCTAAATTTGGGCCTAAATATGCTCAAGTTGGGGCTTATCTGGTAGCTCAGCTGGTAAGAATCTGGCTGCAATGCAAGAGACCCCGGTTCAATTCCTGGGTCGGGAAGATCCTCTGGAGAAGGGATAGGCTACGCACTCTAGTATTCTTGGGCTTCCCTCCGTGGCTCAGACGGTAAAGAATCCACCTGCAATGCAGGAGACCTGGGTTCAATCCCTGGGTTGGGAAGATCCCTTGGAGGACAGTATGGCAACCCACTCCAATGTTCTTGTCTGGAGAATCCCCATGGACAGAGGAGCCCAGTGGGCTACAGTCCATGGGGTCATAAAGAGTTGGACATGACTGACCGACTAAACACAGCACACAGCACATGCCCAAGTCACACTGTATTCTTTATCTGCTTCTTTACTGAGGTACAGATTCTCTCATTTAATACTCAAGGATAACTCTGGGCTGTTCAGTTCAGTTCAGTCACTCAGTTGTGTCCGAATCTTTGTGATCCCATGAACCGCAGCACACCAGGCCTCCCTGTCCATCACCAACTCCCATAGTTTACTCAAACTCATGTACATTGAGTCGGTGATGCCATCCAACCATCTTATCCTTTGTCGTCCCCTTCTCCTCCTGCCTTCAATATTTCCCAGCATCAGTGTCTCTTCTAGTGAGTCACTCTTCGCATCAGGTGGCCAAATGATTGGAGTTTCAGCTTCAGCATCAGTCCTTCCAATGAATATCAGGAGCGATTTCCTTTAGGATGGACTGGTTGGATCTCCTTGCAGTCCAAGGGACTCTCAAGAGGCTTCTCCAACACCATAGTTCAAAAGCATCAATTCTTCAGCGCTCAGCTTTCTTTATAGTCCAACTGTCACATCCATATACGACTCTGGAAAAACTAAAGCTTTGAGTAGACAGACCTTTGTTGGCAAAGTAATGTCTCTCCTTTTTAATATGCTATCTAGGTTGGTCATAACTTTTCTTCCAAGGAGTACGTGTCTTTTAATTTCATGGCTAGGCTGTAGGTCAAGCTTTTTAGAGTGGAATTTGGTTGGGCTTTCCTGGTAGGATGGGTCATCAGATCTGGCAGGCCGAATTCCTCCAAACTGTGACAGTTTATGCTTAGACACTTTTTAGAATTGAGGGGCTCATAGGCTCCCTGAACCATGTGGTCTGCACTGGGGTAGCTCACCAGTTATAGGGCCAGTGGAGCCTTCTCAAGGAGCACTACCAGTGATGGTGGGTGTAGACAGGAGAGAAGGGCAGTTGGGACAGCCAGTTTCTGTCAGGGAAGGTGGGAGTCCCCAAACAGGTGGGAGTGTAGATTGCAGAGTATGCAGGAGTGGGGCAGACCCTGTCTTGGGAAAGCAGAGCCCCTGGAGGATTCCTCCAAGGACATTCAAAGGAGATTTGGAGTCAAATCACACAGTGTTGGTATCTCATTGATCCAGTAGGGCTCTCAGAGTTAAGCCAGGCATCCTGGGTACCCTAATTTCTGCTAGTCTCCTGAGAATGGCAGCCTGTTCCCCAAGGCAGTGCAGGAGTGGGGAAGTGTGGAGTCAGACACATAGATCGTAGCCAGGCCCCTCAAACCCTCAAAGCATAGGAGAGGCAGAAATGGAGGCCCATAGGAGCCAGATTCCATCTGTACAATGAAATTTACTGCCTGGGACAGGATGGACTTTAAGTCTTAGAGCTCTACAGCTGGTTGAGGAGAGGGTCTTTGTCAAACAAACCCGAACTGGGGTGGTTTTTCTGTCAAGAAAACACGGTGGAGCCTGTAGGGCCAGCAGGAGGGAAGCGATCTCTAACCTGTCTGTGTGTGTGTGGTCTCCCCACTCTTAATACTCTTGGGACTACACTTTCTTCTGACCTTTTGAAAAACAAATCATGGAAGATACATACATACATAAATATACATGTATGTAATAATAGAAAGGCTTTGATCCTTCTAAAGATTTAATTCAAAAACAAGGAAGACTAAAATATTAAGTTGGGCTTAAAAAGCAAACATATTAAGCATAAAGTTATGTCAAAATAGGTTAAAAAACAAGCACTTTGAAATTTCAAAGTAAATAAAGGAAATTTCAAAATAAATAAAATTTATTGGGTTGTCTAAAAGTTCATAAGATCATACAGAAAAACCTGAGTGAACTTTTTGGCCAACCCAATAAATTAGGCTTAAAAGTGAAAGAAGTAAAAGTCTTCAAGTTCAAAAAATAAGATTTAAGAAAGTATGTGTCTAGGAAATTCGAAGAAAAGTTACAATTCCCACAAAAGAATATTAAGGATTTTTTTAATCCAAAGGAGACACTCCAACTAGATGAGATTTAAAATAAGACAAAGGACTGAACTCAACAGGAGATTAAATACATAAAAAATGAAGTGATACATGATTAAAATAAAACCCAAAAGCCATGAGGTGAGAAGTTAAAACATGTTTGTATGTGAAGTTAATGATAACATGGGATTTATAAACACCATGTAAAATAAAACTATACATATGTAGGATAGAGTGAAAATAGAGTTTTAAAATTTAGAGTTGTTGGGCGAAAGACAAAAGGGGATGAGGAGAACACCGGTCAGGTAACTTCCTGTGGATACAGCTTCTCCCTGTAAATGGCTTCCACTTCAAAAAGCACCATTTATTTTAGGGGGTGAAGAGCCAGGGGGCAGGTAGTCAAAACCTCCTTTCCTCCTTGTTCTGACGTTGCCAGGCAGTCCTGGTTTGGTCTGACCCCTCTTTAGTTCACCTCACCCTCCTTGTACAAGAGGCCCTGAAGGAAAGTCATGTTCCAGGCCCACTGCAGCTGTGGTTAGGGTTAATAGCCCTCCATCTTCCTGGGCCCCCACCCTCAGCCCCACTCACAGGAAGAGGACAAGGAAATGGGGGAAAAGAAAGTATCCATTGAGGGTACAATGTCTAGAACTGTGAACTGTTACCAACACCTCCTTTTGATGTCTTCCGCCTCAGAACATAAATACCAGTGGCAGGAAGTTCATCTTCTGTAAAGTTGCTAAAACCACTCCATATGTAATTATATAGTCTTACTGTATTGGCTCAAAATTGCATAGAATAAAGTGTAACCTAAAGCAAAACCAAAAATAGGTACTTGGTTTCCTTTGCCAAATTTCCTTGAAAAATGTAAATGCGTGAGAGTTTAAAGTTAGGTAATCAGCTGACGAGTATTTGTTGAGGATCCTGTGTTTGGAGGCCTGCAAGCCTCCCCGGAGGCAGTGGGGCCAGACCGCCTGGCTTTGCTGTGCCTCCGAGGAGCACAGGGCCTGAGCTGGGCTGTTTGTCCTGCCTGTTCCTCCAAGGTCTCTTCTTGGCCCGCTACTAAGATACCCAGGTGTTTTCTTTCTTTGTTTTTCCTCTTCTCTGAAAAGATATTATTTCTGCAAATAAGTGAGCATTTTGTAAAGTGCTGTGCTCTGTTTACTTCCTCTACTGACTTCCTTCTGCCTCAGAGCCTACTGCTGGCCTGAGCACACTGCCTAAGCAGGGAAACATTCTCTGTGAGAGCTGGGATCACATTTTACGATTAATTTTAGACTTCCATGTTTCTGTTTGTAACTATATAACCTGCTTTCTCCCAGCCTGCAGAGGAGTCCATTATCACTCAGTAACAACCTAATAAATGCACCTCCAAGTCATCTATATTTCAGGGGGCAGTTGATGGTGGTGCCTGGGAGGACTGTGGAGCAAGAGAAGATCAAGAGAGGAAGACAGGGTAAAAGGCAGCCTAGCACCACTGACCTCTCCTAAAGACTCCCTTAACACACACACACACACAATGAATCCCCTAAACTGTGTCACATATCTAAATATTTAGCTTTAGATTTAAATCCACTTTTAAGTGAAATAAGTTTAAAAAAATTCAGTTCCTCAGTTGCACTAGCCACATTTCAAGACCTCATAAGCCAGACGTGACTGGTGGCCACTCTAGAGAGCAGTGCAGATGCAGAACGTTTCCGTCATCACACAGAGCAAAGGCTACGGTACTGTCTACACAGAACACTGCTCAGCCTGGCATCACAGGGCTCATCCTTGCTAGTGGGAGTTGGTCACACACAGTACTGATAGAAGCTCAATTTTAATGCCCTCCCTTACCTTCACCTATGCTGAAAGAGGGAGCCAGGCTGGAGGAAAGACAGAAGATATACAATTTCAAGAATTGAAATTGTTTTCCTTCAACGTGAAAGTTGCAGAAAGAACAGATGGCACTTTTTGAAAAAATAAGAATCTGGGATCAAAGAGAAGGAAAGAGCCAAGCATGAGCCCCAGGGCTGCTGTGGATTTTCCCTGATCACCCTGGCCAACTCAATAGGATCATTGTTATTTCTGGGAGAAACATAAATGTTCTTAGTTTCAAGATTTGGGTTACAGAGAGAACTTGGACTCTTACATTCAGTTGAAAAGAAGATGCTTGCTTTTACCCAGATTTCTTATAGTTTCCCATCTTGCCTGCTTGCTGGCTGTTTTGTGTATGAAGCAGAACAGATAAGCTTTGACCTTGGAGCTGCTCCGTGGGATTTTCTGCAGATGGTTCTCAATAATAAGGTGTTTGTTCATTTGTTTCTAGGTTCTTTTATTTCAAAATAAAAGTGCAGCCAAATTGACCCATGGGGAGAAAACAGATTAGGCAGAAAATAGCATCTCTTGAGATTTCTTACTCTAACACTTTCTGATTCCACCCATGAAATTGTCCCACCAGGATGCTGGCAATAACAGAGCAGGGCAGGCCAAGGGGAGGTCAAGAGGAGACCTTGGTTCTGGGCAAGCACATGTGAGGGCCAGGAAAGTCAGCTGAGGCTGAGTGGATGGGCAAGGGCCATGGGTTTCGAGTGAGAGGCCAGAGTCCTGGAGGTCAGCGAGAGGGCAAGCCCAGCTGTTCCAGCAGGCACCTCAGACCTGGGCACAGGCCATTCCGCACCAGCCTGGGAGGAGTGGCCTTGAACCCAGAGACATTATCTGAGTGGGGCTCCTGACCCTGATCGAGGCCGAGGAAGAGGTGGGATCCTGGCCTAGTAGAGCTGAAAGGTCTCTCGGGGTCCTCCTCCAGTGTCCCCCTGCTGCTGCTGCTGCTAAGTCACTTCAGTCATGTGTGTGTCTGTGCAACCCCATAGACAGCAGCCCACCAGGCTCCCCCGTCCCTGGGATTCTCCAGGCAAGAACACTGGAGTGGGTTGCCATTTCCTTCTCCAAGGCATGAAAGTGAAAAGTGAAAGTGAAGTCGTTCAATCGTGTCCGACTCTTCACGACCCCATGGACTGCAGCCCACCAGGCTCCTCCATCCATGGGATTTTCCAGGCAAGAGTACTGGAGTGGGGTGCCATTGCCTTATCCCCAGTGTCCCCCTAGAGACCTTGAAGGTAAGCAGAAGCCTGTGTGCAGCTGAAGCACGGAGCCTGGGGACTTGCACATATCGCCTGCAGTTTGGTCCCCTGGGTGTCTGGTCAGACCTCTGGAGACTCTGATCTCAGAAAGTCTGGGAAACACTCATCTGTCCATCCAGTGGTTTTCGGGCTGATCCCCTGAGGTCTCTCCATGCTTCTTTGGAGCTACAGAAGGATGCAGTCGAATGAGGGGGAAGGATTGAACCGCTGAAACTCAAGTCCTCGTCACCCACTAGAGTGCTTATCCAACTCTTCATTATGAAGTGCTATACATGCATCACTCCTTATAATCACTCTGTGAAGTAGGTGTTGTTAAAATTCCTATGGTAGGGATGAGAAGACTAAGGCTTAGCAGATTAGCAACTTGTTCAAGGTCACAGAACTAGTAGGTGACAGAGCTGGAATGTGAATGACAAAACTCGTCATCATCTCGGGACCCCAAACTTGAAGAAGGTCTATTTGAAATTGTTTTATGCATTATTGAGTGTCTTGTAGTATTTAGTCTATAGAGGTGTGGCAATACATGTCTAGTCTGATCCCTAGCTTTTTAAAAAAAAATTTTATTTATTTACTTTTGGTTGTTCTGGGTCTTTGTTGCTTCACAGGCTTTTCTTTAGTTGCAGTGAGCAGGGGCTACTCTAATTGCAGTGGTTTCTCAATGAGAGGCAGGGGCTTCTCACTGCGGTGGCTCTGGGGAACACAGACTTCAGCAGTTGCAGTTCCCAGGCTCTAGGGCACAGACTCCATAGTTGTGGCACAGGAGCTTAGTTGCTCCAGGCAGGGGACGCGGGACCTTCCTGAATCAGGGATCGAACCCTTGTCACCTGTGCTGGCATGTGGATTCTTTACCACTGAATCACCAGGGAAGCCCTGATCCCCACCTTTTATACAAAAAGAATCAAAGGCCCAGAGAGGTGACCTTGTCATCACAAGGTCACAAAATGGGGACGCAGAGTTTGGTGATCTGGCCTGAACAAGGCTAGTGGCTTCCCTGAGGGGCTGGCTCTGGACTCAGCTGTCTCAAGCCAGCAGCGTGCCCTGAGCCAGCAGTGTCTGCGACCTTTCCACCTGCGACAGCATCTGTCGCAAGAAAGAGCTATGCCTGCAGAGGGGGACTGGATCAAGTACTAGGGACATTTAGCCTAAGGGGAAAGCAAAGGTCACGGTTTATTCATCTCCTTACGAGGACCATGGCTCTTCTGTTTGCACACCCTCGGTCCGTACTATTGCAGTGGAATCTGATCCTCTTTCATTCTCTTCTGATTAATGTCCATGTGTCTTGGGGCTTCCTGAAAGGGTGAAATATTTTCTTCTAGAGGTGGCTGTATTTCAGGTGCTGGTGACTTATTTCTTCTTCCCTGGGGCTGGTTCATCAATCACTTGGAGATGTTTTGCAACCGAACAGCAAATGCATTTCTCAGAGCAGCAGCCTCCACCCTGGTCCCCAAGCCAAAGTCAGGCAATCAAGAAAGGACTTGGGAAGTAGCCAGCCCCTGTCTTCCAAAGCCCACCATCTGGGAAGTGAATGAGCTGCCTGCTGCTCTCCCTGGGGAATGGACACAGCGCAGGAGGCCTTCGAGGCCTGCTCCTGGAATGTTTGGGTGTCTGTTTGCTTACCATCCCTCTGGGGGGAAGAAGAATGGTTTTCAAAGCTGCACACTCTTTGCTTGGGGAGTGCAGCTGAGCCTCCAAGTTAATTTATTTGACTAGGTGTCCAAGAAAGACCTGGTGTTTTTTCCAGGGCTTCTGTCAAAACTCTCTTTCCATGCTGAGAAATCAGTTTTCCTCACTTGGCTGAAATGGTTTTACAACATGTACGTTTGAGAGAGGCCTTCATTCTGTGAGACATTCTTGAATGATGTGCCTCTAGACACAGGCTCTCTCTTGGAGAGAGTTAAGTTAGATAGGGTCATGACCTAACTTATGGCCACCTTGTCCTCGCAGGTTTCTAAACAGGGTGCTTCAACCAGGTAACCTCTCACATCCCGTTTTTGCCACCTAGCACATGGATTGCACACACCTTCTGCTTGCATTTTTCACAGTGGTAATATCCCTGATATATCTCAGCAGAAAGTCCCATAATAAGCAAACCTGCCCAAGGAAATCTGCTGTTTACACAGAATCCCCACTGCAGTGCCACCTGTCCATAGGAAAGCCTGGGAAGGCAGATGCATAGATAAAGTGAGGGCGGGAGAACAGGGTGAATTTGGAAGGCATCAGCTGTAGGGCAGGCAGACTTTGGCCTTTACCCTCTTAGGGTTCTTTTCAACTGGGCCTATGAACTAAATGGACATAAGGCAGATCAACAGGAGAACAACATACACATTTATTTAACACGAATTTTATGTGACATGGGAGCCCTCATAAGGAAATGAAGACCCAAGAAGGTGAAACCTACTTGCTTTTACATTAGGTTGAAAAAAGAGAAGCAGTTATAAAGTGAAACTATGTAAGGTATGTGGGGAGGCGAATGGAAGATAAGAATTTTTTATCAAGATCTTTTTGCGTAGAATTCACTCCATCCCAGCTTATCCTTGGTGACATGAATGTTACTTCCTTCTGGTGTAGGGAAGACATCTTTCTTTATTATTATTATTTTTTAAATGTTATTGAAATGTAGTTGATTTACAACAGAATGTTAGTCTCAGGTATGGAGCCAAGTGATTCAGATATATGTTTCAGATTCTTTTCCCTTATACTTTATTACAAAATGTTGAGCAGAGTTTCTGTGCTGTACAATAGGTCCTTGTGGGTTATCTATTTTATATATTGTTGTTGTTCAGTCGCTCAGTTGTGTCCAACTCTTTGTGACCCCATGGACTGCAGCAGGCCAGGCTTCCCTGTCCTTCACCATCTCTCAGAGCTTGCTCAAACTCATGTCCATTGAATCGGTGATGCCATCAACCATCTCATCCTCTGTCGTCCCCTTCTCCTCCTGCCTTCAATCTTTCCCAGTATCAGGGTCTTTTCAGTGAGTTGGCTCTTTGCATCAGGTGGCCAAAGTACTGGAGCTTCAGCTTCAGCATCAGTCCTTCCAATGAATAGTAGTGTGTATATGTTGAGCCTAAGTTCCTAATTTATCCCTCCCCATCTTTTCCCCTTTGGTAACCATAAGTTTGTTTTCTATGAGGAAGACATCTTTCATGTGGAAATTTCATCTCCTGCTTTTAAGAAAAAGGACAGTCAGAGTGTCCTTCTTGTAGTTTTTCAAGTGCCTTTACCTCGAAATAGTTAATTTGCCAAAGTGGCTGGTTTGAGGGTGGCATGTTCTGAGCCCCTTTCCAATCTGGCATGAAGAGAGACAGTGTAGGGGGTAGTTAAGAGTGTTAGACTTCTGACCAACCCGGGTTGGAATCCTGGCTCTGTCAGTAACCAGCTGTGTCTGTGTGAGCAAGTTCTTTTCCTCTCTTCTTGGCAGCTTCCTCTGAACATAGAACTTACCTCATGGAGTTGTTGGAATGAAATGAGCTCATGGATATAAAATGTCTCGCACTGTGCCTGGCGCATAGTATGTGTTCAATAAATGTCAGCTGTTATTATTCACTCCTTCTTGGGAAATACCAGCGACCCCCCAGCTCAGCGTGGGGACTTGGCGGTAAGGTCTGGATTCATGCCTGTCTGCTTTCTCAACCACTTGGGCAGCCATGCTTACTGGAGAAGTTGGTGAGTAAAGTGGGCTCCTCCAGCCTGCCACGAGACCTTGGGGTCAGCTTCCTCCAAGCAAGGAGGCTGGAGGGCAAGTGATTTACTCAGAGGGGACGTGCTCCTCAGTCTCCTGCCACCTCGGTCATTTCAGAAGGGCTTTTTCAGTTAATTAAAGAAAGGGGAGACCAATTACATTCAGCTCTGCCGTATGGAGAGAAGACTTGCTGGGATCTTCACAAGCTCTGCCCTTCCCAGAGCCCTCCTCCCTGCCCTCCCCCAGGCCCCAAGGCAGAACGCGTGGATGAATGCCTCTCAGATATGTACACAAATGGCAAGAATAATGAAATCCGGTAGTGTTTGAAGCCAAACCCTGGCCTAATACTGTCCTTCTACCCCCATGGGTCTCTGCTTCCTGGCCCCTGCAGAGTCCTTGAGCGGAAAGAAATAAGAAATGCTCCTGGGGCAAGCTGAGGTGCAGTCAACCATGTTTATGAGCTGCAGGGAACGTTCCCCAGCCAGCACCTCCAGGGCCGTCCTTTGGGTTGAGGCAGCTATCTAATAAAAGACCGTTTTCGTAATCAGTGTTCAGTGAAAACTGTTTTCATTTATAGAAACAGTGAAGCCACCTGCTATTTAAAGACACCCCCCCCTCCTCTTCTTCTTCACCCCAGGGTGGAATCTTCCAGCTCACTCCCTCAGCCAGCTGTGTCTTGTCAAAATTCCAATCTCCTCCCTCAGAACCATAAATCTCTCTGACTGTCCATCCCATGAGCCTTGCCTTCTTATCCTCAAGTCTGGAGTCTAGGATTCTGGCCTCACCTACAAAAATAGGTTCACCCAAAGCGGTTAGTTAGGGAGGCACTCGGGGCACGCTAGCAAGTGAGGAGTAAATGGACGGTGCATCTCCTTCTGAGTCTCAACTCACTGATTCACTCTCTGCCCGATCCCACACATCTCCGCTGAGTCAGGCACTGACAAGTGAGAGGGCGGAGAGGAGAGAGGAAGGGAAGAAGGTGCTGCTGCAGAGATGGGAGCACAGGCACCCAGAGGAAGGGCCTTGGAGCCAACAGGAGGAAGAAAGCAAAACAGAGAGAGGCCGCCAAACCTCTGTTAGCCAGCCGGCTTGGGGAATGGGGCATTTGGGTTAGTGGAAGTTTCTAGTTATGTGTGAACACAGCCAACATCTTTCTGTCTTAACCCTTAATTGAGAAAAGCTTTTTACTTAATGTTAGTTCACTGTCTTTCTGAAGGGGCAGCAGTCTGGAGTGAACACCAACTGCAAGCCGGAGAGTCTGTGGATGGAGGTGCCCCAGCCTAGAACCCTGTTTTAATCCTGAAAGTGAGGTCTCTGCTATAAACTTGCCTTTTCATGCTTTTGACTCTCTTTCTCATGGATTGCTGGGAATTTGTGTTCAAGTTTAACTACTGGTACACTCGAGGAGAAGTGGGTGGCGGAGGATGAGATGGTCAGATAGCATCACCAACTCAATGGACATGAATCTGCGCAGACTCCAGGAGATAGTGGAGGACAAGGGAGCCTGGCCGGCTGCAGTCCACGCTGTTGCAGAGTTGGACTCGACTTAGCAATTGAACAACAACAGTCCTATTCATCTTTCAAATCTCAACTAAAAGGTCACTTCCTCTGTAAAGGCTTTCTAATTACTCCTTCCTCTTTCCCCTTGGGCCCTCCCAGTTACTCCCTCTTTGCTGAGTATACTGTGTTTAAATACTTTGTTAATATGAGATGCAATGGGCAGGAAATTGAGGAAGAGCTTTATCTATGTATGACCCTGCTTGTTAAGGAGCTGAATTCCAAGTCTTTGCTTTGCTTTTAGAATAGTAATAAACTAATTACATGTGAATTCCCAGAAGGCAGAAAACCCCAGCTTCTGGCCAGAAACAAGGCAGGGAAGGGAGGAGAAATTCTATAAACAGATAAAAGGAGAAAGAAATCATTTATAAGCTTGGTGATTTTTATCTTAATTCTGAGAGTTATTCCATGTTGGTTTCCCTATGATCTGTAAAAACAGAGTGCTTCCTACAATGTTTCTGAGATCTGAAACAACTCAGAGAGATGATATTTCTCTTTCTATAAACCAATCCACTCTCTGAATGCCCTGTAGGGGATTGGGTGGGGCAGGAGTTTAAGGAGGAAATCAGTCATCTGTTCAGTTCAGTTCAGTTCAGTTGCTCAGTCGTGTCCTACTCTTTTCGACCCCGTGAATCGAAGCACGCCAGGCCTCCCTGTCCATCACCAACTCCCAGAGTTCACTCAGACTCATGTCCATTGAGTCAGTGATGCCATCCAGCCATCTCCTCCTCTGTCGTCCCCTTCTCCTCTTGCCCCCAATCCCTCCCAGCATCAATGAGTTGCCATCCTCTTGCCATCAATCCCTCCCAGTTGACCAATGAGTCAACTCTTCACATGAAGTGGCCAAAGTACTGGAATTTCAGCTTTAGCATCATTCCTTCCAAAGAAATCCCAGGACTGATCTCCTTCAGAATGGACTGGTTGGATCTCCTTGCAGTCCAAGGGACTCTCAAGAGTCTTCTCCAACACCACAGTTCAAAAGCATCAATTCTTTGGTGCTCAGCCTTCTTCACAGTCCAACTCTCACATCCATACATGACCACAGGAAAAACCATAGCCTTGACCAGACGAACCTTTGTTGGCAAAGTAATGTCTCTGCTTTTGAATATGCTATCTAGGTTGGTCATAACTTTCCTTCCAAGCAGTAAGCATCTTTTAATTTCATGGCTGCAGTCACCATCTGTAGTGATTTTGGAGCCCAGAAAAATAAAATCTGACACTGTTTCCACTGTTTCCCCATCTATTTTCCATGAAGTGGTGGGACCGGATGCCATGATCTTCATTTTCTGAATGTTGAGCTTTAAGCCAACTTTTTCACTCTGCACTTTCACTTTCATCAAGAGGCTCTTTAGTTCCTCTTCACTTTCTGCCATAAGGGTGGTGTCATCTGCATATCTGAGGTTATTGATATTTCTCCCAGCAATCTTGATTCCAGCTTGTGTTTCTTCCAGTCCAGCGTTTCTCATGATGTACTCTGCATATAAGTTAAATAAACAGGGTGACGATATACAGCCTTCACGAACTCCTTTTCCTATTTGGAACCAGTCTGTTGTTCCATGTCTAGTTCTAACTGTTTCTTCCTGACTTGCATACAAATTTCTCAAGAGGCAGATCAGGTGGTCTGGTATTCCCATCTCTTTCAGAATTCTCCTGAGTTTATTGTGATCCACACAGTCAAAGGCTTTGGCATGGTCAATAAAGCAGAAATAGATGCTTTTCTGGAACTCTCTGTTACTAAGATCCAAATAGATACAGTACCAGATATGTGGAGGTTGACTCTCAGGACAGGTTGGAGACCAACCAAGAGGCAGATGGTCAGCGGCACTCATCATTTTCCAAGTCTCTATTCTTGGGCCTGGATAGAAAGTCACCACAGCAGCCCTGTTGGGCCATGACTTGGGTCTGAGAACAGAAGATCAGGAGTAAAGCAGAAAGAGGGCAGGATGCTGTGTGGTGACACGGGCCCGGCTGTGCCACGTCTCTGGGCAAGGAGACAGTTGCCTGGCCACGGGCCCCAGAGGGCTGGGGATGGAGCAGGTGGTACTGAAACCTGGGGATTAGCTCCATCTGCCCTGAGCTCAATGAAAACCCTGCATCCTTCTCCCCGTGCTGGCCCCTGGCAGGTTCTGGCAGCCTCATGTCCATCTGGCCATGATATCAAGTTTAATTTACATGAGGGGCCTGGTGATCCTCTTAACAGCCCTCTGAGAAGGGCTGTGCTATGCTGTGCTTAGCTGCTCAGTTGTATCCAATTCTTTGTGACCCCATGGACTGTAGCCTGCAAGGCTCCTCTGGCCATGGGCTTTCCCAGGCAAGAATACTGGAGATCTTCCCAACCCAGGGATCGAACCCAGGTCTCCTGCATTCCAGGTGGATTCTTTACTAGCTGAGCTACCAGGGAAGCACCTAAGAAGGCCTACATGCTGCTTAAAACCAACCAGCCCACAGCCCTCTTACACTGTGGGTTTTACAGACAAGGGAATGCACAGTGAAGTTCTCTCTCGGAGGTGGTGATGCTGTTCGCTAGGATCCCCAAGGTAGACGGGGTGTCTGCCACCCCAGCAGACACTGGGGTGTGTGCAGGGTTCCACCCAGGGGATGAAGCAGGACGCACACGGCAGGTTCCCTCAGCGTGCCTTGCCTCCTCTGGCTCCCGGAAGGCAGGGCCTGTCCTTACTTCTTCCCTATTCTCAACATCCAGCACAGAATCTGCCAAAGGGCAGGTGCTCAACAGATGCTCCCTGAAGGAATATAAGAAGTCTGTTTTCAGAATTCCATTATGACTGGATCATGGCTGGCCCATTGTCTCTTTTCTCCTTTATAGGGATGAGCTCATGCAATGTTCCCCAGTCCTCAGCAGCTCCCCGGTTACTCAGCTGCCACCACCTCACTGAGAAGGTGGGCTTCTCCCATGCCAGGCCCACTGGACCTCCTTTAATTCATTCCTTCCTCCCTCTTCCTTGGCTTCCTTCCTCCCTCTCTCTTTCCCTTCTGGCAGAGTGACCGGTTGTTTTGTTTGCCCAAGTCTGAGGGGTTTCCCAGGACACAGGACTTACTATGCTAAAATCAGGAAAGTCCCAGCCAACCTGGGCAAGTTGGTCATTTGACCCTCCCTTTCCCTGGTGGCTCAGAGGGTAAAGCGTCTGCCTGCAATACGGGAGACCTGGGTTCGATCCCTGGGTTGGGAAGATCTCCTGGAGAAGGAAATGGCAACCCACTCCAGTATTCCTGCCTGGAGAATCCCAGGGACGGAGGAGCCTGGTAGGCAACAGTCCATGGGGTCGCAAAGAGTCCGACACGACTTCCCTTCCCGTCTTGTCCCATCCCTTCCCTTCCCTTCCCTTCCCTCAGCATATAGTGGACTTATTCTGGGAAAGCACAGGCCCAGGCTGAGTTGAGATGCGTTGACTGGTTTGGGGAGTAAAAGAGCTAATTAAAGAGCCGCACTCCCTTTGTTCTGGAATGAGGAGACATTAATGACATTTCTACTCCCTTCTCATCAGCCTCTTCCTCCCATCTGTATCCTATTCCTCTTCTCTACATCTAAAACATTTCAGTTCCTTTCTTATCACACCCCCAGCCTTGATTTCTATCACAGCTAGAGTATAGAGACCAGATGAAGCTGGAGTTGGGGGTCTAGTGCCTTTTGGCCTAGGATTCCAAAGTTTGAGGTCCACGTTGACCCCACTGGGCAGCTGTTGAGCACGCTGAGGTCTCCCAACCCCTCTTCACATCCACCTTTCAGATTCTAGGGGCAGGACATTGGCGATTCAGTGGGGGTGTCCTCACAGCCTGCTTTTTGGTCAGTCTTAAAATGGGGTACCTTCTGTTCTCTGATTTTTCTGGTCTTAGTGACTCAATGCCCTGGGAATCTTTGTTTCTCACAGAGGTTGCTGAGACCAAGGGTGATGACAAGTGTGAATGAATCAGAGCCTGTCCCCGTCCCCTCAGATTCACGCTGGACCAAACTGTGTGAACACACACCCACAGCACATGTAGTGGGCTCTCCTGATGCCTCAGCTCCTTGTTAGCCTGGCCGTCCAGTGGGGAGTGCTGCAGGGCTCAGTGGTGAGTCCATTCATTTCCATACAGGAGTCTGTGTTTCCTGAAGGATCCAGGCCACTTGCATGCATGCATGCTAAGTCACTTCTGTTGTTGTCTGACTGTGCAACCCCATGGACTGTAGCCCACCAGGCTCCTCTGTCCATGGGATTCTCCAGGCAAGAATACTGGAGTGGGTTGTCATGCTTTCCTCCAGGGGATTTTCCCGACCCAGGGATCAAACCTGCATCTCTTACATCTCCTACATTGGCAGGCATGTTCTTTACCACTAGTGCCATCTAGGAAGCCCAGGGCACTTTGGTTTCTCTAATTTGATTGGGTACATTATTTCTCTCCAGCACTGAATTAGAGGGTAATTGAAAGTGATGACTTGCAAGTTAGGGTTTTTATTCTGTTCCTTTAAAAGTAATGTTTTTATTTATTTAAATGGGATTTATTTTTTAAAATTACTTAATTGGAGGCTAATTACTTTACAATATTGTGGTGGTTTTTGCCATGCACGTTTTTAAAAAGTTTCATTTTGTCTTACATCTGCCCTCCACTTACACCTTCACAACATATTCTTTTCCAGCTTGTATACTGGAGATGCCTTGGCGTGAGCCTAGGGTAGAAGTATTCATCTGGCTGCAGTGGAAAGAGATGCTCATGAATCTACTTTAGGAGGGCAGGTGGCCTTGTCTCTGGCCCACCAGCTTTGACAACGGTATTATCACTTCCCTTGTGGCTCAGAATCTGCCTGTAATGTGGGAGACGGGAGGAACCCCTGGAGAAGGGAACAGCTACCCACTCCAGTATTCTGGCCTGGAGAATTCCGTGGACTGTATAGTCCATGGGGTCGCAAAGAATCAGACACGACTGAGCAACTTTCCCTTTCACTTATCACAGCCTACTGAGCTGCCTTAAGGAAGCCTGCACTAGAGGAGGTGGAAGCTGGTCCCTGTTTGCCTGTAGGCCCCTCAGGAGCCTATTCTCATCTGCTTTATGATGACAGGTACAGAGGTGACACTGATGATGAAGATGAGAAGGAGGAAGATGTGATCTGAGTGTCTGACCAAGTAACATCATGCATTGATTTGGTAACTGAAACCGTCATAGCAATTAACATCCTGGGTTGATTGGTAGCAGCTGTGTAAGCTGAGTGGCAAAGGATTCTGAAGTTGCATCCAGGGTCACCTGCAGACAACGTGATGACCACTTAGTGATGTCAGGTGTAGCCACAAAAGGGTGTGAGGAGTGAGAATTTCATATGCTCCTCATCCATGGGGTTTTCAACCAGGCTTTTTGTCTCTCCTCATTCGTGGCAGCTGAGTCACCTTAGCTCTTTCAGTTTGTACTGGGATATTTATGGGGGTCCCAGACCTGGTTGGTTGGAGAAGGCAATGGCATCCCACTCCAGTACTCTTGGCTGGAAAATCCCATGGATGGAGGAGCCTGGTAGGCTGCAGTCCATGCAGTCGCTAAGAGTTAGACATGACTGAGCGACTTCCCTTTCACTTTTCACTTTCCTGCATTGGAGAAGGAAATGGCAACCCACTCCAGTGTTCTTGCCTGGAGAATCCCAGGGACGGCGGAGCCTGGTGGGCTGCCGTCTCTGGGGTCACTCAGAGTCAGACACGACTGAAGAGACTTAGCAGCAGCAGCAGCAGCAGACCTGGTTGGTTACCCTTCACTGCTCTCCTCCTGTACTCTGGGTGCTCTGTTGAGTTTGTTGACTACCTTATTGCTAATACTTCAGGAGGGCTAGGAAAGCGATTTTTCTTAGAGTAAACCTTGCATCCCAGCCCCCACCTTTCCCCTGCTTCCTATGGGGCACTGCTGGTCTTTCAGTAAAGGGGCTGATGTCATGATGATTTCAAGCGATTTGGCCTAAAGACAACACCTACTCCCTGAACAATATCCATGAAAACTTAACACAGTTACTCGAGTGAGTCACATTTTCCCTGTGAATGTGATTTGCAGATGTCAGAATGAAGTCTCACCAGGACCGCCTTCTGAAATGGAACTTCCAGAAACAGCAGACAGACTGCTGATCAGCCATCCCAGAAAAAGAAAAGCCACCCATAGACCAGCCAGGGCTCTGATCACACAGATGAATGCTACGTTTCCAAAGAAACCGAAATCAGCATGAAAAATTTCTCTTGCAGAAAGATTCGAGCTCATAGTATACCTGGTTGCCTGATGAAAAGGAATCATTCCCCCTCCCCGCAAACTATGTGATTTTCATAATGACCCGAGGTTGTGGGCTGTGGATACAGGCTCTGAAAACGTCCTCCCGCATTTTCTGGTTGGGCATCGAGAAGCCCACGGGACCTTGCATCTCGGTGCGTGTGGTAGTGAGTGATGGAGGCAAGCTTGGGCCTTCTGGTCACTCCTGGACAGTGCTCTGTCACCCCACCCTGCCTTTACAACCTGGAGGGAGCCCGCCTAAGCAGCAGTCCATTTATTTTTCTTTCAGAGAGAAATGTGTCTTTAAAAAAATAAGAATGAAGGCCAAAAATTCATCTCAATAAACATGAAGAAATTAAGTATTTTAGTTTTATTTTATAATAATTCAAAGATATTTTTAAAATGTAAAAACACTGAGGGACAGAGGAAAGTAGAGACACAAAGAAATAAAAAAACACACACCCAGCACACCATGCATGGCCATGATTTATGTGAAATCACAGCTCCATTGTGTGGCTTTTCAGGATGTCAAGGTGTGATTTGTTGTTGTCATTTAGTCATGCCCAACTGTTTGCGACCCCATGGACTGTAGCCCACCGGGCTCCTCTGTCTGTGGAATTTCCCAGGCAAGAATACTGGAGTAGGTTGCCATTTCCTTCTCCAGGGGATCTTCCCCACCCAGGGACTGAACCAATAGCTTCTGGTTGGCAGGCAGATTTTTTTTACCACTGATTATCCTGGGAAGCAAAATGTGTGATTAGGGTTTCACAAATAGAAGCAGAAATATTGGCAGTACTTCTCCTGGGACCTGGTGACATAGAGGATAGAACTTGGGCCCAGAACCAGAGGTCTCTTAACCCTGGCCAAAGCCAAGGGAGATAAATTCTTTCAATGGTGTCATGTTGAACTTCCAGAACTAAGCTATTGCCTTGGTTTCTGCTCTCTTTATCATGATGAGCAGGAAGAATACAAAGTGTAAGAGAAGGCCTGGCAAGAGAAACCAAAGCCCCAGCCTTTTAGCAACATCTGAGAGTCACCTGGGAAGCTCAAAACCCACGTGCCTGGGCCCCGCCCCAAACCATCTGAGTCAGAGCCCAGGCGGCTGGACCCGGGCGTCAGCACTGGAGGCCGGGCCAGAGGGAGAAGCCCAGTGTTCCACATGCATCCCCAAGGCGCTGACTTAGGGACGGAAGATGCACGGAAATAACTGCAATGAGACGCGGGATGCCCATGCAAAACCTTCTCGCAGGAAAGAGACTGCGAACAAAAGCTGGGGGTGACTCCAGAGGGGTCCACAGAGCAGGGCCTGCAGTGGTTGAGATGCCGCGTGAAGACAAGGGGTGCGCTCTCCGGTTGACCTTCTGTGGGACTTCGCTGGAGAGTTTGATGTTACAACATTTCCCCTCTTTTGCCTTAACTAATTTTATTCCTAATGAACTACTTTGAGCCCTGGGAGAAGGGTGCTAAACCCCCCATGCATGTGGTCTTGGCCCTCTCTGCCTCACACAGTGCCGGGGTGCGGGAAATTCGCAGGTAGGACACATGTACTCTGTCTTGTTTAAATGCTTAGAATTATTTTTTTATTGATATATAAGTAGTATAACATTGTTAGTTTTATGTGTACAATATCATGATTTGACACACATACCTATTGTGAACATGTAACATTTGTCTTTTTCTGTCTGACTTATTTCACTTAGCATAATGCCCTCAAGGTCCGTTCACATTTGTTGCAAATAGTTGACATTTTTGAAAGTTGTTTTTTAAGTTTTTTAAAAATTGAAGTATAATTGATGTATAATATGTTACAGGTGTACAATATAGTGATTCACAAGTTTTAAAGGTTATATTGGCTATATTCCCTGTGTTGTATAGTATATCCTTGTAGCTTATTTTTATACTTAATAGTTTATATTTCTTTTTTTTTAATAATTTTTATTTCTTAATCCCATACCCCTGTATTGCCCCTCCCTACTTCCCTCTCCCTAGTGGTAATTACTACTTTGCTCTCTGTATCGCTGAGTCTGCTTCTTTTTTATGTTCACTGGTTGTTATATTTTTAGACTCTACATATAAGTGATATCATACAATACTTGTCTTTGACATATTTTTCTTAGTATAATACCCTCTACGTCCATCAGTGTTGCTGCAGGTGGCAAAATTTTGTTCTTTTCTATGGCTGAGTAATGTAATATTCCATTATGTGTATATACCACATCTTCTGTGTCCGTTCATCTGCTGATGGACTCTTAGGGTGCTTCTGTACCTTGGCAATTGTAAATAATGCTGCTGTGGACATTGGGGTACATATATCTTTCTGAATTAGTGTTTTTGTTTTGGGGGGATATATACCTAGGAGTGGAATTGCTAGGTCATGTGGTAGTTCTATGTTTAGCTTTTTGAGAAACCTTCGTACTATTTTCCACAGAGACTGCACCAATTTAGATTCCCACCAGCAGTGTATAAGGATTCCCTGTCCTCCACACCCTCACCAACATTTGTTATTTGTGTTCTTTTTGGTGAGAGCCATTCTAACAGGTGTAAAGGGGTATTCGTTGTGGTTTTGATTTGTATTTTCCTGATATTAGCAGTGGTTAGCATCTTTGCACGTGCCTATTGGCCATCTGCATCTCCTTGGAAAAAATTCTATTCGGTTCTTCTGCTCATTTTAAAATCAGGTTGTCTGATTTTTTTTTAAATGTTGATTTGTATGAGCTGTTTATACATGCTGGATGTATCCTATATGTGTGCTATTTATGTATCCTTTATTGGTCATATCTTTTAAATATTTTCTCCCATTCAATAGGTCATCTTTATTGACGGTTTCCTTCGCTGTGCAAAATCTAATTAGGTCATATTTGTTTATTTTTGCTTTTATTTCCTTTGTTGAGGAGCCATTTTAAAAAACATACTGCTACGATTTGTGTCAAAGAGTATTCTGCCTATGTTTTTCTTTAGGAGTTTTATGGTATCCAGTCTTACCTTTAGGTCTTCAATTCATTCTGAGTGTTTTTTTAAGGTGTTGGAGAATTTTATAATTTCATTATTTCATATGTAGGTATCCAGTTTTCCTAGCACCACTTATTTCTTTAACTTTTTATTCTGTATTGAGATACAGCCAATTAACAATGCTGTGATAGTTTCAGGTCAACAGCAAAGGGACTCAGTAATACAAATACATGTGTCTATTCTCCTCCAAACTCCCCTCCCTTCCAGGCTGCCACATAACATCGAGCAGAGTTTCATGTGCTATACAGTAGGTCCTTGTTGGTTATCTGTTTTAAATACAGCAGTGTGTACATGTCCATCCCAAACTCCCTTAACTATCCCTTTGTGCCATCCTTCCCCCTGGGAACCAGAAATTCATTCTCTAAATCTGTGGGTCTCTTTGTCTTTTGTAAGTAAATTCATCTGTATCATTTCTTTTTTAGATTCCACATATTAGGGATGTCATATTATATTTCTCCTTCTCTGTCTGACTTCACTCAGTATGACAGTCTCTAGGCCCGTCCACATTGCTGCAAATGGCATTATTTCATTCTTTTTAATGGCTGAATAATATTCCATTGTATACATGTACCACATCTTCTTTATCCATTCCTCTGTTGATGGCCGTTTTGGTTGCTTCCACATACTGGCTATTGTTAACAGTGCTACAGTGAACACTGGGGTGCATGTATCATTTTGGATCATGTTATTCTCCAGAGAGATGCCCAGGAGTGGGATCACAGGATCATATGGTAGCCCTAGTTTTAGTTTTTTAAGGAACTTCCATGCTGTTTTCCCTTTCATGCAGAGATGGGCACAATAAATGACAGAAACAGTATGGATCTAACAGAAGCAGCAGATATTAAGAAGTGGCAACAATAGACAGAAGAACTATACAAGGAAGATCTTAATGACCTAGATAACAACAATGGTGTGATCACTCACCTAGAGCCAGGCATCCTGGAATGCAAAGTCAAGTGGGCCTTACAAAGCATCACTATGAACTAAGCTAGTGGAGATGGTGGAATTCCAGTTGAGCTATTTCAAATCCTAAAAGATGATGCTGTGAAAGTGCTGCACTCGATATGCCAGCAAACTTGGAAAACTCAGCAGTGGCCACAGGACTGGAAGAGGTCAATTTTCATTCCAATACCAAAGAAAGGCGATGCCAAAGATTGCTCAAACTATCACACAATTGCATTCATCTCACATGCTAGCAAAGTAATGCTTAAAATACTCCAAGCCAGACTGCAACAGAATGTGAACTGTGAACTTCCAGATGTTCCAACTAGATTTAGCAAAGGCAGAGGAACCAGAGAGCAAATTGTCAACATCTGTTGGAGCATAGAAAAAGCAAGAGAGTTCCAGAAAAACATCTACTTCTGCTTTATTGACTACGCAAAGTCTTTGACTGTGTGCATCACAACAAACTGTGGAAAATTCTTCAAGAGATGGGAATACCAGACCACCTTGCCTGCCTCCCGAGAAATCTGTATGCAGGTCAAGAAATAACAGTAGAACTGGACAGGGAACAACAGACTGGTTCCAGATTGGGAAAGGAGTACATCAAGGCTGTATATTGTCACCCTGCTTATTTAACTTATATGCAGAGTTCAGTCCAGTCACTCAGTCGTGTTGCCTCTTTGTGACCCCATGGACTGCAGCACGCCAGGCCTCCCTGTCCATCACCAACTCCCGGAGTTCACGCAGACTCATTGAGTCGGTGATGCCATCCAACCATCTCATCCTCTGTCGTCCCCTTTTCCTCCTGCCCTCAATCTTTCCCAGAATCAGGGTCTTTTCCAATGAGTCAGTTCTTTGCATCAGATGGCCAAAATATTGGAATTTCACTTCAACATCAGTCCTTCCAACGAATATTCAGGACTGATTTCCTTTAGGATTGACTGATTTGATCTCCTTGCTGTCCAAGGGACTCTCAAGAGTCTTCTCCAACACCACAGTTCAAAAGCATCAATTCTTCAGCTCTCAGCTTTCTTTATAGTCCAACTCTCACATCCATATATGACTATTGGAAAAACCAAAGCTTTGACTAGACAGACCTTTGTTGACAAAGTAATGTCTCTGCTTTTTAATATGCTGTCTAGGTTGGTCACAGCATTTCTTCCCAGGAGCAAGCATAATTTAATTTTCTTTTAATAGCTGCAGTCACCATCTGCAGTTATTTTGGAGCCCACAAAAGTAAAGTCTCTCACTGTTTCCCCATCTATTTGGCATGAAGTGATGGGACCAGATGCCATGATCTTCGTTTTCTGAATGTTGAGTTTTAAGCCAACTTTTTCACTCTCCTTTTTCACTTTCATCAAGAGGCTTTTTAGTTCCTCTTCACTTTCTGCCATAAGGATGGTGTCATCTGCATATCTGATATTATTGATATTTCTCCCAGCAATCTTGATTCCGGCTTGTGTTTCATCTAGTCCAGCAGTTCTCATGATGTACTCTGCATATAAGTTAAATAAGCAGGGTGAGAACCCCATGAACAGTATGCACAGTATATGCAGGTTTTACTTTAATTTCTCTAATAATTTGTGATGTTGAGCACTTTCTCATGTGCCTCTTGGCCATATGAATGTCTTTTTTTGGAGAAATGTCTATTTAGGTCTTCTGCCCATTTTTTGATTAGGTTGTTTTGATGCTATTAAGTGTCATAAGCTGTTTTTGAATTTTGGAGACTAATTCCTTGCCAGTCACATCATTTGCAAATATTTTCTCCTAATCTGAGCTCCACTTACTGAAGAAACTGTCTTTTTTCCATTGTATATTCTTGCCTCCTTTGTCACAGATTAGTTGACCATAAATGCATAGGTTTATTTCTGGGCTCTCTATTCCCATTGATCCATGTGTCTGTTTTTGTGCCAGTATTGTGCTGTTTTGATTACTGTAGCTTTGTAGTGTAGTCTGATGTCACGAAGTGTGATTTTTCCAGCTCTATTCTTTCTCAAAGTTGTTTTGGCTACGCAGGGTCTTTGTGTTTCCATACAAAGTTTAAAAATTATTTTTTTTAGTTCTGTGAAAAATGCTATTGGTATTTTGATAGCGATTTCACTGAATGTAGATTGCCTTGTGTAGTACAGTCATTTTAATAATGTTAACTCTTCCAACCCAAGAACATGGTGTATCTTTCCATCTGTCTGTGTCATCGTCAGTTTCCTTTTTCAGCATCTTATAGGTTTGTGAGCACAGGTCTTTTATCTCCTTAGGTAGGTTTATTCCTAAGTATTTTATTCTTTTTTGATGGAATGGTAAATGTGATTGTTTCCTTAATTTCTCTTCCTGATAGCTTGTTGTTAGTATAAAAATGCAACAGAGTTCCATATATTAATTTTGTATCCTGCAACTTTACTGAATTCACTGATGAGCTCTAGTAGTTTTCTGGTGTGTCACGTGCAAAGAAAGTGTGAAAGAAAGTGAAGTTGCTCAGTCGTGTCCAACTCTTTGCGACCCCGTGGACAGTAGCCTGCGCCAGGCTCCTCCATCCATGGGATTTTTCTAGGCAAGAGTACTGGAGTGGGTTGCCATTTCCTTCTCCAGGGAATCTTCCCAACCCAGGGATCGAACCCAGGTCTCCTGCATTATAGACAAACGCTTTACCGTCTGAGCCACCAGGGAAGTCCTAACAGTGACAATTTTACTTCTTCCTTTCCAACTTGGATTTCTTTTCCTTCTTTTTCTAATCTGATTGCTATGGCTAGGACTTCCAAAACTATGTTAGACAAAAGTGACAAGAGCAGGCATCCCTGTCTTGTTCCTGATCTGAGAAGGTATGCTTTCAGCTTTTCACCACATACCTGTGGGTTTGTCATATATGGCCTTTACTATGTTGAGGTATAGCCCCTCCAAGCTCAACTCTGGAGAGTTTTTTAAGCATCAGATCAGATCAGATCAGATCAGTCGCTCAGTTGTGCCCGACTCTTTGCGACCCCATGAATCACAGCACGCCAGGCCTCCCTGTGGTGATTAATTTTGTCAAAGCTTTTTCTGAATCCATGGAGATGACTATACGGTTTTTCTTTTTTAAGTTGTTACTGTGGTATATCACATTAAATTGCTGATACTGAAAAAACCCTTACTTTCTGGGATAAATCCCACTTGAACATGGTATGATCCTTTTAATGTATTATTGAATTTGGTTTGCTAATATTTTGTTGGGAACTTTTTCATCATGCTTATCGGTGATACTGGCCTGTGTTTTTCTCTTTTTGTGATATCTTTGTCTGGATTTGGTATCAGGGTGATGCTGGCCTCATAGAGCGAGTTCAGAAGAGAACACACATTCTTACATAGAATCCCTACAGCTGCTCTCTTCTTAAGGACAGGACAGACATACAGAAAGCCACACCAACCACCACTAGAGGTCTCCTACCAGGACAAACAGAAAGTTGGCCACAGTGTCTCAGTGAAGGACTCAGACTATACAGGATAAGTTTCCAAACTTTTCTGAGATGGAATCAGGATGAGGAATTTCCCCTTTGTAAGTGATCTTAATGAAGCTGTGAGACATCATTTTAGATCAATATCAGTATCACAACCCTTGATATTGCTGCCCTCCTCCAGGAACCCTAGGCATCGTTGGCCTCCCTCCTGTCTGTTACAGAGAAGGTGCTCAGCTTTGCATCCTGTACGATATGCAGCTTAGCTCCTACCTGGCATAATAGAAATGGAGTGCATGTTGGTGGAATGAGCCATTAGAGTGCAGCTGGTGCTGTGGGGGCTTCATGGACTAGATTCCCTGACTCCCCCAGGAGAGCAGATCCCACCTCCTGTTGCTGAAGGGTAGACAGAAATGCTCTCTGTGAACACAGGCTCAAGGCAAGCATTTCTACTGTTCCGAGCTCCTTCAAAATGAGGGCTGAGAAGAAGAGAATGGACTAGAGGTGGTCTAGTGGTCTTAAGAGGGTGAGACTTGGAGGCAGGAGGGCTGACGGCAAAATGGGGTCAGATGGCCTGATCTCACCCCTCAGGGCAGGGCCGATATTTTGGGGAGGCAGTTGAGGGAGCAGAGCCCCAGGTGTCACTGCTTCCCAGAAAACACAGCTTGTGATCAGGTGAGATTTTATGATGCCAAAGTCCTTCTGGGAGGCCCAGACCACTCTGACATTGGGTGTCCAAGGGGATTCACGAACTAAATTTTTGTGTTGGTGAGAAAGCTTTTTGTTTATTTCTCAACAAGAGAGCTGTGTAAGCTCCCAGAGCCCCTCTGGAGCCTTGAAAGACTTGCCACGTTCTGAACACAGCATCCTGCCCATACCCTTAGGAGGCAATTATGTGGGAGCTTACATCTCCATTGCTCAGTCTTGCTTTATTTTTTGCCTGTAGCGTATAAAAGTTTCCAATCTGTGTCTCCCGTGCACTGATGCTCCGGATGAATCACATTCTGAGGTAGAGCTTGGAGCCCAGCCGTGTCTGAAATGTTGGTGAGAGGATGCAGATATGTTGGTCAGAGCAATTTCAGAGGGAGGTCAGGGCCTGAGAGGTTTTGGCTGCAGTGCTGGCGGTTAGGTTCGAGTCATTTGGACAAACGGATTCATGCTGGCTGAATGGGCCCGCTCAGACAAGGGGAAATAAAAGACTACTACTCTAATCAAGGCTAAGTCGCATCTCCCAGCCAGGCAGCTGCTGTCAGGGCCTAGGAATGTCTGTTCTGGGATGCTAAGGCCCAGCCCGCCCCTGTCAGCCGAGACCCTGCACCTGCCCCGGCCAGGAACAGTGGTCAGAGATGGAGGCTGGGGAAGAGAAAATCTAGGTCAACCTCTGTTGCCTTTGAAGATTCTGGGTTTGTGATCTGAAATGTATCAGTACTTCTCATTTGGTCCAGATAACTACCGGCCCCCGAGTTTATGAATGCAGGCAGCGAGTCAGGTGGCTGCGAAGAAACCTAGGTTTGGTCCAAGACTGAGGTGCCCTTGGATTGACTGCCTCCATCTCCCAGGCTGGAGAATGGGCCCTGCCTTTCTTCAGGGGCTGCAGTGTGCTCACTGTCCTGCCATCTCCTCCTCCTCCTGTCCCTTCTGGAAAGGGGGACTTGGTCTGAAGTTTCCTGGTTGTTTCTTTCATGGAAACACTTGGACCCTTGAGAGTCAATAATATCTATTCCTTTTGGCAGGGGCAGTCAGGGAGGGCAAACTGACCTTTGTGTTTAAGAAGAGGTCGTTTGGATTTCCCTGGTGGTTCAGTGGTTAAGGCTCCTTGCTTCCACTGCAGGATGAACTTAAGATCCTACAAGCCATGCGGTGTGGCAAAAGAAAAAAAAAAGCATTTAGGCCAAATTTTCTCAAATCTGGTTGCACCTTAGACTTATCAGGAGGCAGGGGTTAACAATATCCATGCCTGGATTCTACCCAGATATTTCTCATTTAATTGCTTAGCATGAGACTCAGTCGTCAACAGTGCTCATAACACGTCTCGGGGACACTAACGTGAGACCAGGATTGGGAACCTCTGGTTTCAAGCTCTCAGCTGAAGCAAAATCTGAGGGTGTAGGGATCTCTGTGATTAGATGATAAACGCCCAGAGAGCAAGAACAGTGCTCCCGTTTTGGCCTCTCCTCCCTTGGAGTTTAATAGAACGCAGTACACAGTGGGTTCTCAGTAAGCATTTACATATGAATTCTTGGATGCATAGACGAACCAACAGTAACATTCCTTTAAAAAAACCTCATCCACTTGAGGCAGTGACTACTATTTTAAACATCCCGCAATGAGAGGCCCTTGCAGGGAAGTCTGGGCCAGCTGGACCTGCCCGCCACAGTTACACTCAGCACCATTCTAACCACTTAAGAAATGTCTGGATGGAAAAACTTCCCAGACAATGGAAAGCAAAAAGTGTCTAGGGTATTCTTTTCTTTTTTTTTTTTTGAGGGGGAGGGGTGGGGGGACAGTGTCAAGGCTCTGATAATGAAAACATAGATTATTTGCTTCTGTAACCCACTGGGGAGGATTATCTCATCATCTAGTTTTCCTTTGAGAAGTTAGACAATAGTGTCTAGCTTGTCTGAATACCTCTGGAAGGATCCTTTGCCGTTATGCCCCAAAACACCATTAAGATCCAGTGTATCAGCTCTGGGTCTGGGCACTTCACTCTGATAAGGAAGGAAACTAAGAAAATCATGAGACAGTAGAGAGTTGAGCAGGAAGATGAGGTCAAGAGAGGGTGACAAAGGCATTTAGAATAAAAGCTTCCGCTGCAGGTGTTCTTGCTACATGGCAGTATCCTTGGTGGATTATATTTTTTAAATTGACCTGAAAGCATACAGGTTTCAGATTAAAATTTAATTAAAATTCAGATTTTAAAAGGTAGTAAATACGAGAAGGAGGGATTCTGAATCGATGATTAAGAGACTAGATGGAGTTTCACAATTAAGTGCTTAAAATACCATGAACAGGAGATTTCTTGCCTCCCTTTCCTTTTGTTCCTTTCTCTCTCTCCTTTTCTTCCTCCCTTCCTTCCCATAAACACTGACCAAACTAAGAAGAAAACTCATAGCCTTCACATCCCCTCAAAGAGGTCCTGCGTTAGTAGGGAAGATTGGAAAGGGCAGTTCTGATGAACGAGGAACGTGAGACATGACGTGGGAAGGAGTTGAGAGAGGAGGGGCTGTGTTCTCAAAAGGGAGGAGAAGGTTCACAAATGAACCCAGCGCTGGTTCTCAGCCTGAAAGAATATCTCAGGCCCTCCCATCCAGATCCTCCTGGGCCCCGTAACGAGCCGGGGGTTGTCTGGCCTTTCTTAAATGTCTGCAGTCAGCTCCAGCATCCTTGAGACAAGCAACAGACAAAGTCTGTGTCAGTTTTACAGGAGGGTTATGAGAGAAAATTGGCAACCTGGCTGAACCAAAAAAGGTAATTTTAACAGCTCATATAACTGAAATGTCCAAGGCTTATGTCTGGTTTCAATCAAGGCAGGATGCAGGGGCTCAAATAGGACCATCCAGAGTCTTCCACCTTCCCCTGCTCTCAACCCTGCTTCCCTCAGGCTCAGCTTCACTGGCAGACAGGAACAGCGACCCCCCTTAACTCCAATCAGCCCGGCACTCAGGAAGAAGAGAGCATCTCTTTTCTACTAGTCTTGTAGGAAAGATTTCCCTTGTGGTTCGGCTGGTAAAGAATCTGCCTGCGATGTGGGAGACCTAGGTTTGATCCCTGGGTTGGGAAGATCCCCTGGAGAAGGGAAAGGCTACCCACTCCAGTATTCTGGCCTAGAGAATTCCATGGACTGTATAGTCCATGGGGTCCCAAAGAGTTGGACACAACTGAGCGACTTTCACTTTTCACTTTCTCTAGGAAAGACACTCTCTTTATCCCAGCTTGAGTCGCGGCTGATTCCCAAGCTAAGAAGAAAGGGATAATGAAGGATAACTCCAGGGTTTCAGAAGAGGGGAAACTGGGAAAGATGAATACCTGGATCAAAATCATTGTATAACGTTATATATACTATGCTTCCATAAAAGGAGAAAAAATAATCAGAGCACTGGTTTGGGAAAAAGAAATCGGAGAGGAAGAATTGGGTTCAGACAAGTCAGAGGAAGTGGTCGGATGCTAATGAGTGGGGCGAGGGGTGGTGGTTAGAAGCATGAGGATGGGGGTTTTGTGGAGAAGCTAGACTTGGAGACGAGGAGTTGGGTCCTACAGAGAGGAGAGCCAGAGCTACAGAACTGGTCATGTTTAGTAGGGAGAGTGCGTGACACCTGGTGAGGGCTCTCTCCAGGGGGCTTGTGAGCTCTAAACATTCTGCAAATGCAAATTTCTGTTATCATCAGGATTATGTGTGAGATAGGAGGAAAACAAGACACCAGTGATAAGGAAAAGAGAGTGTAGACGGAGGCTTCATATACTATAGGTCATAATAATCATCATTAATCAGGATTTTTTAATTGATGTATAGTTGATTTACACTATTGTTTCAGATGTAAAGCAAGGGAAGCAGAGACTATCTCTAACCTATTCCCACACACACACACACACACACACACACACACATATATATATTCCCACATATAAATGTGTGTGTGTGTGTTCTGTTTTCAGATTCTTTTTCCTTGTAGGTTATTATAAAATATCAAGTTCCCTGTGCCATACAGTAGGTCCTTGTTGGTTATCTGTTTTATATATATTAATGTGTAGGATTTTTTACAAGTGATAGGAAACTCAATTCAAATTGGTTTAATAACAATAAAACAGTACATTGACTCCTGTAACAGGTAAGCCCAGGGTAGCTGAGGTTCAGATGCACTCAGGCGCTCTGTGATTTATGGACTTGTTTTACTCTTTTACCTTATTCTTCCCTCTGTTGGCCCAGAAGCCTTCTCCTTATGAAGACAAAACAGCTGCCAGGAACACCATTCTATCTTTTCCATCAGGAAGAGCAATTCTCCTACAGACAGTTTCAATGAAATTCTCTGAATGAGTCTGACTCTGGTGTAGCCCATTATATGCCCATTTCTAAGTCAATGCTGTCATGCTCTGATTTTTAGAGTTAAATCAACACCCATCTCAAGTTACGACTAGAGGCATCCAAACCACTAGACTGAAAATGAGGGACAAATGGTTCCCTGAAGGAGGACTGGGGTGCTTTTCCCAAAAGGAGGTGGAATGGATACAGCAAAAACAATGACTCTCCACCAAATAAACCGAGGGAAGAATGTCAGGGCTGCTGGTAGTCACCAGGGTCTGAAGACCCAGAGGTTGAAGATGGGAAGTGAATGGGCACAGTATGGTTTAGACATGTGGCTGAATCATTTGTTTCTTTAAAAGATCAGAAATACAGGAGGAGAACAAATTTTAGGGGGGTGAAGGGATAAGTGGAAGTAGAAATCTCATGGAGGCAGGGATCTTATATTTTAAAGACCTTGATCCGTAAAAGGAAGCAGAGACTAGCTCTAACCCATTCCCACCACTTCTGAGCGAGGCACTGTGTAGGTGCTAGGAGGGCTGAAATGAATCATTCCCAGCCTGTGTCCTCAAGAAGCTCTAAGCCTGAAAAGGAAGAGAGAACTGTGAATGAGCAGAGTATGCAGAGAAGGGACGCCTGGTGACTCCAAAGCTGAAGACAGGGAAGGCGCACCAGTGACAGCCTGCTGTTAGGTCAGAGTTATCCTTCAGGAGAGAAGGATGAGCTCTCTCCCAGGGTACTGGGGAAGGCTTTTCACGCAAGATGGTCCCTGATCTGGGTTTAGTGGGATGAATGGGAGTTTGCTTTAGGAAGCCAAATGGAGAAAGGAGCGCTAAGCAAAGGCAAAGATTTCTTAAGAGGCTCATGGGTGTATAGTAAGAACTCTGGGGGTGGGGAAGGGCAAGTGAGGAAGGGTCCTTGTGATGTGCCAGAGGCGGGGGCTTTGTTCGGAGGTGGTGGGCGGGGCACAGAGAAAGTTTGCAGTCAGGGCAAGATATGCTTGATTAGCATGTGGGAAAATGTCTCTGAAGTCAGTCTGGGGAATGCGCTTCGTGGAGACAGGCCAGTTCAGAGGATGTGTGGCAGTGACAGAGGTTAGCACAAGGACAGGGAAGGGAGGACAGAGTGGAAGGATCCCTGGGAGCAGGAATTCACAGAACCAGTGATGACAGGATGAGGGAGTAGGTAACACAGGAGCTCTGAGTGCAGGCGATGGGGCTGTGATTGGAGGAAAGGAACCCTGGATGGGAAGACCCCAGAGGTGCAGGTGGGGAATGGATAATGGAGGAGAGAGTTCCCCAGAGAGCCAAGGGGAAGGGGGGTGGGCGGGCCTCGGACACATGTAGAGACCAAGACAGGCTGAGCACCGGGTGGGAAGGAGGCATGGAGAATGCGGATAAGAATCCCGAGTGTTAATGAGGAGGGCGGACTAGTTGGAAGGCTTTAATTTTCTCAGTTAAGAAAGAGGGGACTCTCCTGTTGGGCATGAGTGGGTTTCAGATTTTCCCTGTGGGGAAAAATGGGGAGAGTAAAGCACCAACCAATCACTGAGTCATGCCAACTCCACCCGCACGGGGCTCTCCTCTCCTCTCCTGCCCTTTGCCTCAGCTGGGGCCTCATTAACGACACCAGTGTGTGCAGGGCTGCAGTGGGAGTGCTTGTCAGACCTCCCACCCCAGGAGCTGCCTCAAAGCGCCACCCACCCCGGCATCGCATTCAGGAGCTCCGGGGTGAGACCCGGGCACATGTGTTTGCAGAACACTTCACACCAGAGACTCTGACATGCTACACCCCACCCATCTCCCACACATGGTTGAGAATGACTGAGTTAATGGGACTGAGTCCCGGAGTCTGCGATGGGTGGGAGAACTGGAGTGGAATCCTGTGCAGAAATCAGGTGGGAGTCATGACAGGAGGACAAGGAGCACCAGTGACTGGGATGGGACTAGCACGGCGTCTCCTGATGCTACATTCAGCCACACCAGTGTCAGTGACCACCGAGAGATTCAGGAGGTCTGCAAAACCTGAGCACAACTGAGGATAACCAGACTTTTCTGAAATATCATGGCCATTGTTCTAAGGGCAAGGAATGAAAATGAGAGGGAAAAAAAACCCAAACCAATTATTGATGATGGAAAGACCCCAGGGCGTCTTCAAAAGTTGCAGCAGTTTGTTGCAGCAGTGCCCTCTGCCGGTGACAGTCGGACTTGCAGCTGTATGGCCACTGCATCCTTGACTTCTTGACCACACCCTGGAGTGGGCGGGTTAGTGAGGCTTCTAAGAAAGTGGTCGTTACAAACGATCATTAAATCCATACACATGACCCTTCAGGTATAAGCTGAGCCTTAAACTAGACTTGGCGATTTGCCATTTAACTGTGTTCAAATAAAGATTAAAAACTGTCCAGGAAAAATGCTAAGTTCCTGAAAAAAGTTTCTTTGAAAAATGTTTGGTATATGTATAATGGCCAGTCACCTGGAGACAAGCTATAGAATTAGACATGTTTTCTGGAATGAATGAATTTTCAAAAAAAGCTTGGTAATTCTATGCTTTAATAATAATAGTTTGTGTGTGTGTGTGATCAGTTGTGTCTGACTCTGTGATGCTATATGCTGTAACCTGCCAGGCGCCTCTGTTCATGGGATTTTCCAGGCAAGAATATTGGAGTGGGTTGCCATTTCCTACTTCAGGAGATCTTCCTGTCCCAGGGATCGAACCGGCATCTCTTGCATCTCCTGCATTGGCAGGCAGATTCTTTACCACTCATTGAACACTGGCACCTTGTATGCATGACCTCAGTTAATTCTCACAATAGGCCAGAATTCAGAACAAGAACTGTGACCATTCATACTTGTGACCTAACTGAGGCACAGATCACCTTGTGACCATGGCTATGACCACAAAAGCTTGGCAGAGGAATTAAACCTAGAAGCATCATGTAGCCTTGTTAAGGTCATCCCAACTACTTTATTGCATGTTCCAGAAAGGCATGATTGTGTCAGCATCATGGGTGCTTCCTGAGTGCTCATGTGATGGCCCCAGGCAGGTGCTCCTTGTGGCTGGATGCCTCTGCTTCCCTGTGCTGACTCAGGGGCTCGGGGTCTTCCTGCCTTGTGGCTGCCCATTAGCTGGGTCTGGTCATTTTCCCTACACGTTTGGCCAGCTAGAAGGAGAGAAAAGAGCAAAGGGGAAGCACTTCTGCTTCTTAAAAGCTGTGGCTAACGTTCCAGTGGCAAGAACTAGACCCTTGGTCACACATGGATGCCAGGGGTGCTGAGAAATGCAGTTTCTGGCTGGCCAGCCACTTTCTGGCACCAGCTCTTCACCGTGGGAAGGGGAGCAGGGACTTGAGTGGTCAGCTGGCCATCTCTGCCCTTCCTCTAGTAAGCGTGACTCACTGACTTAGGCCACACCATTTCTCAGAGGATGATGGAAACTGATCGCTACTCCAGGTGAGCACCAGCTTGAGATCACGAGACTGGTGTCTGTAGCAATAAATCATTTGTGAGGTGCTTTTCCTGCAGACAGTATTTCCATACCAATTATCTTCTTTCATCCTCACAGTCTTTGTAAGGAGGTTAATTGCCTCTAGTTCCCAGATAGGGAAACTGAGGCTGGGCAGTCAGATGTTCTGCCTATATTCCCACAGCTGGGATTCAGGGTCTGCTCATGACCATGCCCTGAAAATAGTTGTGGCTGCTAAGCTTAGATGACACTTGACCAAGATGTTTCATGTTGAGGGGCGAGGAGTGGGCAGAGCTGTGAGCAGAAGCAGGAGATGTTCTCCATGGGCTGAATCAATATCACTCATGAAACGTTTTCCCGTATTTTCTACCTTTACCAAAGGTCACAGAACAACCAAAGCCACGGCTTATGTTTCACAACTCAACAGTTTACATTGCAGGTTTCTTTTGCTATTGACAATTCTGTGATGTTCTTGACTATTATGGATTTGGGGGGAGAGTTTAGGAGGGGTCTTGATGTTCCTCCCATAGGCCTCCTCCCTCCTCTGAGTTTTATCAGAGTCTCTGGTAACAATCTAGTCATAAGAAGAGGTTCTCATTATTTTAATTCTCACTGAGCTATCCTTCTGTACTAGTTTAAACATTTAAAGTATTAGTCTACATTTTACTATGAAAATTTCAAGTATACAAAAGAGAAAAGTAATATGTAAACATACAGATACTCTACTGATTGAAAATACTAGCATTTTCCAAGTATCTTTCTGTTACTGATTTCTAGATTAACTCAACTATGTTCAGAGAATACAGCTGGCTTTCAATTTTTTACGTTTGCTAAGGTTTCTTTGTGGCATGGAATGTGATCTGTTGTGGTGAATGTTCCACATGCATTTGAAAAGAAGACGTATTCTGCCATTGGGTAAAGTGTTCCATAGGAATATCATTCAGGTCAAGATGGCTGATCATGTTCGTTCTGTGTGCTTGGTGATCTTCTGTCTAATCTGTCTAATCTCAGTAACTGATTACTGAGAGAAGAATGCTGACATCTCCAACTGTAACTGTGGCTCTGTCTTTTCAGTCCTTTGAGTGTTTGCTTCACACATTTTGAAATTCTGTTGTTAGGGGTGTACACATTTAAGATTGCTTTATCTTCTTGGCAAATTGAACTCTTTATTTTCATGAAATGTCCCTCTTTATCCCGGAAATAGTTCTTGCTCTGAGTCTGCTTTGTCTGATGATAGTATAGCCAGTCCCGTACAGGATACTTTTCTCCACCCTTTTACTTGTAACCTATCTCTGCTTTTACGTTTAAAGTGGATTTCTCATGCTTTGTTTTCCACTCCAATTTTTGTTCCTCTATGTTTCATCTTCTGTTACATTGCTTTTGGGCTTCGCTGATCGCTCAGTTGGTAAAGAATCCGCCTGCAGTGCAGGAGACCCTGGTTTGATTCCTGGGTCAAGAAGATCCGCTGGTGAAGGGATAGGCTACCCACTCCAGGATTCTCAGGCTTCCCTTGTGTCTCAGCTGGTAAAGAACATGCCAGCAATGCAGGAGACGAGGGTTCGATCCCTGGGTTGAGAAGATCCCCTACAGAAGGGAACGGCTACTCACCCCAGTATTCTGGCCTGGAGAATTCCATGGACTATATAGTCCATGGGGTTGCAAAGAGTCAGATGTGACTTTCACTTTAGATTGTTTGGATATTTAATATTATTGATTAACTTCTATTTGAATTGTAAGTATCCATTTCCATTTTTCTGTTGACTTTTTGCCTTTAACATTTTTGATTTTGTTTAGTTTTTTAGTTTTAGTGGTGCTTTAGGAGTTACTATATAAATTATAGCATATAATTTTATCATATATAATATATGTACATTTTGTCTACTTAGAGGTAATATTTTACTATTTTAAGTAAGTAAACATGCTACATTAAGTAACATGTTACTGTTGTTGTTGTTCAGCCTCTAAGTTGTGTCCAACTCTGCAACCTTATCAACTGCAGCACGCCAAGCTTCCCTGTCCATCACCAACTCCCGGAGCTTGCTCAAACTCATGTCCATTGAGTCGGTGATGCCATCCAACTATCTCATCCTTTGTTGTCTCCTTCCCCTCCTGCCCTCAGTCTTTCTCAGCATCAGGGTCTTTTCCAATGAGTCAGTTTCTCATATCAGGTGGCCAAAGTATTGGAGTTTCAGCTTCAGCATCTGTCCTTCCAGTGAATATTCAGGGTTGATTTCCTTTAGGATGAACTGGTTGGGTCTCCTTGCTGTCCAAGGGACTCTCAAGTCTTCTGCAGCACTCCAGTTCAAAAGCATCAATTCTTGGGCGCTCAGTTTTCTTTCTGGTCTAACTCTCACATCTATACATGACTACTGGAAAAATTATAGCTTTGACTATATTGACCTTTGTTGGGAAAGTGATGTCTCTGCTTTTTAATACACTGTCTGGGTTTATCATAGCTTTTCTTCTAAGAAGCAAGTGTCTTTTCATTTTGTGGCTGCAGTCACTGTCCACAGTGATTTTGAAGCCCAAGAAGCTAAAATCTGTCACTGTTTCAAGTAACAAGTAGGGGACTTAAAGCCCTATTGGTCTTTACTTTGCCCTCTCTGTGTTATAGTTGTCAAACATACTACATCTACACACATGGAAATGTGAACCATACAATCGTGAGTTTTGCTTTCAGTTGTCATACATATTTTATGGAGAGAAAAATAGTTTTTATTGGTGCAGATATTTACCATATCTGATGCTCTTCCTCATTCCTGAAGTTCCAGGTTTTCCTCTGATAACATCTTCCTTCTGCCTTCATGAAGAACTTCTTTTAGAACTCTTGATTTCCTTTCTTGACTGGAGACTCTGTGGGGACCGTGACTTGAGCATCCCCTTGTGTGAAAAGTACAAGGGGTGTGGAGGGGACCCTGGAAACTCACCCCCCATGTAGGTTGCTTCTTCAGATTTGGACTCCTCTCTCCTCAATCTGCCTGTTTTTCTTTACTTTCCAGAGTTCTCAGGTAATTGCCTAGCATTTTGTCAAGTATGTGGTTGATATCAGTGTAACTGCCTGTCAGGTAATAGTCCCACTCCATCTTGGCCCAAGTCTGGTTGAATTTTCTCTTCATTTTCTAGCTTTTTAAGATGAAAACCTAGATAACTGATTTGAGACTTTTTTTCTTTTCTACCGTAAACATTTAAAGCTATAAATTTCCCTTTAAATACTGCTTTAATTGTATCCCACAAATTTTAATATGATGTATTTCTACAATATTTCAGTTCAAAGTATTTTCTGAGTTTCTGTGTGATTTCCTCTTTGACCTATGGGATAGTTAGACGTGCATTAATTTCTAAATATTTAGAGAGGATCTCCATGTAGAATTTTTGCTATTGACTTCTAACAATCCTGACGTCACAGAATGTATTAAATATAATTTCAATCCTGTTAAATATCTTGAGGCTTGTTTCATGGCCTAGAGTCATTGTCTATAAATTGATTATGTGTACTTGAAAAGATGTTGTTCTGCTGTTTGGGGGTGTGATGGTCTATGTAGTCGACCCGTGAACAACACGGAAGTTAGGGATATCAACACATTTGTGCCATCAAAAATCTATGGATAACTTTACAGTTGGCCCTTCTTATCCCCCATTCCACATTTGAGGATTCCACCAACTGTGGCTTGTATAGGATAATAGTAAGTTTTTTCTTTTTTTAATACAATTTTTAAAGGTTACTTTCCATTTACAGTTATTACAAAATATTGGCTATATTCCCCATGTTGTACAACACATTCTTGAGCCTATCTTATATCCGATAGTTTGTGCCTCCCGCTTCCCTGCGCCTATATTAACCCTTTCCCTACTCCTCTTTGGTAACCCCTAGTTTTCTATATCTGAGTCAGTTTCTTATATTTGCTAACTTTGTTGTAATTTTTTTAGATTCCACATATAAGTAATACCATATAGTAGTTATCTTTCTCTGTTCGATTTATTTCACTCAGTATAATGTTCTTGCCTGGAGAATCCCAGGGACAGAGGAGCCTGGTGGGCTGCTGTCTGTGGGGTCGCACAGAGTCAGACACGACTGAAGCGACTTAGCAGCAGCAGCAGCAGCAGCATAATGCTCTCCACATCAATTCATGTTGCTATAAATGGCAAATGTTTGTTCTTTTTTATGGCTGAGTAGTATTCCAGTGGGTGTGTAACATGTACTGCAACTTCTTTATCCATTCATTTGTTGATGGACACAAGTTGTTTCCATATCTTGGCAACTATAAATAAAGCTGCTATGAGCATTGGGGTTGGGGGGCATGTATCTTTTCAAATTAGTGCTTTTAGTTTTTGGCCATATACCCAGGAGTGGAGTTGCTGGGTTATATGGCAGTTCTAGTTTTAGTTTTTCGGGGAGCCCTCCCATGCTGTTTTCCACAGTAGCTGCACCAATTTTGTAGTAGGTATTTATTGGAAAGAAGAAACAAAACATGTTGTTTAAGGGTCAGCTGTAAATGTTAATTAGGCCAAACATGGTTCTGATCTTTGTCTCTACTAATTTTCTCTTCACTTATTCTATCAATAATCAAAAAAGAAGTGTTAAAATGTTGTTGTCGTTTTCTTAGTTTACCTTTTTCGTATTTTTTTAAGACCTGTTTTTGGATGTTTTCACTTGTAGGATTATATCTTCGTGAGGATTTGACCACTTTCTTATTGCAGAATATCTTTTGTCTTTGACAGCAATCATTGTCTTGAAATCCATTTCATCTGATATAAATATAGCCATTCCAGTTTCTCTAGGATTATTTTCCCAGTACATGTTTTCTCATCCTAGCCTTTAACTGTTTTGAGTTTTTATATTTGAAGTGGGTTTTCTTGAAGATAACATTTGTTGGGTTTATCTAGTTTGTCAATTTCTGACTTAGAGTATTTGACAAGTCATATTTACTGTCATTATTGATATACTTGGGTTTAAATATAACAATTTTCTATTTGTTTTCTGTTTGTCCCAATTGATCTCTGTTCCTGCTTTTCATTTTGTCGTATCCTCTTTTGGATTTTTTGAGTGTTTTTTATATTCTGTTGTATCTCCTCTATTAATTTATTGACTACAGCTCTTTATTAACTTATTTTCACGGTGGTTATTCTACAGCTTACAATATTTGCACCTTCTCACAATCTGTCTTCTCATATCAGATGACACCTGTATGTTTCTACTTCTTCCTTCCAACCTTTGTATTATCCTTGTCATACATTTTACTTCTACATATATTGTAAATCCCACAGAAGATTGTTATTTTGCTTTAAATGATCCAGTCTTTTTAAAGAAGTTTAAAAATTAGATATCAGTATTTTATATTTAATTATACTTTATACTAATATTTACAACCTTTTCTTTATTCCTTTGTACAGATGCACATTTCTGTCTGATATTTCTTTCAGCTTGAAAAAAATCCAGTTTCATTTCTGTTAGTGCAAGTCTGCTAGCAGTGAATTCACCTAGCTTTTGTTTGCCTGAAATATTTTAATTTTTGCTTTTTAGGAACATATTTTCTGGATATAAATTCTAGACTTTTCTTTTTTTTTTTTGTCTTTCAGCACTTTAAAGATGTCATTGTATTTTCTTTCAGCTTTTAATTGTTTCTCGTGACCAGTCTATGGAGTCTTAAATTCTGTTCTACTATATATAATGTGTTTGCTTTATTTTAGTCTGACTGTCTTTAAAATTTTGCCTTTGTTTCTTCTTTCCATTAATTTGATTATGATGCATTTTTGTGTGGTTTGTATTTAACTTGCTTGAGTTTTGCTGTTCTAGGATTTGTGGATACATAGTTTTCATCAAGTTTGGAAAAAATTTGGCCATTATTTCTTAATATTCTATTTCTGAAAAATAAATAAGCAAGAATAGATTAACGTTAGGGATAATAGATATCAATTTTTGATATTACATCTTCCTATGCATGAGTAGAGTTCATCATTACATTTTATTAAATCATCTTTTGCATATCTCAATAGCATTTAAAGTTTTCTTCATATAGATCTTAAATATTTCATATTTATTTCTAACTTTTATGTTTTTGTTACTGTGGCTGTTACAAATAAGATCTTTATTTTTATGTTTTAAGGAGTTACTGCTTTTATATAGAAAGACCATTGATTTCTCTAGTAACCTGGTCCTAAACACCTTATTGTTTCCCATTATAATTTCCCATTCATTGGCTTATATTTTTTTCAGGCGTATGTAACAGTATCAGAAAATGATGCTTTCTTGAATTTGCATGTTACTTTTTCATAATGCCCTGATATTATGAAAAAGTAATGTGTCTCTTTTTCTTGTTACTTTGTGTCCTTTTTCTCTTTTTGAGTATTTTAAAAATTCTCATTTAAGGATCCTCTTCATATTATTCCATTATCTGTAATTGGCGGAGTACAGATTTTCTCAACTGTCTCATCTGTTGACTGTATTTCAAGATAGTTCCTTTCTTCATGGAACTAGACATATTTGCCATGAGCTCATCTTCATCAGGTCAAGTTTCCTGTAGAGCTCTTTGAACTTGTGCAGGCATCTCTTGGTTCACATTTGCCTTTGCAGAGTTCATTCCTGGATACTTTTTATGTTTATTTTTTGTAGCTTCCTTTAGTTATGGTTTGGAGAGATTCTGACTAACACCTACACACAGAACAATTTTGGAAGCTTGATTTCTAGAGGTCTACTCTTTCACCACCCACAATGTTGGGCAGATGGTCAGCTTCCTGCTGTTCCTCAGACCAGTGGGCAGAGTTTTCTTGTCCTTATTTCATGGAAGGAACATCTCTTTCTGGATTTCAGCTTTATTCAAAGATGTCACTTTCTGCTTCTTATCACCTTCCGGCCTGAGGCGTAATCCCATGGCTCCTGAAATCCGTCTTCTCTGCCAGCTCCTGTTTCCAATGTCCCTCTGGACAGTTTGCTTTGATCTCCTGCTTAAGTTTATGAGTTTAAGTTTCTACTTCCTTCCTGGTACCTGGGAATGTTCCTTGCTTACTTTTCAGTTTGGCTATGAAGTGACAGCAATAATCATGACACCAACAGTAACATTTTGTTGTTGCTGTGTTCTATCCAGAATTTATATGGGCTTGGAGCATAATTAGAAACTTCCCACACTGGCTCAATCTATGTCGCTGACTGAGATTTCCTGGTGGTGCTTTAAGTAATTCTGACAAATGTCCTTTCCTGTCACAGAGAAAATTATTCTTATTCTCAAAATATCTTGGGCCCCATGAGGTGAAAGACTCTCATTGTTCCTACTCACTTATACACTGAGCAATTTCCCCACATCCGCCTTTCTAGTCCTTTATATAAAAACATTATAGAACATCTCTTTTGTGCTAAGAACTGAGCGTGTTATCAGGATATGTAAAACTTAACATGAGGTCACTTCCTTGTCAGACGTCACTCTCCATGACACGAGGTCAGAGGATACTTTTAATGCACTATGAAAAGTACCAAAATAGAGGTAGGGGCCTTGCAAGTCCAGTGAAATGTCTAAAGGTTTTGTGTATGAAACAGAGATGACTCTGTCTGTCTTTTTCTTTTACATATTCTGGGAATACTGAGAATGGGAGAGCAGACAGCAGAGGGTCGGGGAGAGAGCGTGTTGGGGGCAGGGCCATTGGTTCCTGTCGCTAATCAAACCATGCAGCTGCCCTTTGATGCCTCCGACCTGAGGTCCTGACTCAGCATGTCTGAAGTGGTTCTCAAGTAACTGCACATTGAAATGCTTCGGCCAGTGATTTTGACATACGGTTCAGGCTTCCCTGGCGGCTGAGATGGTAAAGAATCTGTGTGCCATGCAGGAGACCAGAGTTCAGTCCCTGGGCTGGGAAGATATCCTGGAGAGGGGAATACCATCTCCAGTATTCTTGCCTGGAGAATTCCATGGACAGTTGATGGTCATGGACTGCTGGGCAATAGTCCACAGAGTTGCAGAGAGCTGGACACGACCGAGTGACTAACACTTTTTAGGATCAAAAACTGCTGACATATCTGACCTTCAGTAAATCATTTAAACCTGTATTCCTTCTGTGCCTCAGTGTTCTTGACTGTAAAATCAGGTCATCTCCAGCCTTCTAGTCTAGTGGATAAAAGTTGCCTAAGACAGGATGATTTTCGTGATGGTTGTTATTATCGTTTTGGTAATAGTACTGTTACGTAATCTCACTGCCTTTAGAAGCTTAGGTTGTATTTTTCCTGAGAGCAAAGTGTCAGTAAACTCAAACGACAAGCAGACTTGTTTTCCTATCATCCAGTGTTGTCATTTGGCTTCCAAAAATGAAGTAATGGTACTTGATGTAACAGCTTTGCCAGCCCGATGACCTGCCTTAATGCACGGTATCATGAGGTAATGAGTCTGAGTTTTATGTTTTGTGGAATCTGCCTGTTGATTTCCAGTCTCAGCTCAGGGGTATGTGTAGGTGGTGGGGGCAGGGGGAGGCTCAAGAGTGTGAACAATGATGGTTAGTAAACCCAGCTGGAGGATTCCTGAGAGGCGCTCAGGGGCCATGGTTCCAACTGTTTTTCATTAATTATCTTCAAAACAACCTCTCATCCTAAAAAACCCAATTAGGGAGCAACACATGGCTTTGAAAGCCATGGTGGAAGAGTTCCTGATGGTTTTCATTTGGGGAACGTGTAGTGGAATGGAAACAATGTGGACTCTGGAGCCAGCCAGACTAGGTTCAAATCCTGGCTCTCCCACTACCCAGCTTGATGATGTCAGGTGAGTGACTCCACCACTCTGTGCCTCGGTGTCCTCATCTGAAATGTGGAGATAATGACAGCTATCATGGCGCCTGTCTCAGGAAGATACTTTATAGATGAGGGCAGCCAACACACGCACGGGGGCAGCCAACACACGCACGGCACTTAGAGCAGTGCCTGGAGCATGTGAACGTTCCAGGAGTCTTAGCTAGAATTGTTTACTCCAGGACAAAGATTTAATCCACAGGCCAAGAAAGTTGAAGCAAAGGTCAGGTTTTGGGGGAAGACATTCAGGGGGTAGGAAGCCCTTTCCATGGCACTGCCTGGCCCCCCTACATGGAAAGCCAGCCTTGCCTGGGGCGTAGGCTCCCCTCCGACTGACCAAGTTGGCCAGGACTGGAGCAAGTGTCCACTAGTCAGGCTCTGGGGCCTGAGCCCGGGACAGTTTCTCTTCCTCCATCAGCCCTGATGCCATTTTCTTTTCAGTCTCCCCTCCTCTCCTTTGCTTTTCTCCTTTCTCCTTCTGTCCCTCAAGCCTGGCCTTCACCTCCTGACCCTTGCCTTGGGCATTTCTCCACCTAGCGATTAGGAGCAGATCTGACAGGAGTCCTCAGCCCACTTCTGACCCCTTGGTCCCACCTCATCCACCCTGAGTAGAGCCCTTGAGTCCAGTAGTTGCCTTCCTCCCCAGAGATCGTGGGACCTGCCTGAGAATCAGCCTCCTGGACCCCACACAGAAGACAGACATCCTGCCAGGAAGGGGTGGTGACTTATTGGGCTTGCTCTTCTTCTGGCTCAGTCTTTTCTCATGTATACATCTTACTTGGGGCAGTTCCTGGAGCCCAGACATACCAAGCTGGCTTCACCTCTTATTAACCGGGGCTGAGAAGTCAAGTCCATTGTGGTTTTAATTAACAGAACGCAGGCAGAGGATGAGATGGTTAGAGAGAATCACCAACTCACAGACGTGAATTTGAGCAAATTCTGGGAGACAGTGAAGGAAAGGGAAGCCTGGCGTGCTGCAGTCCATGGGGCCGGGAAGCGTCAGACACGACCTAGCAACTGAAAAACAACAGGAGAGCGAGGATTGGGGTCAACTGTGTGGAAGTAGGAACCGCAAGCAAAGCAGAGATGAAAGCCGCGCTTTGATCTCACTGGAACATTTGATGTTTTGAGAATACTGAATTGTTCCTGACTCCTCATTATCTCTAGGGAGGAAGAGAATAAAGCCAACCCACTGAGGGAAGACTGACTACTGCTCTCCCATAATGAACTCTTCCTAGCCACTGGTTTCCATGAGGTCGAGAAGTAATAAGAAAGTAAAGGGCAGGGACCTCTCAGTTTTCATTATAATGAACATCGTGGGCCTTTGAAAAATGTGAGTGCCTCCACTTCACAGCCCTTCTATGTGTTCACGTTTCCATGCAGACGGCCGTGGGCACTGTGGGCAAATGATGGAGACGTCTGAAGCTGAGGACCAGTGGGGCCATTCTGTTAGCTTCCCAGGGCTGTTGTAATAAAATACCACTACCAGCGTGGCTTAGAACAACAGGAATTTATTGCCTCACAGTTTGATTGGTTAGAATTCCAAACTCAAGGTATCACCCGGCCACGATCCCTCAGAAGCTGCCAGGGAAACATTTCCTCCAGACCTCTCTCCTAGCTTCTGGGGGTTCCTCGGCTCCTGGCTATGTATCTGCAGTCTTCACGTGGCATGTGAATCTCCTTGTGTGTGTGCTTATGTCCACTTGCCCTTTTTCATAAGAATACCAGTCGTGTTGGAACAGGGGCCCACCCTTCTGCAGTATCACCTCATTTTAACTGATTATGGCTGCAAAAACCCAATTTCCAACTAAGGACACATTCTGAGGTGCTGGAAGCTCGGGCTTCAAGGTATGAGTTTGGGGAAGACACAGTTCAAACCATCATAGGCATGGCTGTGTTGTACAAGCTTGACTCCACAAACTGGGGGAAGCTGCTTTGCACTGTCCGTTCCATAGCTTGACACACAGCGCTCTGTGACTACATGCTTGATAGAGCCACCCTGGTGTTGGTTCTTCATGTGTTGGAAATTAGGCCAGAAACATGGGCAGAGGCCAGTTGTGTGCTTGGAGGCCAGGTGCTGTCTCCTGAGAGCAATGGGGAGCCATGGAGTGTTTAGCAATGGGAGGATGATCAGACTCTAGGACGATCCCTCTGCCGTAGTGTTGAGAAATGGAATGGGGGCAGAGCAAGGCTGTTGCAGTTTTCCAAGCAAGTGATAGAGCCGGCCTTGAACCTCACTAATAGCAATTGAAATGGAGGGGAGATATGACTTGAAGGGACACCCACAGTTTATGTATCAGGGTTCCTAGAGAAGAAGAACTTAGAATACGTTTTATTTCAGTAAGGGAATTGCCATTTGAGGACTGTTGTGAAAGACAACTGCCATTTGGGTTTCTGGAGTCAGGCACTTGTTTCAAAGCCAGAAACTTTGAAAGAGATTCTCTTGTTTTCAAGGCAATCACCAAGATAAACTGTCTGTTTACACCAAAGTAAAGCAACTTGTTCTTGAAACAAATGGGAACGATATCATAAATCTGAGTATAACAGCTGCAGATTTAGGTGCTAAGTAGTGGACAGGTAGAAAGTTTTTCCTGAAGTTAGCATTTAGATTGAATTCTTGGTGTCTTCCATGTATTGGTTTCCTAGTTGCTGCCATAATAAACTACCACAAGCTTAGTAGCTTAAAAACAACACAAATTTATATGCTTTTATTGTACTCTAAGTCAAAACCTAACGTGATTCACGTGGCTAAAGTCAAGGTATTGGCAGGGCTGTGTTCCTTTCTGGAAGCTGGAAAGCTCTTTTCTCTGCTTCCAAAGCCACCCACAGTCCTTGGCTTGTGGCTCCTTCCTCTACTGTCAAAGCCAGCATGGCAGCATTGCCCTGTTTCAAGGTCAGCTGGTTCACAAACAATTCCATTGGAAGCCTGAATTCCCCTTTACCATGTAACCAGAAGTATTCACAGATTCTGAGGGTTAAAATGTGTATGTTTTTGGGGGGTGGCATTAATCTGTGTACCGTCCCTAATTTAAATGGTGTTTAATTTAGTATAACACAGACTGTGCAAGGCTGAATAGTACAACTGTCTTATCTGGCCCTGGGGAATCATGGATGGGGCTTCTCTTGAAGCAAATGGAGGTTCCCAGGACCAGTTGTGCTGGGTCAGCATGGTCCAGCCGTAGGCCAAGAGAAGGGGACAGTGCTTCCTGCTATCAGGAAAGGATCTTGGGGAACCTAGTCTCAGTACTGATCTAAAGATTCTTGTTGAGGATGAGGGAGCCTGTTAGGAGGTATTCATGGTCTTGAGGTTGGGGTTTTTGGTCCTGTGAGGCCAAGAATAACACAATAATCCACTGCCTTAGCCCCCTCATATTCAGGGAACACTGCCCTTTGTCCTGTTAATAGACGGGGGAGTTGCATCGTGTGGGGTCAAGGCTGGGGTGGGGGAGGAGCAACGTGCCTGCCTGCAGTGAGTCCACATGTGTGAACCAGCTCAGGCTGGAGCAGCGAGTTACAGAGGGTGTGATGTGAGCTGGGGGCTCAGACTGCTGTCGTGGAACCACAAGTGGTGGACGGAGAGGCAAGCACTCCCCAGGCTCAACTTTCAGGCATTCTCAGAAAGGGGGGGGAGACGCCACGTGGCCAACTGACTATTCTGCTAATCCCAGGCAGATGCGGTTTGAACATTAAAAGAAATGGGACTTTATTTTGGGCTCCCAAAGCAGACGTCCGGGTTGTAGGATTTAGAGATGAAGGGCCTGTGGGAGGTGATGGCGGGGGAGGAGTCTGGCTGGTTCTGGCATTCAGCTGCATAACAGAGTGCTGCAGAGTCTTGGTTGTTGGGAGATGCATTTCTGGGAGGCCAGAAGCATAAGTATGAAGCCTTTTGTCTTCTGTGTCTGGAGTTTTATGGAGCTATGACTGCCCAGGAGGAAGCATGGCAGCGCCTGGGTCTTTGGGTGTTGAGCTTCCTGGGATGGGAGCACCAGCTGAGGGTCATGACAATTCACGTTAAACAGGGGAGGGGAAAGAGCTGGAAGAGCCTCTAGGGCTTTGGCACTTGGGACCTCCCCAGCCCTTCCAGTCCCTGCTGGGGAGGTGGGGCCTGCTCCAGCGGGGAGGCCTTCTGTATGGGTTCCAATTTCAAAAGCGAGGAGACCAGTAGTCCCCACTTTCCCAGTTGTTATCCACCATCAACCAGTACAAAAATATTAAATGGAAAATTCCAGAAGCAGTTCATAAGTTTTAAATTGCAGGCCATTCTGAGCAGCATGATGAAATTTTGTGCCATCCCACTCCCTCCAGCCTGGGAAGTGAATCATCCCTTTGTCCAGCATATCCTGCCCATTGGTCACTTAGCAACCATCTGGGCTATCAGATCAATTGTTGCTGTATTGCTTGTGTTCAAGTGAGCCTTTTTTTTACTTAATAATGGCCTCAAAGAAGAAGAGGAGTGAGGCTGACAAATCAGAAATTGTCTTACTGTGCTTAATTTGTGAAAACTTTCCCAGAGTTTTTTATGTGTAGTATGTGTGTACAGGGATGAACATAGTCTATACAGACATGGCTCACTGTACCACACTTCACTTTATTGTGCTTCAAAGACAGTGTGTTTTTTGTTTGTTTGTTTTTACAAATTGCAAGTTAGTGGCAACCCTGCACCAGGGCAATCTGTCAGCACCATTTTTCCAACATTTGTCTCCGTATCATATTTTAGGAGTTCTCACAATATTTCCGTCTGATTCATTGTTATTATATTTGTCCTGGTGATCTGTGACCACTGATCTTTGATGTTTCTATTGTAAACTGTATTGGAGTACCGCAAACGACACCCAGAGAAGACAGCATTCTTTGTTTTAATTGATGTAAACTTCATTTTCGATGTTGTGTTAATTACTGTTATACAGCAAAGTGATTCAATTACATGTGTATATGTATTCTTTTTTCATGTTCTTTTCCATTATGGTTTGTCATAGGATATTGAAAATAGTTCTCTATGCTATAGTGTAGGGTCTTGTTGCTTACCCGTTGTATATATAACGGTATACATATATAAAAGCTTATATCTGTATATATATAAAAGCTTACACCTGTCAGCCCCAACTTCTTACTCCATCCCTCTTCCAATGCTCTCCTCCTTAGCAACCACCAGTTGTTCTCTATGTCTGTGATTCTATCTCATGGATAAAGTTCATTTGTGTGATATTTTAGATTCCACATGTAAGTTGTATCATATGGTATTTGTCTTTCTCTTTGTGACTTACTTTACTTGCTGTGATCATCTCCAGTTGTATCTGTGTTGCTGCAAATGGCATTATTTCATTCTTTTTTATGGCTGAGTAGTATTCTATTGTATGGTCTTCCCTGGTGGCTCAGTGGTAAAGAATCCACCTGCCAGTGCAGGAGATGCGGGTTTGATCCCTGAATCAGGAAGACCCCCTGGAGAAGGAAATGGCAACCCACTCCAGTATTCTTGCCTGGGAAATCCTGTGGACAGAGGAGCCTGGTGGGTTACAATCCAGGAGGTTGCAAAGAGTTAGACACGACTTAACAACTAAACAACAAGTATTCCACTGTGTATATGGACCAAACCTTCTTTATCCATTCATCTGTCGATGGACATTTAGGTTCTTTCTGTGTCTTCGCTATTGTAAATAATGCTGCTGTGAACATAGGGGTATATGTAGGGTTCCCTTTTCTCCACACCCTCTCCAGCTTTTATTATTTGTAGACTTTTTAATGATGGCCACTCTGACTGCTATGAGCTGGTACCTTGTATTTTTGATTTGCATTTCTATAATAATTATTGGTGTTGAGCATCTTCTCATGTACCTATTGGCCATTTGTATATCTTCTTTAGAGAAGTAAGACAGCAAACTCAATTGATAAATGTGTGTATGTTCTGACTGCTTCACCAACCAGCCCTTTGCCTGAGGCCTCCCTGTTCCTTGAGACACAACAGTGTTGAAATTAGTCCAATTAATAATCCTATAATGGCCTCCCTGTGGCTCAGTTGGTAAAGAACCTGCTCACCAATGCAGGAGACACAAGTGAACGAGGTTCAATCCCTCGGTTGGGAAGATCCCCGAGAAGGAAATGGCAACCCACTCCAGTATTCTTGCCTGGAGAATTCCATGGATAGCAGAGCCTGGGGGATCGCAGAGAGTTGGATATGACTAACATCCATAATAGCTTCTAACAGTTCAGGTGAAAGGAAGAGTATTATATCCCTCACTTTAAATCAGAAGCTAGGGAAGATTAAGCTTAGGGAGGAAGGCACGTTGAATAGCAATGATAAGCTGAAAGCTAGGCTTCCTGCACGAAACGGTCATGTTGTGTATACAAAGGGGGAAATTCCGGAAGGAAATTAAGAATCACTACTCCAGTACACACATGAAAAATAAGGAAGTGAAACAGCCTTATTGCTGATATGGAGGAAGTTTTCACGGTCAGGATGGAAGATCAAACCAGCCACAACTTTCTGTTAAGCCAAAGCTTAAGGGACCAGCTGTCTTCAATTCTATGAAGGCTGAGAGAGGTGAGAAAGCAGCAGAAGAAACGTTTGAGGCTAGCAGAGGTTGGTTCATGAGGTTGAAGGACAGAAGGCATCACCATAACGACAAAGTTCAAAGTGAAACTGCAAACACTGATGTAAATGCTGCAGCAAGTTCTCCAGAGGATCTAGCTAAGATCACTGTACTACACGACAGATGTTTCAGTGTAGGCAAAGTAGCCTTCTATTGGAAGAAGATGCCATCTAGGATGTTCATAGCTGGAGTGGAGAAGTCAGTGCCTGGCTTAAAGCATCAAAGGACAATCTAACTCTCTCGTTAGGGGCTAATACACTGGTGGCTTGAAGTTGAAGCCAATGCTCATTGACCATTTCTGAAAATCTTGTGTACGTGCTAAGTCGCTTCAGTCACGTCTGACTCTTTGTGACCCTGTGGACTGTAGCGTGCCAGGCTTCTCTGTCCTTGGGATTCCAAGCAAGAACAGTAGAGTGGGTTGCCATGCCCTCCTCCAGGGGATCTTCCTGATGCAGGGATCAAACTTGCATCTGAAGATGTGACTGAATTGCTACAATTTCATGATAAATATTAAACAGATGAGTTGCAAGGAAAGTAGTTTCCTGAGATGGAGTTTCTCCTGATGAAGATGCTGTGAAGATTGTTGAAATGACACAAAGGATTTAGAATATTAATATGACATAAACTTAGCTGATAAAGTAACTTCAGGGTTTGAGAGGATTGACTCCAGTTTTGAAAGCAGTTCGTTTGTGGGTTCAGTTCAGTTCAGTTGCTCAGTCGTGTCCGACTCTTTGTGACCCCATGAATTGCAGCATGCCAGGCCTCCCTGTCCATCACCAACTCCCAGAGTTTACCCAAACTCACGTCCATCGAGTCAGTGATGCCATCCAGCCATCTCATCCTCTGTCGTCCCCTTCTCCTCCTGCCCCCAATCCCTCCCAGCATCAGAGTCTTTTCCAATGAGTCAACTCTTCGCATGAGGTGGCCAAAGTACTGGAATTTCAGCTTTAGCATCAGTCCTTCCAAAGAAATCCCAGGGCTGATCTCCTTCAGAATGGACTGGTTGGATCTCCTTGCAGTCCAAGGGACTCTCAGGAGTCTTCAACACCACAGTTAAAAAGCATCAATTCTTCAGCGCTCAGCTTTCTTCACAGTCCAACTCTCACATCCATACCTGACCACAGGAAAAACCATAGCCTTGACTAGATGGACCTTTGTTGGCAAAGTAATGTCTCTGCTTTTGAATATGCTATCTAGGTTGGTCATAACTTTCCTTCCAAGGAGTAAGTGTCTTTTAATTTTATGGCTGCAATCACCATCTGCAGTGATTTTGGAGCCCAAAAAAGTGGGTAAATACTATCAAATAGCATTGTATGTTTCAGAGAAATCATTCATGAAAGAAAGAGTCAGTCAGTGAGGCAAACTTTAACGTTGTCTTATTTTAAGAAATTGCTAGAGTCACCCCAGACTTCAGCAACCACCACCCTGATCAGTCAGCAGCCATTAACTGGGAGGCAAGGCCTTCCATCTGCAAAAGATTACTACTTACTGAAATATATGTTGTTCATATATTGTTCATACACATGTTCCCATATCAGGATCTTCATCCAAAACACATCCCCTGGAAAAGAACCAACTGTTCCTCTCATTATGACAGAGAGAGACAGGCAGTGTGTCCAATGACAGTACTTTCTCACTTCTATCATTCTAGCTGGTTCTGGGAGCAGCAAGAACTTATACCAGGTACTTGATAGAGGTTCCAGGGAGCATCTGGTTTTAACCATGCCCTTTTCCGTCAGAGTTGTCTAGTTTTGCGTTACTGTAATTCGTTCTTTCAGTTGTGTGCTGTGAGAGATGCAGAGAAACTAAGTTGTGGCCAGTCTCTTCCTTTAAGGAACTGACCAGAGACCAGCGTGGCTCTCAGGAAGCAGACACTGTGTTATTATACTCTATTACACTATGAGATTGTTTGTGCCTAGGTCCCAACCTTAGCAAGACTGACTGGAAATTCTCTCAGGGTTCAGAGACAGGAAGGGACTGCTGAGGATGTGAATGGTTGGGGAAAAAAAGACTTTTGAGATCAGCTATCGAAAGATTGGTGGTTTAGTCGCTCAGTTGTATCCAACTCTTGGTGACCCCATGGACTATAGACTGCCAGGCTCCTCTGTCCATGGGATTTTCCAGGCAAGAATACCAGAGTGGGTTGCCATTTCCTTCTTCAGGGATTGAAAGATTAGCTCTGCAGAAAGGAGGGGCTGGAGCATTGTAAATGGCATAGAGAGAGAGCATGAGGGATGTGTGTGTGTGTGTGAAAAAAATATGCAAAGTCTCCCACCTCCTTGTTCCTCGGTCACCCAGTTTCCTTCCATAAAGGCAGAGTTTATATTAAAAAATATTTGATAAATGCAGATGTACCCACATCCATGGCTGGATGGCTGAACCATGTTCTAAGAACAGAAGTCTGATATGTGGATGTGTTCATTGATGTCTCTGTAGCTCAGTATGAGGCCACTCTTTACAATCACCAAATCCTGACAACTCTTCACACACCATTTGGGGGGCCACAGTCTTGTCACAGGGTGCAGAAAATTTGAGAGGCCCAAGATACTCGTAAGAAATCAGTCACCCCTGCATCTCCCCCTGACTCCAGGAATCCACAAAAGTCCCAAGAGGACCCGGGCTCCCACAGAGCCTGGGATATACCTGGGATATACTTGGGATATGAAGTCCTAGGGGGACACTCAGCTGACAGGGGGGCTACACTAAGTGGAAAAGAGTTGGGCCCTTTTGGAGCCGAGGGCGGAGGCAGGGCTACCCCTCTCCAGGCCAGTGTGTAAAGAAGGTGGCGCACAGGGGACCCACAGAAGCAGCCCTCACTGCGGGCCCTGGCAGAGCAGGGCTTTCAGGCTGCTGGGACGAAAACGGAGCTCCCAAAGACCAACTCCAGGTCTTCCCAGATGGATTTCCTAACCAGAGGAGGACTCCCGCGTTGAAAGGCTATGTAGGAAGGATTCCAATTTTCGTTCCCCTACTGTGAAATCAATTAGAAACAGGATGGATACAAACCGATTTTGTAACCTCCTCCACCTCCTGGCTTCCTTCCTTCTTGGGGATGGGCCAGCCCAGCCTGGGGAGAGGCAGGAGTCTCATGGTCTGAAAATTCTGTGGCAGTATAAATAATGGTGACCTGTTGCTCCAGCTCTCCTCAGGGGACCTGAGACTGGAGGCGAAAATGTCTCCTGGAAAATGGACAGATGAAGGAAGCCCCCATCGGAGGGTGACTGGGGTCTTGACCCTTCCAGGCCCGGGGCCAGTTCCCAGCCTCTGCTACCCAAAGGTTCAGAACTGGTCTAACTGGGGAAATAAGGTAGCCTGTTTTAGAAGACAATTTGTTTCCCACAGAACAATTCAAATTGGCTTGTGATCCTAATACCTCCTTCGTCTGTGCAAACCAAATCAAGAATTTTTATTCATTCTTTGATCTACAAATAATCCTAACATAACTGTTATTGAGTACTACTACATGCCAGGCACCTAATTAAGTGCCTTTCTTAAATTAACTCTAATTCTTACAACACCACTGAAAGTTATGTAGTATTTTCCTAATTTACAAGTAAGGAAAATAATGAGACTCAAATAGGTTAAGTAACCTGCCCACAATCACACAGCTAGTAAGTAGCAAGTGTGTGTGTGCACACACGCTCAGTCGTGTCTGACTCTTCGCGATGCCATGGACTATAGTCCCCTAGGTATTTCTGTCCATGGGATTTCCCAGGCAAGAATACTGGAGTGGGTTGTCATTTCCTCCTCTGGGGAATCTTCCCAACCCAGAGACTGAACCCACATCTCTTGCATCTCCTGCATTGGAAGGCAGATTCTTCACCACTTAGTAAGTGGCAAAATCAGCATCCAAATCTAGGTCTGTTTTTCCGCTTTCAACTAAGTCAAATAAAAATAATTTTCATTTACTGAACATTTACTGTGTGCCAGATACTTGACATACATTATCTGAAATTCTTACACCAAACTCTGTGAGGAAGGTTACTGCTATAGCTCTGTTTTGTAGATGAAAAAGTCGTCATTAAGGAAATAGCCTAAGGTCCCAGATGTTGGTCTGGTGAAACCAAGTGTTGACCCCAGATCTCGGAGTTCTCTGAAGCCAGAATTCTTTCTGAGCATGCCATCCAGCTTCAGGAAGCAGAGGGGCTCTTGTCTCTGGGTGCTCTGGGAGCAGAGAGGGACCCAGCAGGTCCTCTCCAGGGGGCTGAGGTTGAACTGGTTTGTGCACAGAGCAACTTCTGCCAACCCACGTGCTTCTCAGCAGCATGTAATGTTCCCTAGGGCCCCTTTCCTACTTGGCTGAGGCACTTTAGACATCTTGAGGGACACTGTTCAGAACATCTTAAATGGTTCCACAGACTTCTTTGTCAGGAAGCGCTGCTTCATGCCACAGAACTGCCCACAGTTCCCCCAGTGAAGAGAATTCATTAGAACTAAGGAATCACTTCAGAGTCTGGCAGCCTCAGGGTCCTATTTTCACACCCAATGCACAATCATGTGAATGGGTGTCATGGCTTATATATCCCTCCTGACTTTCCAGGCAGGTCTGGTGTCCTTTAAGAAACTGTCTTCTCTGAGCCCTTGGGCTCTTTTCTAAGGCACAGCTTCTCCCCAAAACATCTTGGGGAGTCTTGATGTCCTGACCTGCATCTTCCCTTCCCTCACCTGCCCCTATCTCCCCTTAACCTGACCTGTAGTCCGGAAACAATAGCAATCGTAATACAATCCATGTTGGGCTGGCATCGGAGCTAGCCAACACATTTTCCCACAGGGCTCTTACTAGCCCAAGAAGGACAAGAAGTATGAACATAGGTTTCCAGAGGGGAAATTTAAGATCCTTTTAGTGATCAAAGCAGTTCTAGGAAGTAAGCTTCTCCTGAATCCTGCTGTCTCTGTTTCTCTTGCCCCAGACTCTATTCCAAGGTGGAACTGGGAAGTAACAGTTGTGACCCAGGAGATTGCTCTAGCTTGAAATGTTTCCTTCAAGGGGTTTCTTAAATTGTTCTGAAAGCTCAGCCTGAACATTGAAAATACCCCATAAAGGTGACGCTTGTACCTAGAACGATCCATTTCATAAGTATATTCTCTGAAACCAAGATTATCATATAATTTGAGCTATCTCAGCTATATCAGTGACTAGTCATTCATTCATTCAGCAAACACTTATTGTCTTGCAGGTGTCAGGTGCTGCCAAGTAGTATAGATTCAGTGGGGAACCATACAGACACAGTTCTGAGTTCAGAGTGCCTCTGGGGAGTCAGGTAATTGAATAGCAACTTACAGTGCAGTTATGTGGTGTGGGAACAGAGAGGAGGGAAGCCTGGTCAATCCAAAGGTTTGGGGTGGTTTCCCTGGGAAAGTGATGTTTAAACTAAGATCTGAAGGGTGATAGAAGCTGGCTGGGTGGGGAGGAGGTGAGGAGGACCGCAAATGTGGCAGCCATGAGCATGAACCTCGCAGCCCTCCAAGTTAAAGGAACTCCATTGCCCAAGACCCAGATGCTGCCTCTAAAATCCATCACCCATGCGGAGGCTGTGCTTCCCACAGGCACTTCCGGTCAGGGACCGTGCATGGCAGGGCTGTTAAGGCAGCCTCTTCCTCAGAGGCCAGGACTCTTCTGATGGCACTTTGCCTTGAGGATGCCCCCACAGCCTTGTCAAACTCCCTTAGATTGCTGGTGGCCTGAGGTGCTTGCACCCACCCTTCCTCCTCACTCTTTTCCACTTGGGTTCAGACTCACAGCAGTGCTCTTTATCCACCCCCTCCTACTGCCTGCCTTGCAAGTGGATGATATTGCACAAGGAGGGTGAGAAGCCTGAGGGGAGGTGAGCCAAGAAGCAAGAAGAAATCAAGAGCAGGGGACCCAGGGCAGAGCCTTGCAAGTCTGGTTTTCTCAGTAGGAGGAGGAAAAGGCACATGCAAGGAGCTAGCGGTTTATTACTGTTATAATTAATAACAGTTTATTACTTGTTATTAATAAACAAGGATTATTTGAGATGAGAAATCTGTTCCTTCCTTTAATAATTCCCAAATGGCAGTGGCTAAAGCACTGAAGATGGTGATTGCAGCCATGAGATTAAAAGATACTTACTCCTTGGAAGGAAAGTTATGAGCATATTCAAAAGCAGAGACATTACTTTGCCAACAAAGGTCCATCTAGTCAAGGCTATGGTTTTTCCAGTGGTCATGTATGGATGTGAGAATTGGACTGTGAAGAAAGCTGAGGGCCGAAGAATTGATGCTTTTGAACTGTGGTGTTGGAGAAGACTCTTGAGAGTCCCTTGGACTGCAAGGAGATCCAACCAGTCCATTCTAAAGGAGATCAGTCCTGGGATTTCTTTGGAAGGAATGATGCTAAAGCTGAAACTCCAGTACTTTGGCCACCTCATGTGAAGAGTTGACTCATTGGAAAAGACCCTGATGCTGGGAGGGATTGGGGGCAGGAGGAGAAGGGGATGACAGAGGATGAGATGGCTGGATGGCATCACCGACTCGATGGACATGAGTTTGAGTGAACTCTGGGAGTTGGTGATGGACAGGGAGGCCTGGAGTGCTGCAATTCATGGGGTCGCAAAGAGTCGGACACGACTGAGCCTCAGACTGAACCTGTCTTGTTTCAGGACAGCATTCCCTATGGTGCTGAGTTAGGAGGGACATTGTTCACAAAGCCACCTTGCATTCTACTTATAAGGACTTTTCCGGGAACACTTTTAACTATATGGTATCAGAAACGAGCAGCCCTCCCGAGTCTCACCTTGGTGGGGTCCAGCCCAGGCCTCAGACTTGGCCAGCCTAGCTTGGCTGAGCCCTTCCTGGGGAGGTGGGCACCGCAGGCTGTCCGCACCTGGTGACAGACCTTTCCCGTCAGCAGCCCAGGCTCAGTGTCCTCCCAGCTGCTCGGGGAGAACATCCTGCTCTGACTACCGTGACTCACCCAGCAGATCGCGTTCTCGTGCCATTAATAAATGGATTTTCTGGTTTTCTTTTAAAAACAAATGAAGAACATTACCATCAAGGGAGGTCATCAAACAGGGGAAGCAGTACAAAGAAGCAGCATGTGGCTGTGATGTGGAAGGTGAGGAGGGTGGATCTGAACTTTTAGGTAGCCATAGTTACCCCAGTCAGGATTTCAGCAGTGCCTTTCATATCCATTCTTTACCTGTGTGACTCCTGGGGATTAGGTAGGAGTACCCACACACTAATTTTAAAAAGAGGGAAAAAAATGACCCTGCTGATGATCATTTAGGTAAGTACTTTAGGACAAATAAAAGGAAGTACATATTTAACAGCCTGTGGAGTATAAATGAACCTTGTTACCCTTATAAGGTGTTCAAGATGAAAATTTAAAATGGGTCCAAGGAGAGGTCAGATAAATTCCTGGATATTAGAGAGAACAGTTGTGAAGATCAACCTAGGAAGACCAAGTCTCTGTGTTCCCACAGAAGCATTCCTGGTGCCCTTCTCAAAGCATCTGGGCTCTGGGCTCCCCAAGTTCCTGAAACCACAAAGTGCTCTTTCTCTACACTGTATCTTTGTCACACTTACTTCCTTGAGGTTCCCTTGCTGCTCACTTCTAAGACTACCTCATCTTCCAGATCCAATTCAAATGGACCCTCTCCTAGGAAGCCACCCCAGCTCTTCCAGGGCAAGCCTGATCACTCTTCCACCAGTGGAACCCCTCCACAATGAACTGTAATTGCTTGCCCAACTGGACAGAGGTTGTATATATTTCATACAGACTTAGCACAGAGCCTGGCCCATAGTCCCCAGGCAGAGAGTGCATGTCGAGTGAATGAATGAGCTGTATCAACCAATGGTTTGACCACATACAGCATTTATGATATTCTCAGTGGTATCCTGGAAGCTTTGCTTCTAATATCAGACAACACTCTTCTTTCAGGACATATGCTTATTTGTCTCAGCTAATATATATGGTAGTCTCCAAATCAGCCATCTCTGTAGTTACAATGAAATAGCCAAGAGGCTTGTTGAGATTTTAGTATCTTTAACTTAAGTGTGTCTCTTGGACAAGTGAGCTGGCTCCCCAGAAATCTGGTCTAGAAATATTGCCAATGCACATTCCAGTGACTTGGAGATGTTAGAAAAACAGACATATCACCTTTCAGGCTGAAATCACTGGGAACTGCATTTTAAAGTTGGGTTTCCTTCCAGATACTTAGGTTGTGAATGACACAGAGTCTGTGGAAACTTTATGAGATCATCAAGAAGCTGAGGTCTGAAACTTTCAAGAAGTGTGTAACTACAGATCAACCAAATATAACATTTGCATGTTAAAAAAAAAAAGAATCCAGCAAGCAAAAGTCTAGTGGTCAAAATGCCAGCCAAGTCAAACCAACATGAGGGGCACGCCCAGGCTCAAATATGGAGGTTCTGAAGATGATGAATTGTGGGCAGAGGCACCTCAAACAATAAAGGAAAATCTAAGAGTGAGGAGACATCTTGCTCAGTCAATTAAACAACCCATGAGAAAGAACCCTGGCAGTCAAGAGCCTTGGGTTCCAATCCCAATTTTAACCCCCTTACAAAATTATATGAATTTAACTTTCTGTAAAATTTCTGCATATGTGTGTGTGTGTGTGTAGTTGCTTCTGTCATGTCCAACTCTTTGCGACCCTATGAACTACAGCCCAGCAGGCTCCTCTGTCCATGGGATTCTCCAGGCAAGAATACTGGAATGGGTTGCCATACCCTCCTCCGGGGGATCTTCCCGACCCAGGGACTGAACTCATGTCTCTTACGTCTCTTGCATTGGCAGACTGGGTTCTTTACCACTTGTGCCACCTGAGAGGCCCAAAATTTGAGTAGTCAATTAAAAAATAAACACCTGTATCATCTGTTAAATTATAGGTAAATACAAAGTGCTTTGAGGGACCACATCCAGGTGTTCATTCATTCAACAAAAAATTGTTGGATGACTATGACGTTTAGGGGCACCTGGCAGACCTTTGAGATGCAGCAGGCAAGATGGAGACTTCCCTGCCCTCACTGGACTTATAGCCTGACAAGGACAGGCCATGATAAGTGATCACAGTAATAGCTGATGAGGCTTTGCTGGGGGAATTCTAGCGGATTCTGCTAGAAGTATGGTCCAGAGCCAGGAAGAGCTCAGAGAAAGTGATACTTAAGCTGGTGCTCAGAATTGAGGTTTTAGGTAGAAGGATGTTATGAGAAGAGGGAAGGGCTCCAAGTGGCTAAAGATTCCAGAACTGCTGGAGCACAGGGAGAGAGAGAGAATTGTAAAAGAAGGGTTGAGAGATAGGCAAGGGCTAGAAGGTAAAGAGGAGGAGTTGAGGATGACTTCTAGGTTTCTTGCTTAGGAAATGAGGTAGTTTATCTTGCCATTTATTAAGATAGGGACATCAGGGGACAGAGGAGGTCTGAGGAAGGCACAGGATCAGTTTAATTTTGGACATGTTCAGCTTGAAGTGCCTATGACATTTCTAGGCAGAGATCCAGTAGGCAGCTGGAGATGTGGGTACCATGTGTGAAAGAAAGCTAGCTGGAGATGATGATTTTGGAATCGTTACATACTGAGTACATAAAATTGCCCAGAAAGAGAATATACAGTGAGCGAAGGATAGATCTGAGTCCTGAGTAACAGCAATATGTAAGAAATGGGTAGAACAATGAAGTATCACCTCACAGTGGTCAGAATGGTCATCATCAAAAAAAAACACCCCAACAAATAATAAATGCTGGAGAGGGTGTGGAGAGAAGGGAACCCTTCTATACCGTTGGTGGAAATGTTATTTGGTAGAGCTACTATGGAGAACAGTATGGTGGTGTCTTAGCTTCTTAAAAAAGTAAAACTAGAACCACCGTATGACCCAGCAATCCCACTCCTAGGCATATACCCAGAGAAAACCATAATTCATAAAGATACATGCATCCCAGTGTTCATTGCAGCACTATTTATAACAACCAGGACATGGACTCAACCTAAATGTCCATCAACATAGGAATGGATAAAGATGTGGTACATATATACACTGGAATATTACTCAGCCATAAAAAATGACATTTGCAAACATGGATGAGCCTAGAGATTGTCATATTGAGTGAAGTAAGTCTGACACAGAAAGATGAATATCATGTGATATCACTTAGATGTAGAATCTTAAAAAAATATGGCAAAAAGGGAACTTATTTACAAAACAGAAGTAGAATCAAAGATATAGAAAACAAACTTACAGTTACCAGGGGATGGATAAGAGAGGAGAGGGATAAACTGAAAGATTGGGATTGAGAAAGACACACTACTATAAAGTCAATAACTAATAAGAACCTACAGTGTAGCAGAGGGAACTCTACTCAATACTCCGTAATGGTCTATATGGGAAAAGAATCTTTAAAAAGAGTACATATAGGTATGTGTATAACCAATTCACTTTGCTGTACACCTGAAATGAACACATTATAAATCAACTATACCTCCAACAATTTTTTTTTTTTTAAAGAGAGAGAATATGGTAGAAATAGCATTGTGTGACTTCCTATGTCAGGTAATAAAAGGCATTGCAGCTTCAGAAGAAAAAAAAAAAGATACAGGAAGAAGATGAAGCACTACAAAGTTATGAAGAAAGCCAGAATATTGTGTCAAAACAGAAGGCAAGAGAAAGGTGTGTTGGGTGTGGTCAATGGGCACTTAGCGCCCTTTCCTACCTTCTGTTCTGTTTGTCTTTCTGGACAGTTAAAGACTACTATCCAAGATTCTCTTGCAACCAGAGGTCTGGTTGCAAATTAGTTTTCAGCAATTCCATGTATTACTCAAGATTTATTCTAGAAGATTTAGAACTGAGACAGAGGCTGTACAGTCCTGATGCTCTTGGTTGATTTCTGTTGAAGTTGTGGAAATCTTCTGCAGCAGTGTTCCAGTGTCTAGATGCTAGCTTCGTGCTTAGCCAGTTGTTTTGGTGGTGGTAGCAGCTTCCTGACACCTGGACTGTAACCATAGAAGTGTAGTGTGTTCTGATTCTCTACCTTCCTAATTTTGGCAAAGGTACCGTCTCCCCTGCGGGCCAGTTGTGATGGCATTCTTGGAGGTCTGAGTATACCCAAAGCTCTTCCAACATTTTATTAAACACCTAATTTCTATACTAATCTTTTTCTGATGTTGGGAAAGATTGAAGGCAGGAGAAGGGGACGACAGAGGATGAGATGGTTGGATGGTATAACTGACTCAATGGACATGAATTTGAGCAAGCTCCAGGAGTTGGACAGGGAAGCCTGGTGTGTTTCAGTCTATGGGATCGCAAGGAGTCGAACACAACTGAATGACTGGACTGTACTGAATCCTTTTTTGCTTAACATCTCTAGACTGGTTTCTTTTATTCTTTTTGAATCTTTGCAGAATGAAAGAACTATTTCTGGGAGGAATCCTGTGTGTTTGTTTTTTCCCACATCACCAAGTAATAAACTCAATTCAATTCTGACACTGTTCACACGATGATAGTATTATTAATCTCACAGGCTAAGGGCTCAGTCCTATGAGACTGTCTCCCCTTCAGAGATCAGTCTCAAGTGTAAGTTTCCACCTGGGCTTCTGAATACAGCTTCTGAATACTGCTGTATATTCTGAATATTGCAGGTTCCCACGATCCTTGTCTTAGGTTTGTTGGGGTGGCTCACAGAACTCAGAAAAAGATATTACTTAGGTTTATAAGTTTGTTATAAGAGAATATGACCTAGGAACAACCAGATGGAGGAGATGCAAAGGCAAATAAAGTGAGAAGGAGTGCAGAACTTCCACACCCTCTCTCAGCATACCAGTCCCCAAATCCCCACATGTGAAATCTCCATGTGTTCACCAACCAGAAGCTGTCAGAAATGGTTCTTTGAGGTCTTTATGGAGGTTTCATTACCCAGACACGATTGATCAAATCATGGCCATTGGCCACTGGAGATTGATTCAGCCTCTTAACTCCCCTTGGAGACCAAGGGTGGGACTGAAACTTCCAACCTGCAGTCACAGGCTTGGTTCCCATCCTTCCTGCTCTCCAAACGTTACCTCGTTACCATAAACTCAGATGTGAATGAAAGGAGTTTGTTGCAACTATCAAGACACCTTTATTGCTCTTATCACTTAGAAGATTCCAGGGGTTTTAGGAGCTCTGTGCCAGAAACAGGGAAGACAGAATATATATTTCTTATTATAAATCACAATATCACAGATCTTCATTTATTTTCTATAAAGGATCTATTAAGCCACTCTAAAGAGTTTTTATTTAATCCATGAGCAAAGGGAAGCCCATGAATAGTTTTAACAGAACATTTACAAGAGCATATCTGCACAGTTTGGAAACATCATTCAGTCTAGGGAATGAGTGGGAAGATATCAGGGCTAGAAAGACGGTATCCATTAGGGATTGTTGGTTGGTATTACAGGCAAACCATGATGGGGACTAAACTAGGGTGATGGCAGTAGAGATGGTGAGGAAGAGGATGGATACAAGAGAATTTTAAGAATATGGAATGAAGAATTATGCCTCAAACATTGATTTGTTGTTGTTGTTTAGTTGCTAAGTCATGTCTAATTCTTTTGCAATTCCATGGACTGTAGCCCACTGCACTCCTCTGTCCATGGGATTACCCAGGCAACAGTACTGGGACGGGCTGCCATTGTTCTTCCACAAGGAATCTTCCCAACCCCAGGATCAAACCCACATCTTCTGCATTGGCAGGTGGATTCTTTACCACGGAGTCACCAGGGATGCCCACAAACATTGATTCAGTTCAGTTCAGTTCAGTCGCTCAGTCGTGTCTGACTCTTTGCCACCCCATGAATCGCAGCATGCCAGGACTCCTTATCCATCACCAACTCCCGGAGTTCACTCAGACTCACGTCCATCGAGTCAGTGATGCCATCCAGCATCTCATCCTCTGTCGTCCCCTTCTCCTCCTGCCTTCAATCTTTCCCAGCATCAGTGTCTCTTCCAATGAGTCACTTCTTTGCATCATGTGACCAAAGTATTGGAGTTTCAGCTTTAGCATCAGTCCTTCCAATGAACACCCAGGACTGATCTCCTTTAGGATGGACTGGTTGGATCTCCTTGCAGTCCAAGGGACTCTCAAGAGTCTTTTCCAACACCACAGTTCAAAAGCATCAATTCTTCAGCAGTCAGGTTTCTTCACAGTCCAACTCTCACATCCATACATGACCACTGGAAAAACCATAGCCTTGACTAGACAGACTTTTGTTGGCAAAGTAATGTCTCTGCTTCTTAATATGCTCTCTAGGTTGGTTATAACTTTCCTTCCAAGGAGTAAGTGTCTGCAATCACCATCTGCAGTGATTTTGGAGCCCCCCAAAATAGTCTGACACTGTTTTCACTGTTTTCCCATCTATTTCCCATGAAATGATGGGACCAGATGCCCTGATCTTAGTTTTCTGAATGTTGAGTTTTAAGCCAACTTTTTCACTCTCCTCTTTCACTTTTATCAAGAGGCTTTTTAGTTCCTCTTCACTTTCTGCCATAAGGGTGGTGTCATCTGCATATCTGAGGTGACTGATATTTCTCCTGGCAATCTTGATTCCAGCTTGTGTTTCTTCCAGCCCAGCATTTCTCATGATGTACTCTGCATAGCAGTTAAATAAGCAAGGTGACAATACACAGCCTTGATGCACTCGCTTTCCTATTTGGAACCAGTCTGTTGTTCCACGTCCAGTTCTAACCGTTGCTTCCTGACCTGCATATAGGTTTCTCAAGAGGAAGGTCAGGTGGTCTGGTATTCCCATCTCTTTCTGAATTTCCCACAGTTTATTGTGATCCATACAGTCAAAGGCTTTGGCATACTCAATAAAGCAGAAATAGTTTTTCTGAAACTCTCTTGCTTTTCCAATGAGCCAGCAGATGCTGGCAATTTGATCTCTGGTTCCTCTGCCTTTTCTAAAACCAGCTTGAGCATTTGGAAGTTCACAGCTCACATATTGCTGAAGCCTGGCTTGGAAAATTTTGAGCATTACTTTACTAGCATGTGAGATGAGTGCAACTGTGCGGTAGTTTGAGCATTCTTTGGCATTGCCTTTCTTTGGGATTGGAATGAAAACGGACCTTTTCCAATCCTGTGGCCACTGCTGAGCTTTCCAAATTTTCAGGCATATTGAATGCAGCACTTTCACAGCATCATCTTTCAGGATTTGAAATAGCTCAACTGGAATTCCATCACCTCCACTAGCTTTGTTCGTAGTGATGCTTTCTAAGGCCCACTTGACTTCACATTCCAGGATGTCTGGCTCTAGGTGAGTGATCACACCATCGTGATTATCTTGGTCGTGAAGATCTTTTTTGTACAGTTCTTCTGTGTATTCTTGCCACCTCTTCTTAATATCTTCTGCTTCTGTTAGGTCCATACGATTTCTGTCCTTTATTGAGCCCATCTTTGCATGAAATGTTCCCTTGGTATCTCTAATTTTCTTGAAGAGATCTCTAGTCTTTCCCATTCTGTTGTTTTCCTCTATTTCTTTGCATTGATCTCTGAAGAAGGCTTTCTTATCTCTCCTTGCTATTCTTTGGAACTCTGCATTCAGATGTTTATATCTTTCCTTTTCTCCTTTGCTTGTCGCTTCTCTTCTTTTCACAGCTATTTGTAAGGCCTCCCCAGACAGCCATTTTACTTTTTTGCATTTCTTTTCCATGGGGATGGTCTTGATCCCTGTCTCCTGTACAATATCATGAACCTCTGTCCATTGTTCATCAGGCACTCTATCAGATCTAGTCCCTTAAATCTATTTCTCACTTCCACTGTGTAATCATAAGGGATTTGATTTAGGTCATACCTGAATGGTATAGTGGTTTTCCACAGTTAAAAATTGAAGACTTGGGTCACTGTGATATTTTCTGAAAAGTTCTGTAAAGAAAAGTGCTATAGACTAAGGGTTTGTGTCCCCCTAATATTTACATATTGAAAGCTATTCTTCAATGTGACGGTATTTGGAAGGGGCCCATTGGGAGGTGATTGGGTCATGAGGGTAGGGCCCTCATACATGGGATCAGTGCCCTTATAAGAGACCCCAGAGAGCTTCCTCCCCACTGCCACCAAGTGAGGAAATAGTGAGAAGGTGACCATCTATGAACCAGGAAGTGGGCTCTCATCAGACACTGAATCTCCATACTTTGATCCTGAACTTCTCAGAACTGTAAGGAGCAAATGTTTGTCATTTAAGCCACCAAGACTAGGGTATTCTGTTATAGCAGCCCAAACAGACTGACAAGACAGACAAGAAAAAAAAATCATATTGTTGACATATGTATTTTAAGAAAGTAAGTGCTGTGCTATTTATTGCCCTTCTCCACAAAATAAGGAAAAATTAATAGAATATTCCATATTTACCTTCTAGTGACAACAGAACATAATTAAAAAATAATGCATGTGGGGCAAAAGTCTTAAATAGGATTAAAGTGTACATGCCAAAGCCTTTGACTGTGTGGATCACAATAAACTGTGGAAAATTCTGAAAGAGATTGGAATACCAGACCACCTGATCTGCCTCTTGAGAAATTTGTATGCAGGTCAGGAAGCAACAGTTAGAACTGGACGTGGAACAACAGACTGGTTCCAAATAGGAAAAGGAGTACATCAAGGCTGTATATTGTCACCCTGCTTATTTAACTTCTATGCAGAGTACATCATGACAAACGCTGGGCTGGAAGAAACACAAGCTGGAATCAAGATTGCCGGGAGAAATATCAATAACCTCAGATATGCAGATGACACCACGCTTATGGCAGAAAGTGAAGAGGAACTAAAAAGCCTCTTGATGAGAGTGAAAGTGGAGAGTGAAAAAGTTGGCTTAAAGCTCAACATTCAGAAAACGAAGATCATGGCATCTGGTCCCATCACTTCCTGGGAAATAGATGGGGAAACAGTGGAAACAGTGTCAGATTTTATTTTTCTGGGCTCCAAAATCACTGCAGATGGTGACTGCAGCCATGAAATGAAAAGACGCTTACTCCTTGGAAGGAAAGTTATGACCAACCTAGATAGCATATTCAAAAGCAGAGACATTACTTTGCCAACAAAGGTCTGTCTAGTCAAGGCTATGGTTTTTCCAGTGGTCATGTATGGATGTGAGAGTTGGACTGTGAAGAAGGCTGAGCGCTGAAGAATTGATGCTTTTGAACTATGGTGTTGGAGAAGACTCCTGAGAGTCCCTTGGACTATAAGGAGATCCAACCAGTCCATTCTGAAGGAGATCAGCCCTGGGATTTCTTTGGAAGGAATGATGCTAAAGCTGAAACTCCAGTACTTTGACCACCTCATGCGAAAAGTTGACTCATTGAAAAAGATTCTGATGCTGGGAGGGATTGGGGGCAAGAGGAGAAGGGGACGACAGAAGATGAGATGGCTGGATGGCATCACTTACTTGATGCATATGAGTCTCAGTGAACTCCGGGAGTTGGTGATGGACAGGGAGACCTGGCGTGCTGCCATTCATGGGGTCGCAAAGAGTCGGACACGACTGAGCGACTGATCTGATCTGACCTGAGCCACTCTGATCACAATGAAACTAAGCCATGCCGTGTGGGGCCACCCAAGACGGACAGGTCATGGTGGAGAGATCTGACAGAATGTGGTCCACTGGAGAAGGGAATGGCAAACCACTTCAGTATTCTTGCCTTGAGAACCCCATGAACAGTATGAAAAGGCAAAATGATAGGATACTGAAAGAGGAACTCACCAGGTCAGTAGGTGTGCAATATGCTACAGGAGATCAGTGGAGAAATAGCTCCAGAAAGAATGAAGGGATGGAGCCAAAGCAAAAACAATGCCCAGTTGTGGATGTGACTGGTGATAGAAGCAAGGTCTGATGCTGTAAAGAGCAATATTGCACAGGAACCTGGAATGTTACGTCCATGAGTCAAGGCAAATTGGAAGTGGTCAAACAGGAGATGGCAAGAGTGAACGTCAACATTCTAGGAATCAGTGAACAAAAATGGATTGGAATGGGTGAATTTAACTCAGATGACCATTATATCTACTACCATGGGCAGGAATCCCTTAGAAGAAATGGAGTAGCCATCATGGTCAACAAAAGAGTCTGAAATGCAGTACTTGGATGCAAACTCAAAAACGACAGAATGATCTCTGTTCATTTACAAGGCAAACCATTCAGTATCACGGTGGGCCTACGCCCCAACCAGTAATACTGAAGAAGCTGAAGTTGAACGGTTCTATGAAGACCTACAAGACCTTTTAGAACTAACGCCCAAAAAAGATGTCCTTTTCATTATAGGGGACTGGAATGCAAAAGTAGGAAGTCAAGAAACACCTGGAGTAACAGGCAAATTTGGCCTTGGAATACGGAATGAAGCAGGGCAAAGACTAATAGAGTTTTGCCAAGAGAACGCACTGGTCATAGCAAGCTGCTGCTGCTGCTGCTGCTGCTGCTGCTGCTAAGTCACTTCAGTCGTGTCCGACTCTGTGCGACCCCATAGACGGCAGCCCACCAGGCTTCCCGTACCTGGGATTCTCCAGGCAAGAACACTGGAGTGGGTTGCCATTTCTTTCTCCAAGGCATGAAAGTGAAAAGTGAAAGTGAAGTCACTCAGTCATGTCCGACTCTAGCGACTCCATGGACTGCAGCCTACCAGGCTCCTCCGTCCATGGGATTTTCTAGGCAAAAGTACTAGAGTGGGGTGCCATTGCCTTCTCCGGGTCAGAGCAAACACCCTCTTCCAAAGACACAAGAGAAGTCTCTACACATGGACATCACCAGATGGTCAATACCAAAATCAGATTGATTATATTCTTTGCAGCCAAAGATGGAGAAGCTCTATACAATCAGCAAAAACAAGACTGGGAGCTGACTGTGGCTCAGATCATGAACTCCTTATTGCCAAATTCAGACTTAAATTGAAGAAAGTAGGGATAAACCACTAAATCATTCAGGTATGTCCTAAATCAAATCCTTTATAATTGTACAGTGGAAGTGAGAAATAGATTTAAGGGACTAGATCTGATAGACAGAGTGCCTGATGAACTATGGACGGAGGTTCGTGACATTGTAAGGAGACAGGGATCAAGACCATCCCCATGGAAAAGAAATGCAAAAAAGTAAAATGGCTGTCTGAGGAGGCCTTACAGATAGCTGTGAAAAGAAGAGAAGTGACAAGCAAAGGAGAAAAGGAAAGATATAAGCATCTGAATGCAGAGTTCCAAAGAATAGCAAGGAGAGATAAGAAAGCCTCCCTCAGCAATCAATGCAAAGAAATAGAGGAAAACAACAGAATGGGAAAGACTAGAGATCTCTTCAAGAAAATTAGAGATACCAAGGGAACATTTCATGCAAAGATGGGCTCAATAAAGGACAGAAATCGTATGGACCTAACAGAAGCAGAAGATATTAAGAAGAGGTGGCAAGAATACACAGAATGTACAAAAAAGATCTTCACGACCAAGATAATCACGATGGTGTGATCACTCACCTAGAGCCAGACATCCTGGAATGTGAAGTCAAGTGGGCCTTAGAAAGCATCACTACGAACAAAGCTAGTGGAGGTGATGGAATTCCAGTTGAGCTATTTCAAATCCTGAAAGATGATGCTGTGAAAGTGCTGCATTCAATATGCCTGAAAATTTGGAAAACTCAGCAGTGGCCACAGGACTGAAAAAGGTCTGTTTTCATTCCAATCCCAAAGAAAGGCAATTTCAAAGAATGCTCAAACTACTGCGCAATTGCACTCATCTCACACGCTAGTAAAGTAATGCTCAAAATTCTCCAAGCCAGGCTTCAGCAATATGTGAGCTGTGAACTTCCAAATGCTCAAGCTGGTTTTAGAAAAGGCAGAGGAACCAGAGATCAAATTGCCAGCATCTGCTGGCTCATCGAAAAAGCAAGAGAGTTCCAGAAAAACATCTATTTCTGCTTTATTGAGTATGCCAAAGCCTTTGACTGTATGGATCACAATAAACTGTGGAAAATTCTGAAAGAGATGGAAATACCAGACCACCTGACCTTCCTCTTGAGAAACCTATATGCAGGTCAGGAAGCAACGGTTAGAACTGGACGTGGAACAACAGACTGGTTCCAAATAGGAAAAGGAGTATGTCAAGGCTGTATATTGTCACCCTGCTTATTTAACTTCTATGCAGAGTACATCATGAGAAATGCTGGACTGGAAGAAACACAAGCTGGAATCAAGATTGCCTGGAAAAATATCAATAACCTCAGATATGCAGATGACACTGCCCTTATGGCAGAAAGTGAAGAGGAACTAAAAAGCCTCTTGATGAAAGTGAAAGAGGAGAGTGAAAAAGTTAGCTTATAGATCAACATTCTAAGATCAACAAACTAAGATCATGGCATCTGGTCCCACCACCTCATGGAAAATAGATAGGGAAACAGTGGAAACAGGGTCAGACTTTATTTTGGGGGGCTCCAAAATCACTGCAGATGGTGGTTGCAGCCATGAAGTTAAAAGATTCTTAAGCCTAGGAAGGAAAGATATGACCAGCCTAGATAGCATATTAAAAAGCATAGATACTACTTTGCCAACAAATGTCTGTCTAGACAAGGCCATGGTTTTTCCAGTGGTCGTGTATGGATGTGAGAGTTGGACTGTGAAGAAAGTTGAGTGCTGAAGAATTGATGCTTTTGAACTGTGGTGCTGGAGGAGACTCTTGAGAATCCCTTGGACTGCAAGGAGACCCAACCAGTCCATCCTAAAGGAGATCAGTCCTGGGCGTTCTTTGGAAGGACTGATGCTGAAGCTGAAACTCCAGTACTTTGGCCACCTCATTCGAAGAGTTGACTCATTGGAAAAGAGTCTGATGCTGGGAGGGATTGGGGGCAGGAGGAGAAAGGGACGACAGAGGATGAGATGGTTGGATGGCATCACCGACTTGATGCACATGATTTTGGGTGAACTCTAGGAGTTGGTGATGGACAGGAAGGCCTGGCGTGCTGCGGATCATGAGATTGCAAAGAGTCAGACACGACTGAGCAACTGAACTGAACTGTTCTTGAAACACTTGAAACAACAATCTTAATCAACGGTTAAGATTTTCAGTAAGCAAGAGAAAGGATTTTACCAAGATTCACAACTATTTACAAAGGTCTTATTTATTCTTTCAGAATAACTATTAAGGTCTTGTGAAAACCTCAGAGGAAAATGCATTCTTTTAAGAAGTTACTTGCTTAAGTCACAAATGTGTTTGTTATGGGAAAGTCAATTTATTTAGTTTGCAATTGATCTCAGTAACTTTATTTATTAATTTACTACTCAATGTATTATATTAGACAGAAAGCACCTGACTGCTTAGTCTAATTTCTCTCTGAAAGGTGCTTGAAATTAAAAAGTATGCCTTCAGCCAGTTCCGATCTAAATACATACTAATGCTTTGTTCTTCTATAAGTGGTAGGATACTTAGCACTTGGTGATTGGTTTAATAGACTGGGCACAAAAGAATCTTCAGGAATGATGCCCAGGTCATAAGGGTTGAGCCCTTGGATAACCAGTAGGGAAAGAAGATATTGATGACACAGGGGTCACAGGAGGAGGAGAGTAAGTTTTTCAGGAAGACAGGGTATTTGACTCTGGACGTGGAAACGGAGTTGCCTGTAGGAGAAACTAACAGAGCTGAGTAACAGGCAAATGGAGGTATGTGTGTGGAGCTCAAGATAGAGATCTAGAAATTTTAATTTGAAGCCAAGTGCACCTGACTCATATAGAGCCATTCTCAGCTAAGTTTGGGACCCTTGTAATTTGACCCAGGAAAGGTCAAATAGTTCTTACTAACGTAATGCTTTCCTCATTGAGAACAGAAAAGGTTGCTTTTGAAAGAAAATCAGTATCCACTGTGGTGAGTACTGCCCTTGAGTAATTTAGGATAAAACCAGCCATGGCATTGATGTTGGGCATGACAAGCCCTCCATCTTACCCTCATCAGGGGCCAGAACATAACAGGTACTCAGTAGTTATTTGTTGAATAAACATGGTTAAATATCCCCATTCACCATAAACTGCCCTCAAATATGTCCTTATCATCCAATGGAAGTGGAAGTGCAAAGGCTAGAAATGCTTCTTTTTTAATGAAAGGATCATCCCCACATACTTCTGGGAGGGGTAATCAGCAACAACCATGGGTCATACAATTCCCCATTGGAATAATTTTTGGAAAAAGGAACAAGGATGGGGAGAGTGGGAGGGATTGAAAGGAGAAGGGAATCATGGGGGTCAGGCTGCTTCCTTCCCATCTTTCCCGGGGGGCTGATCTGGTCTGGAGGCCTGAGGCCCTCCACCCAGGACACTCTTAAAGGTACCAAGATGTCCTTCCTTCCATCCTTTCCATTACTTGTTTTCAAATGTGCTACTGCACCTCTGCCTACCCCCAGGAATAGCAACAGAGTCTGAAGGCCCACCTCCCGGCTCCACTAATCTCCACAGCATTGATCTTTGCCACTAAATAGCAACTTGAAAAGCCAAGGAACAATGTGTCTCCCCCAACAGTAATTCTGAGCCCTCTTGGGAGACTAAAGTTGCAGTGCTGGGGTTTGTAAGAGGTACCGCATCTCTGCAGGGAGGGGAAAGTGGAAATGCAGCAGTGGTGGGGAAAGAAGAGCCTTTGTTTCAGCCACAAAGATATTAACGAAGGCAAGGCCCTCACCCAGTTGGAGGGAAAGGAATTAGAAATTTGGGTGGGAAGCCTGCCCCCACCCTTCACTCTGATTTTGGCTTCTGCTTATTATGGTTCAGCTTCTTCTCTCCTTAAGTCATTTTTGGCTTCTGTCTTGGTGAGCAGCAACTCAGAAAGCATAAACCTGTCCCTGGAACGTCATCCTTTAGAGGCTGAAATGGAATATTTCTGGAATAACCTTTCTCTTCATGTCTGTACACAGCCCCAGAAGCAGCAATTCTGCAAGAGGGGAGTGGAAACTGAGGCCACAACCTATATTATGGAGCCTTCCAAAATGCTCCTCCCTGAAACAAGTAGAGAATTAACAGAAACATACTGGGGAGGAAGGGGGAGGTCTGGATGTCAGGTTAGCCTCTTGTAGAGACTTGTCCTCAGCCACCTGCCTTCCTCAGTTTACAAAAACTCAGTAAGTATTTGCACTGCACACTGAGGGTTAAATTTAGCTGACAAGGTGGCCGTGGAATGCCAGCCAGCCCATCTCCTGATTGTCCTTTGTTCCAAGAGCTCTATCGTCCCTCCCTGAACAATAGCTAGGAAAAAAAAAAAAAATCTCTACCAGGTTTCCTCCTACCAGCCTCCAAAATCCTAGCAAATTCATTACCTGAGTTCAAATTATCCTCTTGCAAAACAGACCCCAGAGACTTGTGCTGGTCTCACTTCAGCTGCTGTTTATTGCAAAGCAAACTGACTTAATTTTCCCAGGTGAGTGAATGTTGGTGGTGAAAATCACTCACTCCAAGAATGACCACAGAAGCAGGCTCTATAGTTACCTGAAGAGTGCTCTTCTCTCAGAAGCTGCAGAGGAGAGGGGGGTTGTTAGAGGCACCCCCTCTGACCTCGCCTGCCGTTTGGGGACATGAGACTTTATTTGCTAACATGTAGCTGGGAGTGTGACTTGGTTTTCCTGTTTCTATTCTGGGCTCTGGTACTTGACTTTGCTTTGTGAAGTTCTCCAGGGACAGGTGCATCCCATCTGCTGACATCCGTTGGCTCTGAGGTGACACAGTCTCATGAAGATGGCTCCTATTTCAATGTTGTGTCTTCCGCTGTTCTGATTCTGTGTATTTCTCCTTCTCAGTTTTCTTTATCTCCACGGGTCCCCATGGACCCAAACGGACCACTTGACATTCTCCTGCTTTCCATCCTCCACCTGTATTCTATCAGTCTGGAATACAGTAATTACTTGATTCATCTTTCAATTCACTGGACTATAAACAGAAGCCAGGGAAAGCCAACAACTCCATTTTCCATTGGAAAATGCCCAGGAGCTGGTTAACAAGAGGAGTGTTCATGGGAAAGGAAATTAACAGTTTGATGAGATTTCAGAGTGTGTGCTAGGGAGGCTCAACCAGCAGAAGCCTCTTACCTGAAGCCATGAATCTCTTCTATACCAAAGGAGGAACTGAAACTCAGATCCACAGTTGTACCTCAGCTTCCCCATGAGACTTAATTCATTCTCTTAAAAGATAGCAGTTTTACTAGGTTAGAACATTTCGTTTCTGAAGTGGGAGGAATAAGGCATGCTAGAAATTATATCATCATCGTCACCATTGTTCTATATATATGTTTTGAAAAATGGCCTTTCTCCTTAGTTCCTGGGACATAATCTCTAATTGTTTTGGAATTTCCCTAGGAGTAGAAGTATTTCTGTTACTCTTGGTGGATTCCTCAGATCATTAAATTTACACTAACAAGGTGGCTGAGGATGGAGGCTGGCGATGCCAGGAAGACTAATGATGTGATTAGAGAGTAGGGCTTTGAGCACAGGCAGAGAATACAATGTTTTTCCAGGTAGTTCTAAATCTGTAAGATGTTCTCTTTTCACCAACAAGTCTAAGTCCATAGATTCCTTCTCATCATTGAGGAGCACCCCCAGGATGTAAGCAAACTTAAAATTAAGAACACAATGCTATATACAAAAAGAAATTATGCCCAGGGTAACAGGCATCTTACAGAACTTGCATAGGAATATTCCAGGATTGAAGCAATCTAGTGGGAAGAGAACAAATAAAGTTATAAACCAACTTCCTAAAAACCATATTTAAGTGAGATCATTGTGCATTATTCAGATCAAAGAATCAGTATTCCCAATCTGTAAGGGGTTCTGATAAATCAGTGAGAAAAGATTGACATCCCTACAAAAAATGGCAGGGCACACGGGGAAGCAAATTTTAAGAGGCAGCACAAAATGGCCAGTATACATGGAAAACTGTGCAGCGTTTCTGGAAGTGAAAAAATGCCAGTTAAAAATAATGAGATATCATTTCTTTGCCTAAAAGATTGGCAAAGATCAAAAAGACTTTTAGTACCTAGTATTGGAAAAGTGAACTCTCGTATTAACATGTTGGATGTATAAATGACACAACCTTTCTAGTGGGAATATGGCATTATGTATCGAAATGGCACATGGGCATTTCTTTTTACTAATTCCATTTCCAGAAATTTAAAATATGTTGATAATCAGACAAGTATATACATATACACACACTCACACACATATATATCCATGGATGCAATAGATCTATTAGTGGAGAGTTAAAACAGATTATGGTATACTCCCCACATGCAGAATAATATACAACCATTAAAAATCAAGATGATGATCCATATTATTTGTGGCTACAACACATTGTTGAATAAGAAAACAAGTTCAGGAGTTAAAAAAAAACATTCATAGCATATTCCCATTTTAATTGTGTGAATGCACAAATACTAGCAATTATTCTATTCATGAGGGGGGATTACAGGTCATTTCCACTTTTTTATTGTTTGAATGTATTTTAGTTTTTTTCCTACAGCAGTTTTAGGTTCACAGAAAAATTGAGAGGAAGGTGCAGAGATTTCTTATATACCTCTTCCCTCAAAACATTCATAGCCTCCCCCATTATCAACATCCCCCACCAAAGCAGAACATTTGTTATAATTGGTAAACCAGTATTGATTTATTTTAATCACCAAAGTCCCTAGTTTATCTTAGGGTTTACTCTTGATGTTGTACATTCCATGCATTTGGACAAATGTATAATGACGTATCTACCACTGTGGTGTACAGAGTATTCTCACTGTCTTAAAAGTCCTCTGTGGTCCTCACAGAGACGAATAAAGCCCTCTGCTTATCCCTCTCCACCACCCTCACCAGCCACTGGCAACCACTGATCTTTTACTGTTTCTAAGGTTTTGCCTTTTCCAGGAAGTCATATAGTTAGAATCACAGAGTATATAGCACTTTCAGATTGACTTCTTTCCCTTGTTAATATGCACTTACATTTCCTCCATCTCTTTTCATGACAGGAACACTCATTTCTTTTTAGTGCTGAATAATATTCCACTGTCTGGATATATTACAGTGTGTTTATCCATTTACCCACCGAAGGACATCTTCTTAGATGCTTCCAAGTTTTGGCAGTTATGAATGAATTTAGTTTCTTTTTTTTTAATTTTCTTTTTAAACTTTACAATATTGTATTAGTTTTGCCAAATATCTAAATGAATCCGCCACAGGTATACCTGTGTTCCCCATCCTGAACCCTTCTCCCTCCTCCCTCCCCATACCCTCCCTCTGGGTCTTCCCAGTGCACCAGCCCCAAGCATCCAGTATCGTGCATCAAACCTGGACTGGCGACTTGTTTCATACATGATATTATACATGTTTCAATGCCATTCTCCTAAATCTCCCCACCCTCTCCCTCTCCCACAGAGTCCATAAGACTGATCTGTACATCAGTGTCTCTTTTGCTGTCGCGTACACAGGGTTATTGTTACCATCTTTCTAAATTCCATATATATGCATTAGTATACTGTATTGGTGTTTTTCTTTCTGGCTTACTTCACTCTGTATAATAGGTTCCAGTTTCATCCACCTCTTTAGAACTGATTCAAATGTATTCTTTTTAATGGCTGAGTAATACTCCATTGTGTATATGTACCACAGCTTTCTTATCCATTCCTCTGCTGATGGGCATCTAGGTTGCTTCCATGTCCTGGCTATTATAAACAGTGCTGCAATGAACATTGGGGTACACGTGTCTCTTTCCCTTCTGGTTTCCTCAGTGTGTATGCCCAGCAGTGGGATTACTGGATCATAAGGCAGAATTTAGTTTCTATAAACATTTGTTTGACTTTCCAGGTGGCTCAAATAGTAGAGAATCCACCTGCAATGCAGCAGACCTGGGTTTGATCCCTGCGTTAGGAAGATCCCCTGGAGGAGGAAATGGCAACACACTCCAGTATTCTTGCCTGGGAAATCCCATGGACAGAGAAGCTGAGCTAGCTCGGGGCTACAGTCCAAATGGTTGCAAGGAGTGTGATTGCTGAATCATGTAGTAGGAGTATGTTTAGTTTTATAAGAAACTGCTAAACTGTCCTCCAAAATTACTATACAATTTTGCGGTGAATGAGAGCTCCCGTTGTTCCACAAAGATGTGGAGCACCATATCCCTTGTGGGGCAACGGGAGTTCTCATTTGTTGCCGGTGTTTGATTGTCAGTATTCCAGATTTTAGGTTATTCTAATAGGTGTGCGGTCGTATTTCATTGCTGTCTTAATTTGTATTTTTCTGCTGATATACGATGTGGAGCGTCTTTTCCATATGCTGTTTGCCATTTGTATATCTTCACTGGTGGGGTGTCTGTTTAAGTTTTTGGTCCACTTTTTAATTGAGTTGTTGAATAGGTTCCCCTGTATTCCTAGTTTTGGAGGAGTTTTTATTGTGAGTGGGTGTTGGATTTTGTTCAATGCTTTTTTTGCATCTATTGATATATAATTTTTCTTCCTTAGCCTATTGATGTAATTGATTTTTGACAGTCAAACCAGATTTGCATACCTGGGTTAAATCCCACTTGGTTCTGGTGTATAATTCTCCTTATCTGTTTTTCGATTTGATTTGTTAATGTTTCATTGAGGACTTTTGCATCTAAGTTTGTAAGAGATATTGCTCTGTAGTTTTCTTATAATGTGTTTGTCTGGTTTTATTACTAGGGTAATGCCATCCTCTTTGACTGAATTAGGAAGTATTCCCCTGTTTCTGTCCTCCAACAGAGGTTGTAGAGAATTGGTACAATTTCTTCCTTAAATGTTTGGGAGAATTCACCAGTGAACCTTCTGGGGCCTGGTGTTTTCTGGTGTAGATGTCATTAATTATTATGCAATTTCTTTAGGCTTATTCAGTTTGTCTCTTTTGTCTTGTGTGAGTTTTGGTAGACTGTATCTTTCAAGGAATTGATTCAGGTCATCTACGCTATCAAATTTAGGGGCATAGAGTAGTTTAAAATATTCCATTATTATTCTTTCAGTGTCGGTGGGATGTGTAATGATCTTCCCTCTTTCATTTCACACACTAGTAATTTGCATTCTCTTTTTTTCCTCAGTTAGTCTGGCTACAGCTTACTGATTTTATTGCTTTTTATTTTTGTCCAAAGAACTAGCTTTTGGTTTTGTTGATTCTCTCCTGTTTTCAATTTCATTGATTTCTGTTCTAATGCTTATTATTTTTCTTTTTTTCCACTTACTTTGGATTTAATTTGCTCTTCATTTTCTAGTTTCCTAAAGTGTAAACAGATTATTGATTTTAGATATTTCTTCTTTTCTAATACATGTTGTTGCTCTGTCCATTTTGTCCAGCTCTTTGCAACCCCATGGACTGCAGCATTCTGGGCATCCCTGTCCTTCACTATCTCCCAGAGTTTGCTCAAACTCATGTCCATTGTGTTGATGATGCCATTCAACCATCTCATCCTCTGTCACCATCTTCTCCTCCTGCCTTCAGTCTTTCCCAGAATCGGGGTCTTTCCCAATGGGTCAGCTCTTTGTATCAGGTGGCCAAAGTATTGGAACTTCAGCTTTAGCATCAGCCCTTCCAATGAATATTCAGGATTGATGATTTCCTTTAAGATTGGCTGGTTTGATCTCCTTGCTGTCCAAGAGACTCTCATATCCAGTGCTATAAATTTCCCTCTAAGCAGTACTTTTACTGCCTCCCACAAATTTTTTAAGTTGTATTTTTTTATTTTCATTTCATTCAAAATATTTTAAAATTTTTATTGAAATGTTTTCTTTGACTTGTGCATTATTAGGAAGTGTGTTGTTTACTCTCCACTCATTTGGGCATTTTCCAATTATCTTCCTGTTATTGATATCTAGTTTAATTCTACTGTGGTCTGGAAGCAGACACTATATAATTTCTATTCATTTAAATTTGTTAAAGTGTATTTCAGGGCCCAGAATATAGTCAGTTTTGATGGATATTTCATGTTAACTTGAAAGAATACTATTCTGCTATTGTTGGATGAAGTAGACTGTGGATATAAATTAGATCTAATTGATTGATGGTATTGCTGAGTTCAATATGTCCTTCCTAAATTTCTGTCTGGTGAATCTGTCCATTTCAACTAGAGGAGGTTGAAGTCTCCAGTTATGATAGTGGATTTGTCTATTTGTCTACTGTCCTTGCATTTCTATCAGTGTTTGCCCCATGTAGTTTGACACTTTATTGTTAAACACACACACGTTCAGTTCAGATCAGTCGCTCTGTCGTGTCTGACTCTTTGCGACCCATGGACTGCAGCACACCAGGCCTCCCTGTTGATCACCAACTCCCGGAGTTTACTCAAACTCATGCCCCTTGGATCAGTGATGCCATCCAACCATCTCATCCTCTGTTGTCCCCTTCTCCTCCTGCCCTCAATCTTTCCCAGCATTAGGGTCTTTTCAAATGAATCTGCTCTTCGCATCAGGTGGCCAAAATATTGGAGTTTCAGCTTCAACATCAGTCCTTCCAATGAATATTCAGGACTGATTTCCTTTAGGATGGACTGGTTGGATCTCCTTGCATCCAGGGGACTGAAGAGTCTTCTCCAACAACCACAGTTCAAAAACATCAATTCTTCGGTGCTCAGCTTTCTTTATAGTCCAACTCTCACATCCATACATGACCACTGGAAAAACCATAGCCTTGTCTAGACGGACCTTTGTTGGCAATGTCTCTGCTTTTTAATATGCGGTCTAGGTTGGTCATAGCTTTTCTTTCAAGGAGTAAGCGTCTTTTAATTTCATGGCTGCAGTCACCATCTGCAGTGATTTTGGAGCCCAGAAAAATAAAGTCTGACACTGTTTCCACTGTTTCTCCATCTATTTGCCATAAAGTGATGGGACCGGATGCCATGATCTTAGTTTTCTGAATGTTGAGCTTTAAGCCAACTTGTTCACTCTCCTCTTTCATTCTCATCAAGAGGCTCTTTAGTTCTTCACTTTCTGCCATAAGGGTGGTGTCATCTGCATATCTGAGTTTATTGATATTTCTCCCGGCAATCTTGATTTCAGCTTTTGCTTCATCCAGCCCACACATGTTAAAGATTGTTATATTTTCTTGGAGAATTGCCCCCTTTATCATTATGTAATGCCCTTATTTATCCCTGATAAGTTTTCTTGCTTTGAAGTCTACCTTGTCTGAAATTAATATAGCTACTCCTGCCCTCTTGAAGTTTTGAAATGTTAGCATGGTATATATTTCTCTATCCATTTACTTTTGAACTGTGCGTGTCTTTATGTGTTAAGTGAGTTTCTTGTATACAACATGTAGTTGGGTCTTGTTCTTTCATACACTCTGACAGTCCCTGTCTTTTCATTGTTACATTTAGACCGTTGACACTCATAGTGATATCAATATAGTTGTATTAAAATCTACAGTATGTGTACTGTTTTCTACTTGTTGCCCTTGTTTTTTCCCCCTATTTTCGTCTTCTACTTTTTTACTGCCTTTTGTAATCTTAATTGAGCATTTTATATGATTCCATGTTTTCTATCTTAACATATCAGCTCTAATTCTTTTTCTTTTTTCTAACTTGTTTTAGTGGTGGTCTTATTGTTTATGATATACATTCACAGCTGATCCAAGCCCACTTTAAAAAAAACCCTATGCTGCCTCATAGTGATAGTAGTGAAGTCACTCAGTCGTGTCCGACTCTTTGCGACCCCATGGACTGCAGCCTATTAGGCTCTTCCGTCCATGGGATTTTCCAGGCAAGAGTGCTGGAGTGGGGTGCCATTGCCTTCTCCAGGGGATCTTCCCGACCCAGGAATTGAACCTGGGTCTCCCGCATTGCAGGCAGACGCTTTACCGTCTGAGCCACCATACATAGTGTAAAAACCTTTTAATAACAAAATAATTCTGATTCCTTTCTCCTTTCCCTTGCATTGCTGTCATTCATTTCATTTATATATACATTATATATGTGCACATAAGATATATATAAGCATACATAATTGAATACATTATTGCTATTGTTATTTTGAACAAACTGTTTCCTGTTAGATCAATTAAAAATAAGAAAATATGTTTTTATTTTACCTTCACTTATTCCTTCTTCATAGCTCTTCTTTTCTTTATGTAGATCTGAGCTTCTTATTTATATCATTTTCCTTCTCTCTAAAGAATTTCTTTTATATTTCTTGCAAGACATGTATACTGGCAACTTAGTCCCTCAATTTTTTTTTGTCTAAGTAAATCTTTATTTCTCCTTCATTTTTGAAGGATAATTTCTCTGGTATAGAATTCTAGATAGGTGGGGTTTATTTTACTTTATTTTTTTTGCTTTCAATAATTTAAATATTTCACATCACTCTCTTATTTACATGGTTTCTGAGAAGTTAGATGTAACTCTTTTCTTTGTTTTTCCATAGACGTGATATTTTTCTGCTCTAGCGTCTTTCAGGATTTTTTTCTTTATTTTTAATTTTCTGTAGTTTGCAAATCATATACCTCAGTGTATTTTAATTCATTTATGCTACTTGGTGTTTTTTGAGCTTCCTCAGTCAGTAGTTTGGTGTCTGACATTAACTGGTGAGATTCTCAATCATTATTATATCAACTACTTCTTCTCTTCCTTTCGCCCTTTCATCTCCTTCTGCTATTTCCATTATGTGTATATTATACTTTTTGTAGTTGTCCAAAACTGCAAAATGTTGTTCTCTTTGCTTTTCAGTTTGGAAGGTTTCTTTTGAGATATCCTCAACTCAGAGATTCTTTCCTTAGCCATGTCATCTGTTAATCTACTAATAGACCTGTCAAAAGCATTCTTCATTTTTGTTTCAATGTTTTTGATCTCTAACATTTCTTTTTGGTTCGTTCTTAGGATTTGCATCTCTCTACTTGTATTCTCCATCTGTTCTTGTGTGCTGTCTACTTCATCCATTGGAGACCTTAGCATATTAATCATAGTTGTTTTGAATTCCTGGTCTGATAATTCCAACATCATTGCTGTGTCTGGTTTTGATGCTTGCTCTGTGGTTTTTGTCTTTCAATATGCCTTGTAAATTTTCTTTTTGATAGCTGGACATAATGTACAAGGTAAAACCAACTGCTATAAACAGGACTTTAGTATTGTAGTAAGGAGATATGGGAGGAGAAGGCAATGGCACCCCACTCCAGTACTCTTGCCTGGAAAATCCCATGGGCAGAGGAGCCTGGTAGGCTGCAGTCCATGGGGTCGAGAAGAGTTGGACACGACTGAGCAACTTCGCTTTCACTTTTCACTTTCATGCGTTGGAGAAGGAAATGGCAGCCCACTCCAGTGTTCTTGCCTGGAGAATCCCAGGGACGGGGAAGCCTGGTGGGCTGCCATCTATGGGGTCGCACAGAGTCTGACACGACTAAAGCGACTTAGCAGCAGCAGCAGCAAGAAGGTATGGGACAAGGGGAAGCATTCTGTAGTCCTAGGATTAGGTCTTAGTCTTTTAGTGAGCCTATGGGAGCTTTAAGTGCAACTCAGGGAAATTTTTCTCCTCCCTTAGATGAGAGACAATGGCTAGAGTGGGCTAGAACTGGGTATTTCCCTTTCTCCAGGAAGTTAGGCTCTGATAATATCCCCATGAGGTGAGACTCTGGTTAATTAGTGCTCTGTTGTATTAAAAAAAATTTTTTTTTTCCTTTCTCCCCCTGATCGAAGTACAAGGAGGTTCATCTCTGATATTCAGTGTGAGAATCTGGTCAAGCTCCTGGTGGTAAATTTCACAGAATTGTGAAGGCCACCCTATAACTGGGTCCCCCTGGAGTTTTTAACTCTCAGACTTGTCCACTCTGAGCTCCCAGCAATTTGTCAATTATAATGCAGGCTCTCCTGCCCTGGCGTCAATTCCCACAGTGGTTTCCTCTCATAAAACTGTTCAGTAACCCATGACTCTGTACATTCACCTCTCTCTCCCATCTTCACTCTGGGAAACATTTTAAAGTCATTTCATTTGTAATTTCTTCTCTCCATTTTCTCTTTCTGGAATTTCTGTTATTTGGCTTTTGAACTTCTTAGCATAATCCTGCTTTTCTTCTATTTCTCTGTATTTTTGCTTTACTTTTTAAGGGAAATGATTCAACCTTCCATCCCTTGTTCATTCTGCGATCACGTTTTTAATATCAGGAGCCCTTTACCCGCTTAGTGCTCCTTCGTACGTGAGGGAGGGATGAGTATATGATGTCCTGTTCTTATTTCATGGATGCCGTGTCTTCTCTTAGCTCTCCAATATGTTACTCATAATTGTTTTTTTTTTTTTAATATGCTTCTCCTTATATCCTCGAAGTTGCTTTTTCTTTGTTTACATCTCTATCTTCCAAATTAGAAATTTTCTTCAGATGTCTGGTTTTCTTCGACTGACTGCTTGTGATTAACATATGGGGCTAGCAGGCTGCTCATGAGCTCTGAATATGTAGGTCCAGCTTTACTGAGCTGTACTGTAGGTGAGCCCCATTTACTGAGCTTCACTGTAGGATGAGCCCCATTTACTGAGGGACTGTACTGTAGGATGATCCCCATTACTGAGCTGTACTGTAGGGTGATCCCCATTTACTGAGGAGCTGTACTGAAGGGTGATCCTATTTACTGAGGAGCTGTACTGAAGGGTGATCCCATTTACTGAGGAGCTGTACTGAAGGGTGATCCCATTTACTGAGGAGCTGTACTGAAGGGTGATCCCATTTACTGAGCTTCACTGTAGGGTGATTCCCATTTACTGGCAAAGACATTTGGTAAGGTCTTTCCTTTGAACTGGCCAAATAAAGCAGAGAATTTTCTTCCTGTCTCCTTCCAAGAGGGTGAAGGACTGGGTGTCATTGTCTGGAACTGAGTGAGGTATTCACTGTGCCTGTCAATCCACTAACAGCTCCTGTTCCAGAGGAGGCTCACCCTGAGACTTTGGGTCTGGTTTTTAGCTTACCCTATACTGGTTTAAGATTGTTCTTTCCTCGTTCTAGGGTGGAAAGCTCTTTATGGAAGGAAAGCTGAGATCAAGAACTATATCTTTAGCTTTGACAGTTCCAAAGTATAAACTCCAAAGCACCTAGGACATAAAACTTATGTCATTGTGGAAGAAAAGCTATCTAAAACTTGAAAATAAGGCAAAAAGAATGGCTTTGTGACCTTTCTAAAAAGTCTGTGGAGAGTCATCTGACTTACCCAGGGAATGACCCTTTGGTTGTGGCTCAAACGTTTTACAACCCTGGTATATTAAGAGATTAACTTTTAGAAAAATAATAAGGTTCATGATATATTGGGGGGCCCTCTGGTAGAAAAGTTACCCACACACTTGTCTACAGACCATTAACTTGTTTAGCATCTATTTAGCTAAACTGAATCTTACTTCAGTACTCCTTTCCCCACTAACTCTATAATCCCTGTTTCTCAAAGTTTCTCCAAACCGGCTCTCTTCTTACTGCTGGTTTCTTCATTAATGAATTAATAAAACTTTGGCATGAGTTTGCCATCTGTACGTATGGGATTTATGTTTTGTTTGATAGTTGGAGAATTGTGCTTTTTCACCATTAATGAGAAGTCTGGAAGAATAGTCCTCAGTAACAAAAAGTTGTGTCTCTTGGCCTTCCTCCCCAGATGAGGTGAAGGTACTCTGAACTGGGAGAGGTAGGAAGAGTCAGATGGAAGCCAAAGAGCTTGGAAACTGGCAGGTGTTAAGAGGTCTGAGCTGCAGAATGTAAGTAATTTGCTTTTTTAAAAAAATATTTATTTTATTTTTGGCTGCACTGCGTCTTCGTTGCTGTGCTTTCTCTAGTTGCAGTGAGCAGAAGCTACTCTCTAGTCGCAGCGCATGGAATTCTCTTGCTGCGGTGTTTCTCTGGTTGCCTAGCACGGGTTCTAGAGCACAGGCTCAGTAGCTGTGGTGCACAGGTGCAGTTGTCCCTCGACACATGGAATCTTCCCAGACCAGGGATCAATCCTCTCCCCTGCATTGGCAAGTGGATTCTTAACCACTGGACCACCAGGGAAGTCCAGAATGTAAGCAATTTGCTTTTTATAAAATGTGGATCATGCTGTACTTGCTACTGTACTTTGTACTCAGCAATATGGGGTGAACATCTTTACAGGTCAAAAAATAATTGTCCTAAAATATGATTTTTTAAAATTGATAATAGCACACTACTACGTGAGCTAGCTTAATGACTTAGGGAAGCTCTGCTCATTTCTCCTTCCAACCGGTAGGCACAGTCAGTCTCAGTTACTTTAGTTTTTAAGTCTTGCATTAAAATAACATCTCCTTACTGGAAAGAATCCTAAACTGTGTGGACCCCAACAAACAATTGTAATCAAGATCTAGTGAGGAGAGTTGGCACAACCAAGTTAACTGCTCTTTCTGAAAACCCGCTAATAAAACCAGTTGTCTTAGATTCTGCGGGCCATTCAGGGCAGCACTGATTTATCTCCTTACAAGGGGAGCTTTAGGAACAAAGGACGCTGGGTTCAGGGAGCCTCCCTGCTGTGTGTCTCAAGTGAAAGCAAGCCTCCACCCACCCCCAGCCACCCCCACCCCAGCTCTGTGCTCCTGAAGCCCTTGACCATGAGGCAGGGACGTGCCTTCTGGCTGCAGGGAGGTTCTGGGCTCCCTTCAGCCTGTAAATAGAAAGTAATAAATGGGTCTGCTCAGAAAGGCGTCACGGGGGCTGCTGTGGGCTTCTGGAGACAGAGATACCTGACCCTATGGTGGTACCTGCAGTGTTCTCGGAAACCCCTGAAATCGCACTTGGGAGTAGGCGGTCTCAGAGTTTATCAGTTATCTTTCCCTGAGATGCTGATTTTAATCATTTCCTATTTATCTGGGGAGCTTATATTTGCCATAAATCAAAGCTTCTCCAGTTGAGAACTATGTTGGGATTGGGATTTATTATTAATGCATATGTGTGGCAGGGAGGCAGGTCCTGTAGCTTTGAAAAGCACAGCGTGTGTGGATCAAACACCAGCATTTGGGTCAATATAAATTTGGTCAAAACAGATTTCTATTTGATTTTGCTAGTTTGTGCATTTTTTCCCTAAAAATCAAAGGCACTTAGAATCTATTCAGTAAGGTCATAACAAAATTTTTAAAGCTTGTTCCTATGATAGAAACAAAATACAAATTCCTAATTTCTTTTTATAAGAGAAAAGAAGACATTTTCCCCCATGTGTTGAGAGAGAAAAAAATAATATTTACAATCTGAGTCTGGAGACTAAATCAATTACAGGCAAAAACATGACTGTTCCCTGTTACTTTATTGTTTTAATAATGTTGTTTTATATTCAGGGCATGTAATCTTCATTAGTTGCAAGGACAAGATTAGATTCACATGCAGGCTTCCTTGGTAACTCATTTAATTTCCTGTTTTCTATCTTTTTTGGTGACTTCTGCAGAAAGACTATTTTAAAAGTTTTTCCTTTGAAAATGGCCCAGGGAAACTTGTATATTAATGCTTTGTGAATTGGTGAGAGGAATGCATTTCACAAGGCCTAGATATCATTTCAAACAGTAATGGGACGAGGAGGAACTGAATGAGAGAATGGAGTGGGGACCAAGTTCTGGGTTTGGGGAACAGAGGTTAGCACTCATCGGCTTCATAAAAGATGGCGATGATGTGTTTTCCACATGTCAAAGGCTGGAATGAGTGATTTGAAGTCCAGTTTTCTTAACTGGGTCAGAAAAACAACATCGCCTTCAGAAACAAATATATGATAATATACGTAACTTGTAGACATCAGAAAATTGAAAGACTGAAAAATAAGACAGCTCTATGCCCTGCTTGAAAAAAAAAAAGCCTTGGGCCAGCCAAAGAAACAGACTTCCACCCTCTGACCATCCCTTCCTGCCCCTAGCCTTCCCCACACAGGTTCTGTGGACTGGGACAGTTGGCATTGGTCACAGAGGCAGTTGCAATGAACCAAACAACTTCATCCTGGATTCCTGGATACCTGTGCAAGGCATCCCCAGAAGACTCTGGGTTTTCCGAGTTGTAGGGCCCACCCTTTCCCACTTCCTTTTCTCCAGGTAAAAGGAGGAATCCAGAGACTGCCTGGAAATCACAAAGTAAAAACCCTTGGAGAGGTGAACTGCCATGATTGTCCTGTTAAAGGTATTATACCTTGTGAGGGATAATGGTCTTGTCAGGGTTTTAAGTACCAAAGTTGGTTCTCAGGGGACTCGTCTTTGCTAAGACTAGAACGAGGAGGTAGACCTCCCTCATCTTTAAACCCTATCCCAAGCATCGCCTCTTTAAAAAAATTAAAAAAGAGCTGGAATATGATTAAAGCACATGTGTCAGGAAATCTGATTTGGAGAATATGTGATGAAATTTTATCTTTCATGAAAGAAAATATTCTGTTTTTCCCATTATACATGCCTTGGTTCCTGCCAAGCCTCTTCTTAGCCCAAATGTCTTAGACGATCTTGACGGGACAGCACCAACAGACTCAAGTGGTGCAGTTATACCAAGAATGCTTCCTGAAATCCCTTCCCCTGCCACCAACAAAATAGCTTTTGATACTAAGAATCTTGAAAAACAACTTCTCCCATTAAATAAAAAAATAATGTTTCTATTTGGGCTTTGCCACCAGCACACTGGGCTGGGAGCAGAGAGTGCAGTCAGTCTTTCTCACAATGGGGCAGATTCTCATGGCCCAGTCCTGGCAGCACAGTGTGGGTATCTGGCTGGTACTAGGGACCCCCAGAGAAGCCTGATCATGTGACTTCCCAAGTCCAGGTAGTCATGAAAGATTTCGAGCACAGAGACCACCAGCGCCTGCCGTGAGTCAGGTCATCAATAAATGTTAGATGTTCTGGTAAGTATCTTAGGATCTGAAATCTTAAGATCTGAAGGATCAAAATGCACTTTACTGGCTATAAGATCTGACCCATCCCTTCATGCACTGGCTCAGAGGAGTGTGAGAGCTGGAGTATTCTTGTTGCAGAGGAGGTTGTTTAAGGCAAGCAAAGCTCTGTTCTTTTTCAAACATGCCTGTTTCAAACATACTGTTCTTTTTTTTTTAAATGGCTTCTATTTCTCCTTGCAATGCCTTAATCGTTTGAACAGGAGTCCTCTTTGAGACTTACCTAGAAGGCTCCATTTAACATCCTGGCTTTGCATCTTTTGCTTTTCCAGACCATGTCTCTTCCTAAATCCATGTCTGGGTAGAGAGCTTCCCTGGGCTACCTCCACACCAGCTCATGCATGTGGCTCTGGCTTTTATTTCTCTATCTCTGACACCCCAAGAGTTATACATTTTTCCCTTGAAATTCATTTTCCTTCATGCTTAGACTCTAGTGCTTCTATATGTGTGTTGAGGGAAGGGGCATCTCTCCATCAGCTATGGTCCCTTATTGGAGAAATTTCCTTCGATTTCCTCTACATGGTGGAAATACACTCGCTTATGTTTAGAGACCTTTCAGTCACTTCAGTTCAGTTCAGTCATTCAGTCGTGTCCGACTCTTTGCAACCCCATGAACCACAGCACGCCAGGCCTCCCTGTCCATCACCAACTCCAGGAGTCCAACCAAACCCGTGTCCATTGAGTTGATGATGCCATCCAGCCATCTCATCCTCTGTCATCCCTTCTCCTCCTGCCCTCAATCTTTCCCAGCATCAGGGTCTTTTCTAATGAGTCAGCTCTCTGCATCAGGTGGCCAAATTATTGGAGTTTCAGCTTCAACATCAGTCCTTCCAATGAACACCCAGGACTGACCTCCTTTAGCATGGACTGGTTGGACCTCCTTGCAGTCCAAGGGACTCTCAGGATTCTTCTCCAACACCACAGTTCAAAAGCATCAATTCTTTGGTGCTCAGCTTTCTTTACAGTCCAACTCTCACATCCATACATGACCACTGGAAAAACCATAGCCTTGACTAGACGGACCTTTGTTGGCAAAGTAATGTCTCTGCTTTTGAATATGCTCTCTAGGTTGGTCATAACTTTCCTTCCAAGAAGTAAGCGTCTTTTAATTTCATGGCTGCAATCACCATCTGCAGTGATTTTGGAGCCCAGAAAAATAAAGTCTGACACTGTTTCCACTGTTTCTCCATCTATTTCCCATGAAGTGATGGGACCGGATGCCCTGATTTAAGTTTTCTGAATGTTGAGCTTTAAGCCAACTTTTTCACTCTCCTCTTTCACTTTCATCAAGAGGCTTTTTAGTTCTTCACTTTCTGCCATAAGGGTGGTGTCGTCTGCATATCTGAGGTTATTGATATTTTTCCTGGCAATCTTGATTCCAGCTTGTGCTAAAGGGTAATAATGTCTGATCTTTGAGGAATGAATTGCAATGAAATTAATGTAGCATAAAGCATAACAGAATGAGATTTTATGATCAATATATAAATTTTGTTTCTTCATTCTAGAATTTAAAAATTATTGCTCCCTCCCCTAGTATCACCAGTTGTTGCTATTCAGTCGCTCAGTTGACTCTGACTCTTTGCGACCCCATGGACTGCAGCATGCCAGGGCTCCCTGTCCTTCACCATCTCCCAGAGTTTGTTCAAACTCCTATCTATTGAATCAGTGATCCCATCCAACCATCTTGTCCTCTGTCTTCCTCTCCTCCTGCCTTCAATCTTTCCCAGCATCAGGGTCTTTTCCAATGAGTCGGCTCTTCGCATGAGGTGACCAAAGTACAGGAGCTACACCTTCAGCATTAGTCCTTCCAATGAATATTCAGGGTTGATCTCCTTTAGGATGGACTGATTTGATCTCTTTGCAGTCCAGGGGACTCTCAAGAGTCTTCTCCAACACCAGAGTTCAAAAGTGTCAGTTCTTCAGTGCTCAGCTTTCTTTATGGTCCAGCTCTCACATCCATACCTGACCACTGGATAAACTATAGCTTTCTCTATAGTTTGCCGTGTCTATTACACGGCAAAGTAATGTCTCTGCTTTTTAGTATGCTGTCTAGGTTTGTCATAGCTTTTCTTCCAAGGAGCAAGTGTCTTTTAATTTCAAGGTTGCAGTCACCATCTGCAGTGGTTTTGGAGCCCAGGAAAATAAAGTCTGTCACTTTCCATTGTTTCCCCATCTATTTGCCATGAAGTGTAGGACCAGATGCCATGATCTTAGTTTCTGAATATTGAGTTTTAAGCCCGCTTTTTCACTCTCCTCTTTCACTTTCATCAAGAGGTTCTTTAGTTCCTCTTTGCTCTCTGCCATAAGAGTGGTGTCATCTGCATATCTGAGGTTATTGATATTTCTCCCGGCAATCTTGATTCCAGCTTGTGCTTCTTCCAGCCCAGTGTTTCTCATGATGTACTCTGCATATAAGTTAAATAAGCAGGGTGACAATATACAGCCTCGATGTACTCCTTTTCCTATTTGGAACCAGCCTGTTGTTCCATGTCCAGTTCTAACTATTGCTTCCTGACCTGCATACAGATTTCTCAAGAGGCAGGTAAGGTGGTCTGGTATTCCCATCTCTTTAAGAACTTTCCCCACACAGTCATCACCCATTCAGTTCAGTTCAGTTCAGTCCAGTCGCTCAGTCGTGTCCGACTTTCATGACCCCATGAACTGCAGCACGCCAGGCCTCCCTGTCCATCACCAACTCCCGGAGTTCACTCAAACTCACATCCATCGAGTCGGTGATGCCATCCAGCCATCTCACCCTCTGTCACCCCCTTCTCCTCCTGCCACCAATCCCTCTCAGCATCAGAGTCTTCACCCGTTGGGTATGACTAATTATATTTCTTAGAATCACTGGAGTTTTATCACTGGAAGGAAAGTTCAGCTGCCTTCAAGTCCAGGCGGGTAACACGGAGGAGTGACTCTGGTGAAATACAACAGGGAGTGGCGCAGACTGCAGTAAAAGGGAGACCTCAGACCCCATCGAGAGGCGGGCAGATCCCATTTTAAAAAGTCGCCAAGGTCCAGCCTATATGAAATCAGTAATGCTAGAACCTCCGTCACACCATGGACTAAATAGTTTAAAGATGTAAATATTAGACATGATACCATAAAACTCCTAGAAGAGAACATAAGCAAAATATTCTCTGACATAAATCATACCAATGTTTTCTTAGATCAGTTATCTAAGACAAAAGAAATACAAGCAAAAAGAAACAAATAGGACCTAATGAAGCTTAAAAGCTTTTGCACAGCAAAGGAAATCACCAACAAAACAAAGAGGTAACCTATGGAATGGGAGAAAATATTTTCAATGAAGCCATTGACAAGGGGTTAATATCCAAACTATAAATAGTTCATATGCTGCTGCTGCTAAGTCACTTCAGTCGTGTCCGACTCTGTGCGACCCCATAGATGGAAGCCCACCAGGCTCCCCTGTCCCTGGGATTCTCCAGGCAAGAACACTGGAGTTGGTTGCCATTTCCTTCTCCAATGCATGAAAGTGAAAAGTGAAAGGGAAGTCACTCAGTTGTGTCCGACTCTTAGTGACCCCATGGACTGCAGCCTACCAGGCTCCTCCGTCCATGGGATTTTCCAGGCAAAAGTACTGGAGTAGGGTAAGGGGCATCACACTTACATAGACATTTCTCTGAAAAAGACATATAGATGATTAACAGGCACATTAAAAGATGCTCAGCATCACTAATTATTAGAGAAATGCAAATCAAAACTACAATGAGGTACCACCTCCCATCAGTTAGAATGGCCATCGTTAAAAAAATTTAGAGATAGTACATGCTAGAGAGGTTGTGGAGAATAGGAAACCCTCCTACACTGTTGATAAGAATATAAACTTGGCCTCAGACGTCTAATCCTAAAACCAGAGCCTTTCCCCCTACCCCGTGCTGGCTCTGGTTCTTTTAAAAATAAAGATGACCCACTTACATGTTGGTCTGATTAAAGTAACGTGGCCCTACCCATTGTCCTCAGATTTCCTTTGACAACAAATTCTGAATGACATCAGAATATGGACAGTGGGTCAAAGTCTGAGCAGACAGGCAGGCCCGGCCTGTTTGAAAGAAAGGGCTTGAGGAGTGTTGTGGGAGTGTACAGCTCAGGTTTCCCCATGTCAGCAATGAACCGTCCATTTCTGTGGATGGCCATAGAAAGCCCTGCAGGTCACCGAACACATCAGAGTCTGCACCTGCCTCACGCACAGAGGACTCCAGAAGCCCTGATACCTTCTCTTTCCAGTCACAGGGGCCCTGAGAGCCAGGTTTTCACCTCTGAAGCACCCTGAGAAATTCTTTTGGCTCAGCAAATATAGCCCAGCTGGAATCACTTTTGACATGTAGACCCTGGCTCACTATGTCATGTCACTTCGTGCAAGGCCAAGATTTGCTTTTGGCCTCTCAATGGCATCACGTCTGTCTTGGAGTTGTATTGTGTAGGAGACCTACAGTGTGGTGTGTGCATAGTATCATGCATTTGGAACCAGGCAGAACCCTCTCCCCTGCTTCAGTCAATCAGTCAGTCAACAAACACTTCCCGAATGGCCCTGTGTATCAGGCTCTGTTCTAGCCCCCCAGGAGACCATGGTGAACAAACAGGAAAGTCCCTGCCTTCATGAAGTTTACAGTGTAGTTGGGGTGCAGGGGATAGGGAGGATTGGCAGGAAATAAATAATTATATGTTAAAAGGTGATGGGCGTTAACTGTTAACTGGGATGAGAATGGAGAGTGTACTTTAAATAATGTGCTCAGGGAAGCCTTGCTGAGCAGGTGGATGTAAGACTTGAAGGGGATGAAGGAGTGAGCTAGGCAGATGTCCGGGGGTGGGGTTCCATCCACCCCATTCCTGTCTGGATGGAATAGGGTGGGATGGCAGGGGTACGAACTAAGTTGACAGGGGCAAGAGCAGGAGACCAGGCCTCTGTGAGCACTTACCTTGAGTGAAATGGGCAGATGCTGGAGGATGTATTTTGAAGAATGGATTGAATTGAGGGCTCAGAGGAAAACAGTGATCCAAGGCTTTTGGCTTGAGCAGCTCGGAAGAGTGGAGGTGCTGTTAAGTGAGATAGGAAGGGTGGGGGGAGCCGACAGCAGGGAGGGTAAGAATTTAGAGGTTGGGGAATTACCTGGTAGTCCAGTGGTTAGGACTCCAAGCTTTCACTGACTTTGGCCATGGCCAAAAATAAAAAAAACCCAAACAATTCAGAAGTTGCTTTTGGAAATGTTAGGTGAAGATGATAAGTAAAGAGTGGTATGTGAGTCTGAAGCACATGAGAGAGGCCTAAACTAAGGATGTAAGTGTGGACTCTTATAAATGGTGTTTAAAATTGTGCAAGTCTATGATGTCATTAAGAATGATGGTAGACAGGAAAGAGACGGGACCAAGCCTGTCAATGTTACATCATATTAAGATAGCATCGTGACATCAGCATTGAAAGTGCAAGGTACCCACGCAGGGGCTGAGGGGCTATGGGGGCACCAGGGTTAGGACCAAGTTCTCATTCTCCCAAGGGCTGACAGTTAACCTCCCTGCCCCCCCATTCCAGGAATTGCCACCAGAGGAAGGGGGCTACCATACCCAAGCCTATACCCTTCTCTCAGGAACAGGCTGGGTTCAATGACTGGTCAGTTCAGAGCTCAAAGCCCACCCTCTTGCCTTAATTCAGAACAGTCCTCCCAGCTGCAGAGCCCCCACAGTATCAACAGCAGCTGCTGTGGGATCTACTTCTCTGCTCAGCTGCCCCTCTGCCTGACCCTATTGGCTGTGTCCCCTCACAGTGGCATTTCTAAGAGCACCCCTGTGTGCAAATGTGTCCACCTCAGTCAGTGTCCCAGGGGATCTAACACAGTGACTCTGGGTGTGGGGCTTGTTTCTGCAGTTTCCACGTTTGTAGTATGGTGATAATTATACCTCCCTGGCAGGACAGCTGTAGGGAGAAGAAACATCATTTGTGAAGTGCCTAGAACGATGAGCCATCGTAGTGCTCAGAAAGGCTGTCTTGTCTTCTCCCTGAACTCCTCAGACTACATTCACTCGCTTCTTTTGTATGCTCTGACAGCACCCTCCTTCTCATATCATAATTATAGATTGCACCATTCTACTTTATAATCGCATTTTTTATTTTCTCCCACTCCTCTTTCCTGTAAGCTCTGTGTCTTGTTCCTGATTGTATCTCCAGGGACTAGCATATTATAAGCGCTCCGTAAATATTTTTTGAGTTGAATCGACACCTGTCTGAACTTATGGACTAAGGCCAGGCACAGTTTGGCTCAGTTTTGGGAATTACAGAGGCAAGTGGCCTTTATGAGGAATTTGCTCTGGTCCTATGCTTCCCCAAAGACTATCCATCTACCGATCCAATCATCCATCTACCATTAACTAAAAAAAATTTTTTTGTAAATTAATTAATTTATTTTAATTGGAGGCTAGTTACTTTATAATATTGTAGTGGTTTTTGCCATACAATCACATGAATCAGCCATGGGTGTACATGTGTCCCCCCATCCTGAACCCCACTCCCTCCCCATCTCATCCCTCCTCTCAGGGTCATCCCAGTGCACCGGCCCTGAGTGCCCCGTCTTGTGCATTGAACCTGGACTGGCGATCTATTTCACATATGATAATATACATGTTTCAATGCTCTTCTCTCACATCACCCCACCCTCGCCTTCTCCCACAGAGTCCAAAAGACTGTTCTATACATCTGTGTCCCTTTTGCTGTCTCACATATAGGGTCATCATTACCATCTTTCTAAATTCCATATATATGCGTTAGTATACTGTGTTGGTCTTTTTCTTTCTGGCTTACTTCACTCTGTATAATAGGCTCCAGTTTCATCCACCTCATTAGAACGGACTCAAATGTGTTCTTTTTTATAGCTGAGTAATATTCTATTGTGTAAATGTACCACAACTTCCTTATCCATTTGTTTGTGGCATCTAGGTTGCTTCCATGTCCTGGCTATTGTAAACAGTGCTGCAATGAACATTGGAGTACACGTGTCTCTTTCAATTCTAGTTTCCTTGGTGTGTATGCCCAGCAGTAGGATTGCTGGGTCGTATGGCTTAACTCAAAAATTATTAATGAGTAGATGTCAGTTGTGGGAATGGTGGGAATATTTCAGACCAAGAAAGGTCCTAAAAGGGGGAAAGAGTTCCATATGCAGAGAAAGGAAAGAAAACCAGTGTGAAGAGAGCAGAGCAGAGAGGGTGGAAGCAGTTCCTGCAGAGCACTGCCCAGTTTGAGAGAATCTTATTTGTTTGTTTTTATTTTTTATTTATTCGTTTAAAATTTTATTGATATATAGTTGATTGACAATGTTGTGTTTAATTTCTGTTATATAGCAAAGTGACTCCATTATACACACATATACAATCTTTTTAAAAATTTTTCCAGTGTGGTTTATTCCAAGATGTTGAATATAGTATTTTGTGCTATACAATAAACCCTTGTTGGTTGTCTATATTAATTCTAGGAGTTTGTTAATCCCAAACTCCTAATTTATCCCTCCCCCTTTCCTTTCCCCTTTGGTAACCATAAACTTGTTTTTATGTGTGTGAGTCTCTTTCTGTCTCATACAGAGATTTATTTGTATTATTTTTTAGATTGTGCATATAAGTGACGTCATATGGTATTGTCTTTCTCGGTCTGACTTGCTTCACTTAGGATGATAATCTCTAGGTCCATCCATATTGCTGCAAACGGCATTACCCCTTCTTTTTTAGGCTGAGCAGCATTCCACTGAATGTATGCACCACATCTCCTTCATCTGCTCGTCTGTTGATGTTCAGGTTGTCTCCATGTCTTAGCTGCTGTGAATCTAGCGCTGCTATGAGCACCGCGGTGCGTGTGTCTTTCTGAATTATGGTTTGTCCAGATGCCTTTCCACGAGTGGGAGAATCGTTCTTGTTGGCAAGAGAATGGATGGTAGGAGGAAAGGGAAATAGGCTCTTCCAGATGCACTTTGAAGGGCACCATGCTGGGACTGACCAGAATGGGAGGCGAGGGACAGAAAAGCGTCAGGCACGGCTCTTAAGTTTGGGGCTTGATCCACTGAGCAGATGGTGATGCCAGTTCCAGACACAAGGAAGACTGAGGGAAGAGGGCAGGATTGAAGGAGAGAACCAAGAGTTTCCTTTAACAAATGCTAAGTCTGGAAACTTGGGAGCCTGCCTCCGGATGGCCAGCTCCCTCCCTAGGCCTGCTCCATATGAGGACAGAGCCCAGCCTCCTCCCTGGGGATTGCCTGGGGTCCCTGAAGAGCCTTCAGAAGCAGCATCTTGTGAGGCTGACGGTGAGTAACCATGGAGAGAACAAAGCATAACCAGCATTTGTCTCCAGCAAACATCAACACTCAGTGTTCTTGGACCCAAAAGTGCACTGATTTGAATGTGTGCAGCTCGTGACCAGAAGGAGGTGTCCCCAGTCAGGGACGCGGCCTGTGGCGGGCTCCCAGCACGCTGCCTTTGGTTCCATGAGACGGGTCCCCTCGTCCCACTCGCCACTGGAATGGAAACCAGGCCTGAAAGCCAGCAGGCCTGCCAGCTGGGCGTCGTTCAGACATCTGCGGGCAATCAGGGGCCTCCTCGGTGCCGGGGCCTGCTCATGCCTGGCTTCACGCTAAGAAAAGCAATCCTCTCCTGTGACCACTGGTCTGTCACATCCACCAAGCATGCTTTGGGACTCCCTGGGTTTCTAGGGGTCATAATGGATGAGGAGGGTGGCCCGGAGCCTTGTCCTCCAGCCCGAGCTCTGGGGGAACGCAACAGCACTGAGCCCACAGGCCACTTTTTTTTTTCCCCAGGCAAGTGTCAGGGGCAACTCAAGTCCTAACGCCCTTTGGCTGTGCGCACCAGTGAAATCCTGTTGCCTTGCTGGGTCGTAGCACTCCCGTTCCTCAGCCCTGAGGCCTCTCTTTTTGTCTCTGTGATTTGGCCAGTTCTCAGCACAGCCCTCTGTCTGTCCATCAGGAATAAATGAAATCTCTTTCCTTCCACTGTTCTGTGCCAGGGAGATTATTTGAAAACACTACCCTGTCAACACCATTTCTCCTCTGTGATAGGGCTGTTCTCATCAGCCACGAGAGACTGAATATGCAGACAGACAATGAGCAAACCTTACATACAAAGGCAACTCTAATCCACAGTCTGGAGCAGCCTGCCCAGAAAACCAACCTCTTCATCTACAATAAACAGCCCAGGAAGCCAGCCTGCTGTAAGTCAGACTTGTAGCAAGCCAGATTGCTGTCTCTGATGACAACCAGGAAGCCATACAGTAACCTCTCTCACAGTCAGCCCCAAATGGCCAGGACTTAAATAATAACTTCCAGCCTCCCTAATTTTTGTCGGAAAAAACCCCAAATATGTCCCCCTAACCATCACATAGGATGCTGGCTTCTAGTTAGCCTGCCTCCAGCTTCCCCCAGCCACCAGCCTCCAATCAGGGCATATCTGAAGCCTTCCCTTTTTCCCACTGTAAAGCTTTCCCACTTCTCTGCCTGCCTTTGGGTCTCTGCCAGATACAAAGACAGTGGCTGACTCCCTGCTGTAGAGCAAGCTTTAGATAGATAATTTTCGCTTTTCCATTCGGTTGGTCTTTGTTTATTTCCATAGCCATTTATTGACTTTTTCTTTATGAATTTCCAAAAAATAATTTAATAGAGCTCAACCATACTGAGCCCAGTGTAATAGTTAGGGTACAAATTAACTTGTTATAACCAAGAGACCTCCAAAATACTAGGGCCCAAATGTAACAGATGTTCATTTCTCATATTAAAAAGCAGAGACATCACTTTGCTGACAAGGGTCCGTATACTCAAAGCTATGATTTTTCCAGTAGTCATGTATGGATGTGAGAGGTGGACCATAAGGAAGGCTGAGCGCTGAAGAAATAATGCTTTCAAATTGTGGTGCTGGAGAAGACTCTTGAGAGCCCCTTGGACAGCAAGGAGATCAAACCAGTCAATCCAAAAGGAAATCAACCCTGAATATTCATTGGAAGGACTGATGCTAAAGCTGAAGCTCCAATACTTTGGCCACCTGATGTGAAGAGCTGATTTATTGGAAAAGACCCTGATGCTGGGAAGGATTGAGGGCAGGAGGAGAAGGGGACAACAGAGGATGAGATGGTTGGATGGCATCACTGACTCGATGGACATAAGTTTGAGCAAACTCCAGGAGACAGTGAAGGTCAGGGAAGCCTGACATGCTGCAGTTATGGAGTTGCACAGAGTCGGACATGATTTAGCAATGCCTGCCTGTAGTAGGGGTGGTTGAGAATGGGCAGGAATCTCTGTTCCTTGAGACCACGCAGGGACCCAGACTCCCTGTTCTTTGTTGCTTTTCTGTCCCCTGAGGTGTACCGGGAACAAGCTGGCTTAGCTGTGTCCTGCTCACAGGAAGAAGGGAAAGCTTCCCTTTCAAGCTTTCAAGGATCTGGTCTGAAAGTTGTACATGTCACTGTATCTTAACTGGCCAGAGCTTAGCCACATGGCCACACTGAGCTGTGAAGGAGGCTGGGAGATGGAGTCTCTGCAGGCATCTAGCACCTGAAGAGTGGGAGAAGTGGGTGTCAGAGGCTGACAGACAGTCTCACCACAGCATGCTGGGTATTAAGGGAGACAGTACACACAGCTTTCATCCGCAAGGTTAACTGATAATGTATAGAGTGAAGATGGATCTTCCAGCCAGGCGTTTAAGAACTGCCACACTCTGGCTCTTACTTCATTTGCCAAAAAAAATCCCCCGTTCCTTCCTTCCCTTGCTTCTGCCAAATGGAGCTATGCCATGCTCTGCCATAAGAATCACTTCAGGATTCAAACAAGTTCCTTTAAACAAATTGTTTAAAGAGTTTTGATATCGTGTCCCTGGGTCCTGGTGAAGGTGTGGGAGAGCAGAGCCCAGCCACCCACTGTTGCCAGAGTGTCTCCCCCATGGCACTTACTCCGCTGTGTCGTCCTTCACTTTGTCTACTCTGTTGCTCCCTTGTAAATTCAGTCAGGGACCAAGTCTGTCTTCTCTATTGCGTATCCTCAGCACCCAACCAGGCCCCAGCACACAGAGTTTGGGTTGAACTAAGCAGACCGGGTCACAGCCCTTATTTCTTAGGACTCATCATCTGAGGAAAGCTCCCCTTGTCCGTCAAACATAGACTCCCTTCCCTGGCCCTCTATACTCAGGGTTACTTCTGAGAATCCAGGTAAGAACGTTGGAGGAATAACTAAGAGAGTTTTCAGTTCACATTATCACTACGATGGTTAATTTTATGTGCCAACTTGACTGGGCTGAGAGAGGTCCAGATAGCTGGTAAAACATTATTTCTGGGTCTGTCTATAAGGATGCTTCTGGAGAAGATTAGCATTTGAATCAGCAGACTGAGCAAAAAGGATCACCTTTTCCAATGCATGGGTGTCCTCCAATTCACTGAGGGCCTGAATCAAACCAAAAGGCAGATGAAGGGCAAATTCTCTTCCCTTTCTTGAGCTGGGACATCCATCTTCTCTTGCCTTGGACATGGGTGCTCTTGGTTCTCAGGCTTCAGACTCAGACTGAATACACCACTGGCTTTCCTAGTTCTCCAGCTTGCAGTCAATTCCTAGAATAAATCTCCTTATCTATACCTATGTGTCTATAGCCATAGCTCGGAGAAGGGATGGGGAACCCACTCCAGTCGTCTTGCCTGGAGAATCCCATGGACAGAGGAGCCTGGCAGGCTACAGTCCATGGGGTCACAAAGAGTTGGACAGGACTGAGTGACTAATGCTCTCACTTTTCATGGCCATAGCTATCGATAGCTAACATCCTGTTGGTTTTGTTTCTCTGAAGAACTCTGTCTGATACGATCATAATCTGATTCAGCTACCATGCATACCACAACCCCAAAGAAGCTGCTGGGCTGCCCATCCATAGGAAAGCTGCTCCCTCTGGCTGGTTAATTTGAGGTCCTTGCTTGTTGCTGAAAGAATCTGAAGACGAAGTGATAGGTAAGAAGTGGGTATATTTCAAGAGAAACACTCCACAGGCAGAGTGTGGGCCATCTTAGAAGATGAGAGAGAGCTTCAATACATGGCTTAGTTAGATTTTATGGGCTGGATCATTTCATAGGCTAATGAGTGGGAAGATTATTCCAACTATTTCAGGGAATGGTGAAGACTTCCGGGAATTGCGCCACTACCCACTTTTTGACCTTTTATGGTTGGCCTTGGAACTGTCATGGTGCTGGCAGGTGTGATATTTAGCTTGCTGATGTGTTACGAAGAGCGTATAATGAGGTTCAAAGTCTCCTGGAAGTCGAATCTTCTGCCATCTTGGACCTGGCTGGCTCTAACCAGTTTTGGTCGAGTCCTATGCCCATGTCATTCTTTTAGAGGTTGTGCCCTGCCCTCTCCCCTCCTGTTTCATCTCCTCCAGAAAGGGGGCAGTTCTCAGGCCCATGTCGTCTGGCCCCTGATGTGTGACTGATCTAGTCTGTCCCCTGGAACAGCATGTCCTGGAGCTCCTGGCAGCCATTCTAGGCATTCAGCAGCCTCTGTGTTCCAGAACCTCAGGCCTGTGGGCATCCTGAGTAGTCTGAAATCTCTTCAAAACGGTGTAAGGTTTATTCAGCAACTACTTAGAGAACAGGCTGAATTGTCAGCTTCCTGATAATTCAGAAATTAATGCCGAGGAGTGATATGAGGGCATCCTGGTGGCAGCACTCTGCTTGCTTCTGTTGGGTTAGGCAGTTCAGCTCTGACCCCAGCCTGCAACCTCTGCCCAGGCAAACAAAGCCCCGCATAACTTTTATTTGCTTCGCAGTCTCCACGTCTCCCCTTTACCCTAAAGCAGCTTATCAAACGAGTCTTTCCAGTCCTCTTCCTGAAAATAGCTCCAGTCAACACACTTCTTCCATCCTGTTCCATCCCGACTAATGTGCTAGCATTCCTTATGCTACCTCCACCCTCCACCCAGTTCTCAGGTCAGCTCAGCTCACCCTGCCTGGAGATGTGGCCCCTCCCACCAGCCCAGCCCAGCTACAGGCCTCTCTGTCTCACTCATTCCAAGCACCAGGCGTGCCCTTGCCGGCCTCCCAGCATGTGCTGACTTGAGATACAGACGGGAGGCTGTGCATCGGCGAGTCTCCAGCATTGCATGCCTCTTGACCTCCAAAGAAGCAAATGAGGGCTTTAAAATAAGACAAACTAGGCTTGAGTAGGAGTAGGAAGGCTGCCAATTCAAGCAGCCTTAACGGCAAAGTTGCTAGTAAAAAGACTTAATCTGTTTCTATTTTTAAACAAACTGAATCTTTAATGTTAATTATGGGCTCTAGAAAACAAAAAAAAAAAAAAAAGGAAAAAGAGAAAGAAAGAAAAGTGATGTTTTCCTATGATGACTTCCATCCCAAGCCTTCTGTTAAATCAAGCCCTCAAAGGTGCTGGGATGGGAGGATGTTTTCTGATTCGAGTCAGACTGCAAGCTCCCTGGCTGCCAAGCCCAGGTTGGTTCATCACTTTCCATAGGCACACGGAAGAGGCAGGGACTGCAGGCTTCCTTTTGCTCCCCCTTCCCTTCCAGCTGCCTTCCCCAGCCTTATCCATCTTTTCTCATTAATTTGGGGTGGAAGTTATTTTGTGGTTTCTTTCCATTTAAATGGTTACATTGTTCGTGTCTCAACACCTGCAAAGCCCCAGAGAGAGAGTCCCTATCTATTCCAATTATCTCATTATTAGCATTTTCAGCTTCTCCCATCTGCTAATCAGAGCCCTGGGTTGAGGTAATGCTAAAGGGTTTTGTGCTCACAGTTGCCATCCTGGAATGACGGCCCCCTCCACAGATACACCAGGAGCATAAAGCCCATGAATAGAAGTTGCCTGCTGTGCAACTACAGAAAATGATTTCAGCTTATCCTTCTCTCTAAGCAGGTCATACATTCCTTAAGTTTTGAATTTTTAAAAGTAAAAACCGAGATAGTAGAGGATTTTTTTTTTTTAATGACTTAATACATTAAGTGGTTTTCCCTGATAGCTCAGTTGGTGAAGAATCCGCCTGCAATGCAGGAAACCCTGATTCAGTTTCTGGGTTGGGAAGATCCACTGGAGAAGGGATAGGGTACCACTCCAGTATTCTTGGGCTTCCCTTGTGGCTCAGCTGGTAGAGAATCCGCCTGCAGTGCGGGAGACCCTGGTTCAATTCCTGGATCAGGAAGATCCCCTGTAGAAGGGAAAGGCTACCCATTCCAGTATTCTGGCCTGGAGAATTCCATGAAATGTATAGTCAATGGGGTCACAGAGAGTTGGACACGACTGAAGGACTTTCACTTTCACTTTAACACATTAAGTATAAGTACCACACTATGAATCACTGTGCTGGTGGGAGCAGGAAGAAGTGGGGAGATGGATAGGAGAAAACTGGGAAGTAGGTGGGAGAAAAAGAGGAAGATGTGGGCGGTTTTAGACTGTTATAGACAAGCACCGGGGGTGGAGCCTCTCCAACCAGACTGATAGTTTAGCACAGTGAGTGCAGTTTACAGCCTGTGCCTCTGACCATGCCCCTCACCGCCTTATCCACCACAGAGTTTAGACTTCCTTTGGGATGGGGGGGTCTTCCATCTTCTGGATCTTCCAAAGGCCCATGAAATAATTGCCTTTAACCACTAGTCCACAGGAACGTGCACCCAGCAAACAGAGAGGCCAGGAGCAGTGATGAAATCTTCACAAGTCTAACATGAGATAAGAAAAACAAGAATAATTAAATATACAATTATAGTCATATATATTTTCATAATATTATCATATATATACACCTGACCTGCCTCTTGAGAAGCCTATATGCAGGTCAGGAAGCAGCGGTTAGAACTGGACATGGAACAACAGACTGGTTCCAAATAGGAAAAGGAGTATGTCAAGGCTGTATATTGTCACCCTGCTTATTTAACTCACATGCAGAGTACATCACGAGAAACGCTGGGCTGGAAGAAGCACAAGCCAGAATCAAGATGGCTGGGAGAAATATCAATAACCTCAGATACGCAGATGACACCGCCCTTATGGCAGAAAGTGAAGAGGAACTCAAAAGTCTCCTGATGAAAGTGAAAGAGGAGAGTGAAAATGTTGGCTTAAAGCTCAACATTCAGAAAACGAAGATCATGGCATCTGGTCCCATCACTTCATGGGAAATAGATGGGGAAACAGTGGAAACAGTGTCAGACTTTATTTTTCTGGGCTCCAAAATCACTGCAGATGGTGATTGCAGCCATGAAATTAAAAGATGCTTACTCCTTGGAAGGAAAGATATGTCCAACCTAGATAGCATATTAAAAAGCAGAGATATTACTTTGTCAACAAAGGTCCATCTAGTCAAGGCTATGGTTTTTCCTGTGGCCATGTATGGATGTGAGAGTTGGACTGTGAAGAAGGCTGAGTGCCGAAGAATTGATGCTTTTGAACTGTGGTGTTGGAGAAGACTCTTGAGAGTCCCTTGGACTGCAAGGAGATCCAACCAGTCCATTCTGAAGGAGATCAGCCCTGGGATTTCTTTGGAAGGAATAATGCTAAAGCTGAAACTCCAGTACTTTGGCCACCTCATACAAAGAGTTGACTCATTGGAAAAGACTCTGATGCTGGGAGGGATTGGGGGCAGGAGGAGAAGGGGACGACAGAGGATGAGATGGCTGGATGGCATCACTGACTCGATGGACGTGGGTTTGGGTGAACTCCGGGAGTTGGTGATGGACAGGGAGGCCTGGCGTGCTGCGATTCATGGGGTCCAAAGAGTTGGACACGACTGAGTGACTGAACTTATATACGAACTGTCATATCTATATATGAGGTGGTGTAAGATTAGTAACTCATTTTGGGGTAAAGGCCATTCTTCTATACTGAGATTATGCTTTTATCATTTATTCGGGGTCAAGAAGTCCTGTTCTAAAAAAGGTATGACAAAGATGGTAGATTTGGAGGTGTGTTTTTGATTAATCTCTTAGGGAAAGCATACTGATTGAAACCGCTCACCCTGGCCAGGCACCGTAGTAACCATTTGCATGAGTTGTTTTACGACAGGAAGTCCTGCTAAGGAACACGGAACTAATAAGCCACCACCAACCGGAAGAATTCAGGAAAGGTCAAAAGGAGACACCACATGTCCGAGCACCTCCCAGAATCCTTCTCTCTGGCATCCATCTTGGCTGAACAAGGCGTGCACCACCAGAAAGGACTCTGAGTCAGAATGATTGGCTAAGGACAACCCGGAAACTAATCCCATCACCATAAAACCCAAGACTGCAAGCCATGTGGCAAAGCTGCTCTCCTGGGTTCCCTTACCCTACTGCTCTCCTCCTGGGTGCCCTTTCCCAATAAAATCTCTTGTTTTGTCAGCAGATGTGTCTCCTCGGACAATTAACTTCAGAGTGTTAGACAAGAGCCCAGTTTCGGGCCCTGGAAGGGGTCCCCTTTCCTACAACAAATCTGTCATTTGGCAAAATTAAAAGTTGACACCTCTCTAAGTGTCCCCACAGCCTTTGTCCCCGGTCCTTGAGTTCAAGACCAGGGTCAGGCTAGTGTTGGACGGAATCTAAGGCACCTTTTCCTCTTTGCCTTTCTCATTTCTATCAGTCTCTTCTTCTCGGTCCTCTCTAACTCTTCGGGGCCCCTCCCGAGCTGAACAGAGCATTGCAGAGTTGGGGAGATCCCTCTTGGGCAAGGGAAGTTTCCATGGTCCAGACCTCCTGCCTCAGGACTGACATGGTGTCTGGTCAGGGTGAGGAATCCCTGCCCTAGGGACCTGGTGGTGTGCATATTGGGAGAGCAGTTCTTCTGGACCCCCCTGTCTCCCCCTTTTTCTCCATAGCTCCCCCTCCCACAGGAAGTGCTCCTGTCCACTCTGCACACCTGGTGGGACTGGCCTGGCCTCACTGTGGGGCGACCCTGAGAACTGCTCCCACTGCTCCTGCCTCAGGAGCGCCCTCGTCAGCCCCAGTGCCTGCTGCTGTTCTCACCACACGCTGTAAACGCACTCCTCAGGAGACCGAGCGGGCTTTATCTTTCTTCTGTGAGAGGGGAGCCATTAGACCTCCTTTGAAACTGGAGTTTATGGAAAGACTAATTGAGCTCTAGGGAAGTGGACAGACTTCACCCACAAAGCCACAGTTATACGCTTCTGCTTCACACACAGTAGCAGAGTAAAGTGGAGATACAACAATTTCTGTTTTTTTAAGCAATGATGATGAGGACAGGTTTATAGTGAGTTGCTTTGGGATGATCTAAAATGTTTGAAAATGTAACCAGATGAGTGCCCAAGGACTGTGCCATGGTGGCCTATGCAGACACGTCTTTTGTCAGATGATTCCATTATCAATAGCTGCAATAATACTGCAAAAAAAAAAAACAAAACAAAAAAACGAAACTTTGATGAGCATATACTAGTAAGCATTTATTTAGCTTGAAGTCTGCAGGTAGCTGATTTAGCCTGGACTCTGTCAACTATGGGCTTCCCAGATGGCTCAGTGGTAAAGAAGCTGCCTGTTAATGCAGGAGACACAGTGTGATCCCTGGGTCAGGAAGATCCCCTGAAGAAGGAAATGGCAACCCGCTCCAGTATTCTTGCCTGGGAAATCCCATGGATAGAGGAGCCTGGTAGCCAGTGGCTTCGCACAGAGTTGGATATAACTAAAGGACCAGACAACAACTGTCGACTACCGTGGTCTTTGCTGAGCTTGTGCACCTGTCTGGGGGTGGAGACGGATGCTGGCTGGTCCAGGATGGCTTTGACTGAGGTCACTCAGCTCTGCAGCCCTTAATCGTCTCCCCACTAGGCTAGTGTAGGTATGTTCTCATGGTGACTGCAGAGAAGCAAGAGGGTGGAAAGGCAAAACGTTTTTTCAAGCCTCAGCTGACCTCACATTTCATTTGCCAACATTCCATTAGCTAAATCAAAATACACAACCTGGCTCAGACTCAGAGTGTGTGTGTGTTTCTGGGGTGGGGGCAGTTTTGCAAAGTTACCTGGTTAAAGATCTGGACACAGGGAGGGGTGAAGGGTTGGGACTCTTAAAGCAGCCAGTCTACCACACTTTTAGGTTTCTCTTAAGAGTGAATCTGGAGAAAGTAGAGAAGGGAAGGTAGATGTGTCTTAAAACCAGCACCTTTTCTTCCTTTCATTTCCCGACCACACACCTGTGACCCCCCAAAAGACACGCCCATGAAACTTGCAAAATGCAATGGATGTGCTTGCAGATAATTATTAATTTGTTGTCACTAAGTCACACCAGGCTTCCCTGTCCTTAACTCTCTCCTGGAGTTTACTCAAACTCATGTTCATTGGGTCGGTAATGTCATCCAACCATCTCATTCTCTGTTGTCCCCTTCTCCTCCTGTCTTCTATCTTTCTTGGCATCAGGGTCTTTTCAAATGAGTCAGCTCTTTGCATCAGGTGGCCGAAGTATTGGAACTTCAGCTTCAGCATCAGTCCTTCCAGTGAATATTCAGGGTTGATTTCCTTTAGGATTGACAGGTTTGATCTCCTTGCAATCAAAGGGACTCTCAAAAGAATTCTCCAGTATCACAGTTCAAAAGCATCAATTCTTGGATGCTCAGTCTTCTTTATGGTCCAACTCTCACATCTATACATGACTACTGGAAAAGCCATAGCTTTGATTATACAGACCTTTGTCACCAGAGTGATGTCTCTGCTTTTTAATACACTGCCTAGGTTTGACATAGCTTTTCTTTCAAGGAGCAAGCATCATTTAATTTCATGGCTGCAGTTACCATCCACAGTGATTTTGGAGCCCAAGAAAATAAAATCGGTCACTGTTTCCACTTTTCCCCCTTCTGTTTGCCAGAATGTGATGGGTTTGATTGCCATGATCTTAGTTTTTTGAATGTTGAGTTTCAAGCCAGCTTTTTCACTCTCCTTTCACTTTCATCAAGAGGCTCTTTAGTTCCTCTTCGATTTCTGCCATTAGAGTGGTATCATCTGCGTATCTGAGGTTGTTGATCTTTCTTCCAGCAATCTTGATTCCAGCTTGTGAATCATCCAGCCTGGCATTTCATGTGATGTACTCTGCATAGAAGTTAAATAAACAGGGTGACAAAATATGTCACCTTTATGTACTTCTTTCCCAATTTTGAACCAGTCTGTTGTTCCATGTCCAGTTCTAATTGTTGCTTCTTGACATCAGGTTTCTCAGGAGACAGGTAGGGTGGTCTGGTATTCCTATTTCGTTTAAGAATTTTCCAGTTTGCTGTAATCCAATACCTCTCTAGAATCCTTCACGCTATGGAGAAGGGGATGCAGCCTGGTGTTGCTGTTTGTATGAAATGAAGGTGTATTTCCCATACCTAGACACACGAAGTTGTGAAGTGTTTACAGGCAAATAAATCTGATTCACGCAGCACATCTGTCACCCATCCTCTGCAGCTGTGTTATTGTAGCCAGTTTTCCTCTCGTGTTTCCACACCACCCTCAGGAGAATCCTTGAGATTTAGTGACAGCATCTGTAAATGGAGATACGGCTGCAGTGGTGGAGGGCACAGGACCTACTGGGCAGTGGGTGACTTACCTGGACGTGGTTTGGGTTTGATCTCTGGTTCCGTCACTTCTGTCACTTGCTGACTCAGGGTCTGGGACTCCTTGGTTTCAAGTAAGTGAAGCCAAGCTCCAGCAGGATAAAAAAATTTTTTATTTTCCTTCTATGTTTCCTGTACCTTCTGGACCCCATGTGTATTTGATTGTCTAATAATAATATTTATTTTTCTGGAGTGGGGAGTTAAAGATAACTAAGACCTCACACAGACAAATGTCTACAACCATGAATAATTCCAAACTGCAGCCAAAGACTTATGTTTTTCCAACAAGTTGATTTTTCATAATACTCTATCAAGGGACGAATTGGTGCAGGTCATTGGAGCTGGTTTCAGAATACTTCAGTGGTATGTATTGTGGCAGTGATGGGCTCAGACAGTCTTCCCTGCACATGCATGCCAAGATTAGTAAGGTGGAGGTGGCACAGGAAGTTGAGAAAAAATATATATATATATAAGGCAAACCCAGGAATGCTTTTGAACCAATAGAAAGTAAACGTAGAGAAATGATGGCTAAACATGACCCTATTAAAAAAACAAACATAAAAACCTTCCATCCAAAAGGCACCATTCACAAAGATAAAAAAAAAAAAAAAAGATGAAGTCTGAGGGAAATGTCTGCAATGCATGTAAATAACAAAGAATTATTATCTAGAACATATAAACAGCCCACACAAATACACAAATTTCTTCTTCCAAAAAGATTTTTCTCCACCTAAGGGAAGGAATTCCATCACCTGGAATTCATGGAATTCCAGTTGAGCTATTTCAAATTCTGAAAGCTGATGCTATGAAAGTGATGCACTCAATATGCCCGCAAATTTGGAAAACTCAGCAGTGGCTACAGGACTGGAAAAGGTCAGTTTTCATTCCAATCCCAAAAAAAGGCAATGCCAAAGAATGCTCAAACTACTGCACAATTGTACCCATCTCACATGCAAAATTCTCCAAGCCAGGCTTCAGCAATACGTGAACCGTGAACTTCCAGATGTTCAAGCTGGTTTTAGAAAAGGCAGAGGAACCAGAGATCAAATTGCCAACATCCTCTGAATCATGGAAAAAGCAAGAGAGTTCCAGAAAAACATCTATTTCTGCTTTATTGACTATGCCAAAGCCTTTGACTGTGTGGATCACAATAAACTGTGGAAAATTCTTCAAGAGATGGGAAGATCAGACCACCTGACCTGCCTCTTGAGAAACCTATATGCAGGTCAGGAAGCAACAGTTAGAACTGGACATGGAACAACAGACTGGTTCCAAATAGGAAAAGGAGTACGTCAAGGCTGTATATTGTCACCCTGCTTATTTAACTCACATGCAGAGTACATTATGAGAAACACTGGGCTGGAAGAAGCACAAGCTGGAATCAAGATTGCCAGGAGAAATATCAATAACCTCAGATACGCAGATGACACCGCCCTTATGGCAGAAAGTGAAGAGGAACTCAAAAGCCTCTTGATGAAAGTGAAAGAGGAGAGTGAAAAAGTTGGCTTAAAGGTCAACATTCAGAAAACGAAGATCATGGCATCTGGTCCCATCACTTCATGGGAAATAGATGGGGAAACCATGGAAACAGTGTCAGACTTTATTTTTTTTGGGCTCCAAAATCACTGCAGATGGTGACTGAAGCCATGAAATTAAAGGACGCTTACTCCTTGGAAGGAAAGATATGTCCAACCTAGATAGCATATTAAAAAGCAGAGATATTACTTTGTCAACAAAGGTCCATCTAGTCAAGGCTATGGTTTTTCCAGTGGTCATGTATGGATGTGAGAGTTGGGCTGTGAAGAAGGCTGAGCGCTGAAGAATTGATGCTTTTGAACTGTGGTGTTGGAGAAGACTCTTGAGAGTCCCTTGGACTGCAAGGAGATCCAACCAGTCCATTCTGAAGGAGATCAGCCCTGGGATTTCTTTCGAAGGAATGATGCTAAAGCTGAAACTCCAGTACTTTGGCCACTTCATGCGAAGAGTTGACTCATTGGAAAAGACTCTGATGCTGGGAGGGATTGGGGGCAGGAGGGGAAGGGGACGACAGAGGATGAGATGGCTGGATGTAATCACTGACTCAATGGACGTGAGTCTTAGTGAACTCCGGGAGCTGGTGATGGACAGGAAGGCCTGACGTGCTGTGATTCATGGGGTCGAAAAGAGTCGGACATGACTAGGCGACTGAACTGAACTGAAGAGAAGGAAAATGAAAAAATATTATCAAGCAATGGCACCCCACTCCAGTACTCTTGCCTGGAACATCCCATGGATGGAGGAGCCTGGTAGGCTGCAGTCCATGGGGTAGCAAAGAGTCAGACACGACTGAGTGACTTCACTTTCATTTTTCAGTTTCATGCATTGGAGAAGGAAATGGCAATCCACTCCAGTGTTCTTGCCTGGAGAATCCCAAGGATGGGGGAGCCTGGTGGGCTGCCGTCTATGGGGTCGCACAGAATCGGACAAGACTGAAGTGACTTAGGAGCAGCAGCAGCTGCAAGAGAAGCAAAATGAAAAAATATGATCAAGCAGTTTATATAAAAGAAAGTACAAATAAACTGAAGAAAACATGCTCAGTCTCTCTAATAATTAGGGAAATTTTTGAACAATCATATACTATAACTATCAGATTGGCAATAATTAAAATATTTGATTCTGTTCAGGCTTGGCAAGGGTGTGGAGCAGCAGGTATACTCACACGATTCTAGTGGAAATAAAATTAGCACAACACTTTGGAAAGCAAACTATTAATAATAGTACAATCCCAAAGAAAGGCAATAGCAAAGAATGTTCAAACTACCACACAGTTGTACTCGTTTCACACACTGGCAAAGTAATGCTCAAAATTCTCCAAGCCAGGCTTCAACAGTACGTGAACCAAGAACTTACAGATGTTCAAGCTGGTTTTAGAAAAGGCAGAGGAACCAGAGGTCAAATCGCCAACATCTGTTGGATCATAGAAAAAGCAAGAGAATCCCAGAAAAACATCTACTTCTGCCTCATCGAATATGCTTAAGCCTTTCACTGTGTGGATTACAACGAACTGGAAAATTCTTAAAGAGATAGGAATACCACACCACCTTACTTGCCTCCTGAGAAACCTGTGTGCAAGTCAAGAAACAACAGTTAGAACCAGATATGGAGCAATGGACTGGTTCCAAAAATGGGAAAGGAGTACGTCTAGGTTGTATATTGTCACCCTGCTTATTTAACTTCTATGCAGAGTACATCATGAGAAATGCTGGGCTAGATGAAGCACAAGCCAGAATCAAGATTGCCGGGAGAAATATCAATAACCTCAGATATGCAGGTGACACCACCCTTATGGCAGAAAGTGAAGAACTAAAGAGCCTCTTGATGAAAGTGAAAGAGGAGAGTGAAAAAGTTGGCTTAAAGCTCAACATTCAGAAAACGAAGATCATGGCATCTGGTCCCATCATTTCACGGCAAATAGAAGGGGAAACAATGGAAACAGTGACAGACTTTGTTTTCTCGGGCTCCAAAATCACTGCAGATGGTGACTGCAGCCATGAAATTAAAAGATGCTTGCTCCTTATAAGAAAAGCTACGACCAACCTAGACAGTGTATTAAAAAGCAGAGACATTACTTTGCCAACAAAGGTCTGTATAGTCTAAGCTATGGTTTTTTAAAGTAGTCATGTGTTGATGTGAGAGTTGTACCATAAAGAGAGCTGAGTGCCAAAGAATTGATGCTTCTGAACTGTGGTGTTGGAGAAGACTCTTGAGAGTCCCTTGGACTGCAAGGAGATCAAACCAGTCCATCCTAAAGGAAATCAGTCCTGAATATTCATTGGGAGGACTGATGCTGAAGCTGAAGCTCCAATACTTTGGCCACCTGATGTGAAAAGGTGACTCCTTAGCAAGTCCAGGGAGATGGTGAAGGACAGGGAAGCCTGGGGTGCTGCAGTTCGTGGGGTTGCAAAGAGTTGGACACTACTGAGTGACTGAACAACAGCAAGAAATTTTTTTTTTAATCACATATCATCCTACTCAGAAGTGAAAATTTCTCAGTAACTCTCCTCAAGCAACACTTATCCTTATGCACAAAGAGGCATTCCTAAGACATTCAGTGCTTTTAACAATGAAAAGCTGGAAACAATCTACATGTGCAACAGAGAAGAATTACTAAATATACCTTAGAATACCATGTAGCACTGAAAAAAATATTGAATGGGTAGATATTCAAGACATATTGTTGAGCAAAATAAGCAAATTAGAATACCTGAAAATATACTATTTATGAAAATAGAAAACAAAAACAGACGATATAGTATCTATGAGTGCATTTAAGTACATAACAGAGAAAACTGGAAGGAAACACACGATAACAGTCATTTAACCCTATTAAATTCTCTGGCGGGAGGAAACCAGGGGTAATTTTATTTTCACAAGGAGAATTAGTCCACATTACTTGAGCATTTAAAAACCAATTACAAATATACTGAAATCAATTATAAAATTGGGAATTATAAATTATCAATAAATTATCAATTGGGAAGAGATCGATACAAGGATATGGGAAAGTCTCAGCCTGAAGGCATTGCTGAGCTTTGTGTGAGGGAGGGATATCTTTGTGGTCTTGTCAGGAGTGCTCTGCAAAGGAACAGGTCTTGAGATATGGGGCTGGGGAGCCCCTGAGAACCAGCGAACACACGAGTAGCCCCAGCAGGGCAAGAAGGAACAGGTTGCGGAGGGGGCTGCCTTGAGTAGGATGTGTTTGGAGAACACACAATATCCCTTTCAAAAATGACTGTTTAATTTTTCTGATTGCTAAGTATTCCGTGCTCATTATCCCCAAATCCAACTGATACAGAAAAACATTCAGTTCAGTTCAGTTGCTCAGTTATGTCCAACCCTTTGCGACTCCATGAACCGCAGCATGCCAGGCCTCCCTGTCCATCACCAACTCCCAGAGTCCACCCAAACCCATGTCCATTGAGTCGGTGATGCCATCCAACTGTCTCATCCTCGGTCGTCCCCTTCTCCTCCTTCAGTCTTTCCCAGCATCAGGGTCTTTTCTTTTTTTTTTTAATTTTATTTTATTTTTAAACTTTACAAATTGTATTAGTTTTGCCAAATATCAAAATGAATCCGCCACAGGGATACATGTGTTCCCCATCTTGAACTCTCCTCCCTCCTCCCTCCCCATACCATCCCTCTGGGTCGTCCCAGTGCACCAGCCCCAAGCATCCAGTATCGTGCATCGAACCTGGACTGGCAACTCGTTTCATACATGATATTATACATGTTTCAATGCCATTCTCCCAATCTTCCCACCCTCTCCCTCTGCAACAGAGTCCATAAGACTGTTCTATACATCAGTGTCTCTTTTGCTGTCTCGTACACAGGGTTATTGTTAGCATCTTTCTAAATTCCATATATATGTGTTAGTATACTGTATTGGTGTTTTTCTTTCTGGCTTACTTCACTCTGTATAATAGGCTCCAGTTTCATCCACATCATTAGAACTGATTCAAATGTATTCTTTTTAATGGCTGAGTAATACTCCATTGTGTATATGTACCACAGCTTTCTTATCCATTCATCTGCTGATGGACATCTAGGTTGCTTCCATGTCCTGGCTATTATAATGAGCCAGCTCTTCACATCAGGTGGCCAAAGTATTGGAGTTTCAGCTTCAATATCAGTCCTTCCAATGAACACCCAGGACTGATCTCCTTTAAGATGGACTGGTTGGATCTTCTTGCAGTTTAAGGGACTCTCAAGAGTCTTCTCCAACACCACAGTTCGAAAGCATCAATTCTTCAGTGCTCAGCTTTCTTTATAGTCCAACTCTTACATCCATATGTGACCACTGGAAAAACCAAAGAATAAATAAATATTACCAGCTATTTCACCTTCCAGAGATAAGCACCAGAAATATGTAGATGTGCCCATTTCTCTTGACTGTTCCTAGGTTCCCACGCACAGATAGTGCCCGTCAGCCGATACCTCTCACCCTCTGCAGCCCTAGAAACTCACCCCAGGCTCACCCAGGCTAAGTGTGTCTTTGTCCACATCCCGGATTAGGCCCCACTGATGAAGGGCTTACCTGAATATTCACAGTCCTAGTGAGGAAAGTGAAATGGTACAAATATGTTCTTTGGCCATCTGATGTGAAGAGCTGACTCATTAGAAAAGATCCTGAGGCTGGGAAAGATTGAAAGGAGGAGGTGAAGGGGGCCACAGAGGATGAGATTGTTGGATGGCGTCACTGACTCAATGGACATGAGTTTGAGCAGGCTGTGGGAGATGGGGAAGGACAGGGAAGCCTGGCATGCTTCGGTCTATGGGGTCGCAGAGAGTTGAACATGCTGAGCTACTGAACAACAACAACCTTCTAGATAAGGATAAATGTTAGTTGTTTTTTTTTTTTAAGTAGAAGAAATATCTATTCCTCAAAACTGTAGTTTACCCCCCATTCCAATGTCCAGCTCATATTGCCAGTCAGCAAGAGACTACCCAAAAAATCCCCTGTTGGCACTGTTTCCCCGGAGGGTAAGAGTCCAGGCCGGGCTCCTTATCCTCCAAATCATCCCTAAGTCCTGGGCCAATAGAGCAAAGGCAGCTGAGTTTGAAATGCTTGGATGGGAAAGCGCTTTTCTTCATTCGCATTGATAATTCCTATGCCTTTTTTTTTTTTTGGCCAGATGCTTGTCAACAAGAGATAAATGTGTGCAATAGCTTACGAGGAGGATGGGAGGACCTGGAATGTTCAGAGGCAGGCACTGGGGCTGCCCAAGTAGCCTCCACTTAGGGCAGGTGCCTCTCCCTCCTCTTCAGAAAAACAGAGGGCCACCCAAATGGTCACAACTCTGAGTCAGTGTGATATGCAGATAGAGCTGCATTTCTGAGGACCTCTAGGATGGGGAAACGCAGTAAGGAGCTGGCTGTAATTAACACCAGGTGGTCATTATGGATTCTTTTTTTAGAGTCTAAATCAGCATAAGTGGATAACACAGTGTCTTTTGCGAGCAACCCTGTGTCCATGGTGCTTTCCATCCAACACAACCACAGTGACAGGTCTGATGACATGTGAAGGATGGTGCCAGATTCAGGGATGCCAAGATCACTGAGACACCATCCTTGACCTCAAAGATCTGTCAGACAGATGTGAAACAGACTCTAATGCAGAGGAAATGACATAAGTAAACGATAACTACCCACACACAAAGAGAAAAAATCAAGCAAAAAGGCTTCCAGGGAGCTTACCACTTTGTGAAATGCTCTCCGAGGCATATACTGACTTAGAGTTCCTGGAGGAGTACCATGAGCAGCCCAGAGTTCTTGCTCTCAGCCACCCAAGCTCTTACATGTGCAAGGTGTGTTCCCTGCTTCCACAACATGAGCCAGCCTTTCAGCTTCGTTCCACTTCTCTCCTCTGAATGAAGTTTCGAGCCCCACCTGTTTTATTCTCTCTCTTCATCCTGACTGATCTCAGGCACCCAAAGACCATTCTTAGGTGTTGGGTCAAGTTGCAGTGTCTGTAGACCAAGTTGGATTGCTTGTTGGACGAAGATGTGGGTAAGATTTAGCAGTTGAGGGCAGAGAAGATCTCCCTCTTCCCAGATGAAAAGAATGTGCAAATGGAGCCCGTCTGCTGTGGTGACATCACATTTAGGCAACTCCACATTTAGCTCCTTGGCAAGTAGGGGTAGCCCAGGCTGGATGCCCTGGAACTCTTCAGTTCAATCCTTGCCCCCTCCTTCAGGTGACTGCGCTTGGAGTCACCACCTCCTAGGCTCTCTCTTCCCCACACTTCCCAACTCATGCCTTCACTTGAGTCTGTTTTTAGGTCTGGGATGCGCTGGACCATTTGTAGCCTTCAGAGCCTCCTCAGAAACGGAGTCTGTGGGACTCAGGTTATGATGCTGCTCTGCCTCCAGACCTTGGAACTGCAGCCCTGGATTGAGTGGCATGTAATGATTAAAATGGCCCTCTCCATGTCCCTAGACATGCCTGGCACTAGAACCTGCGTTTCAGTCCTGCTTGAAGCTCTCTGAAAACCCACAAATGCTCTTCCTTTCACTGTGAATAATTCCTGATTTCGTGGTTGTCCTCACGAGAACTCAGCTTCCATTGGCCGATGTGTCATAGGTTCCAGTTTCAGTTATTTTTTAAAAACTTTTTTCCCCAGAATTTGAGAACATTTTCTGGGGGATCCTCCCCAGAGTCCTCTGAAAATATTAGCTCCTTGGCCCCTTTCCTCATTAGGCCTAGTCTGGGCTGTCTGAGGCAGGGACTCCAAGGAGACTTTTTGGAATTACCTCTAATCCTCTGACTTCAGAAGGATCCAGCAAGCAATTTCACAATGCCCCCAGGGAAGCTGTAGCTCTTGATTAAAGAAAGGTGCCCTCAGGAGAGGAAAGAGCTCCCAGAACCCCCAAGCTGCGGCCCCTCATTTTGATGCCCCTTTCCGCACCCTTACTTACCCTTCACCCCCCACCACCCCTTCACCCCACTGGAGAGAGCAAGGGGTCTCTGACCCCTCAATTCTGAGGTTCCATCTACAACCCATGTCCCACCACATGCTCTGGGTCATTGAATTTTAGAGCCCCATGGAAACCCTGAACTTGTAAAGTACCGTTGGCAGTCAGTATCCATTTTACTTTCTTGGGGTTACAACCATCACATTTTCTTTCAGGAATTATCCTTTCCTTGCAGCGTGTGGCTTAGAAGACGTGTCAATCCATGCACCCTCATTTACCTTCACCAAGCGGGGATGGACTTGTGATTGGGGGAGGCCAGTTAGACGTGAATATCGGTCAGAGTGAAACAAGGATGGGGAGGCTGGCTGAGCTCCAGCGTTTGAGAGGCCCCCACTACCCACTTCCTCCACCCGACAAACGAGGGATTCAGCCCTTCCAGTGGGACTCTGCAGTTGTCCTGCTTCCTGTCCTCTTCCAAACCTTGTTCTCCAGTCTGCCCTTCAATTCTGAGAGCTATTATGTATCCTTGTAATAGATTTCCTTTTGTGCCTTAGTTTGCTGAAGTCAATTTTTGTTGCCTGCAGCCAAATCATCTTGACAGAGGATTTTTCAGGATCCTCTGATCCCTGCCCCCTTCAATTCGTGAGGAAACTGAGGGCCAGAGTGGGTCTTGTCAGGAGGAAGCAGAGCAAGACAAAGAGCTCAGGTTCCCTTAAGCCCCGTATGGACTCCCTCTGCTCCACTGGGCTGTCTGTGCCTCTTTGGTGATCAGGGTCACAGCGCTGCCCCTCTATGACTGGGTGATGGTGACCCCGAGTCTTTGGAAGCTTGCCTCCTTCCATCTCAAGTGCCCAGAGCTAAGAAAACCCTCCAGTGTTGCTGACACAGCCTATCACTTCCTTCTGCTCTCCTGAGTAACTGAGCGCCTACTAAGCAAATAGCTCTGTACCAGCCTCTGTGGGGAAGTGGGGAGCTGTGCTGAGGGGAAATGCAATCCTGGCCACAGAGACCCCGGGCCAACTCGTGGCCATCTGCCTCTGTCCAAGGGCATCTCCTGTGGAGATGCAGCTCCGTGAGGGTTGGAGGGTCAGTGCCTTCAGGGTGACTATGACACCCCCCCTGGCCTCACCTCCACAGAGCCATCACTCATTCCCTGCCTCTCCATCCCCACAGCCACTCTTTGAATACAGGCTGCTGTCATCTCTTGCCTGGGCATGTTTCAGCGCCTTCCACTGCGCCTCCCAGCCTCCTGTTCTCACTTACTCCTCCCTCCAGTTTTGGGAAATACTTCTGAGGACAGGTCTTATCACACTGCCCTTTCTAACACTCCAAGCTTTCCAGCCTCAGTAGCTCTCATGCCTGGGAAGGAAGTACAAGCTAGAAAGGCAGTCAGAGCCTTCCCAACCCCTTCTATCTGAGATGGCCTTAGTTTTTACTCAATGATGCTACACTGGCGTGCACACACACACACTTGGCACACACATCCAGCTGTGCTTCCCCCCTTCCCTGAGCATGTTGTGCCCTTTCTCCTCCGTAGGAGGTGCTTTTGTGTCTCAGCAGCTAAGTTCCCACTCCCTGCTTGAAGAATCCTCTTCGCCCTCCCTCCTCTCCCCAGATCAGTGGTCCCCCTGCCCCCACAGCCGTGTGCTCAGGCAGGTGTGCTGTGTTCCCATCCCTCTCCACAGGAGCTTCAGTCCTGGCGCAGGGTGGACTCCCCTCACTGCTGTGCGTGCCTTCAAGGCAGGAGCTGTGTCTCATCCTAGCGCTGGACCCCTGCCATCCACTGTGCTGCTTATTAAGAATGTGCTAAATTCCTCCATTCAACAAATGTTTGTAGAGTATAGAACAGTTAGTGTAGCGGCCTAGATTGGGTACCAGTTCTGACCATCCTCTTCTCATAAAAATAGATGTTTCTCATTTTCTACCAAGAAGCTCAATCCTCTATCCGCCAACTTCCATTCACCCTGTAGATCCCATTCACATGCCCTCTCCCAGCTTAATCAGATCATAACATTTTGTCATACTGATTCCTATGCTATAAAGAGACAAATCATTATAGATACCTTATAGCCACTGGGATGTCTTCTTAACTCCTTTTCTTCTGTCCTCCACCTTCATCTCAGGGGTAACTCTTTTCTTGAATTTGATATTTATGTATTTTATATGGATTTATCCTATATATGATCAGTCCATTTAACTAGAACCTTGAAGACACTGATGATTCAGCAAATAAAATGTGGGCATTTATAACTGGGCAAGAAATTCCCATATGAGAGTACATTGACTTCCAGACTAAAAGGGCATGACAGTGAGTGAGTCCACGGTTAAGAGGTCTCTCGCTCAGGGTCTCTTCACTGCACGAAAGCTGTTGAAACCTGGAGCTTCAAGCCTGGGGAAGAGTCCCCTCTCCCCGCCACACATCCTGGATCTCAGCCTAGCCCTCCACCCATGGGCTAGACCAGCCTTTGGAGACTCATCTAGCTCATTATGTATCCTTCACCCATAGGAGCAGATTACATTTGCATATTTACAAATTTTATGTAAATTGTTGTTCAGTCATGTCCAATTCTTTCCGACCCCATGGACTGCAACACGCCAGGCTTCCCTGTCCTTCACTATCTCCCGGATTTTGCTTAAGCTCATGTCCATTGAGTTGGTGATGCCATCCAACCACCTCATCCTCTGTCACCCCCTTCTTCTCTTGCCCTCAATCTTTCCCAGCATCAGAGTCTTTTCCAACGAGTTGGCTCTTTGCATCAGGTGACCAAAGTATTGGAGCTTTGCATCATTCGGCAAATTGTTTTAGTTTAGTTTTTTTTTTTCACTCAGTTTGGTGTTTTGAAGGTTTATAGCCAAAATCTCAAAAACGTATTCCACTATATGCATATAGCAAAATCTTTTTTTCCTGGTGAAAAATTGCCCAGTTTAAGAATTCTGACCAACAGGCTACAGCAAACATACTCACACACGTCTCTTTGTTAATATGTGTGTTTCATTTCTCACTTCAAGATTTCTGATAATCTGATGAGTATGTGAACTGGTATCTCCTTGTGGTTACAATTTGTACTGTTTTATTACTAGAAGAAGGTGCACCATGGAGGCAGGGCTCGGCAAACTTTTTCTTTCTTTGTTTTTTCAGGCAAACTTTTTCTATGAAGGGCTAGAGAGTAAATATTTTAGACGAATCATCCTCTGTTTCCTATGTGACCCTGCCCTAGAATTCCAGACGCTCATTCAAAAGTTATCAAGCCTCTTTTTTTTAAAATGTATTCCAACTGAAGTATAGTTGATTTACAGTGTTGTGTTAATTTATGTTGTAAACTGATTCAGTTACACACACACACACACACACACACAAGCTTTCCTGGCACACACACACACACACACACACACACACACACACAAGCTTTCCTGGTGGCTCAGGGGTAAAAGAATCTACCTGCAATGCAGGAGACCCAGGTTCAATCCCTGGGTGGGGAAGATCCCCTGGAGGAGGGCATGGCAACCCACTGTAGTATTCTTGCCTGGAGAATCCCCATGGACAGAGGAGTCGGGCAGGTTACAGTCCACAGGGTTGCAAAGAGTCAGACACTAAGCGACAAAGCACAGCAGAGTCAAAAAAATAAGCAAGATCTGAACAAGCAATATATAGAAGATAATGTGCAAGTAGCTGATAAATACACAAACAATTCAGTCTCTCAAGTCACCGGAGAGCTAGTGATCAAATTCCCTCCTGACACAGCCTAGGAGGTCTTCAGGTACCTCTCCCAAGAGGGCAGGAGCCAGCCATACAAATGAGACAAGTGATGAGAGCACCTTGGGGCAGCTCTGCCCACTCAGAATGAGGGGCAATCCCTGTCCTTTATTTACACAGAGAGTATCCAAGACCTCCTTGGAGCCTTCAGATATGGGTTACAAATGTATCCTCTGCCATTTAGCAAGCAAGGGAGGCCAGATCACATTTGATGAAATCACTGATAAGATTCAGAGAAAATTTCCAGCCCATCCTTCCTGAAGGTTAAATTCTTTCTTTGAGAAAGGAGAATTGGACCATGGGATCACAGAGCGGAGGCAGAGACTTACAGAGGCCTTTCTGCTTGGTCAGCTGTAATATGCTTCCTCTGAACTGAACTGAACTGAACATTGCTGATCGCAAACATTTTAAATGACTCAAGCTTAAGGAGAGTTTACCATTAGAAAAGTGTCCCATTGCCCTGAAGTGTGATCAGCGGGGAAGCTAATAGCTGCAGTATTTGCAAAACACTCCATCCTCCCTGCATTCAGTGGGCAACCTGGGAAAACACTGGAAACAGATGGTCTGTGATTGGGGTTTAACAAGCATACCTGGGAGGAACTGAACTTCTGCCTGCTGCTGCTGCTGCTGCTGCTGCTAAGTCGCTTCAGTCGCGTCCGACTCTGTGCGACCCCATAGACGGCAGCCCACCAGGCCCCACCATCCCTGGGATTCTCCAGGCAAGAACACTGGAGTGGGTTGCCATTTCCTCCTCCAAAGCATGAAAGTGAAAAGTGAAAGTGAAGTCGCCCAGTCGTGTCCGACTCCCAGCGACCCCATGGACTGCAGCCTACCAGGCCTCTCCATCCATGGGATTTTCCAGGCAAGAGTACTGGAGTGGGGTGCCATTACCTTCTCTGGAACTTCTGCCTACCAGCAGCTAAAGTAGGAAGCCTGTGCATGCCCCCTGGGCAGCTGGGAGGTCCTGATCATGTTGGTGCTGAAGTCAGGGAAGGACCCCAAGGAACAGCAGGTTAAAATGTGGGCCTGTCTTTTGGTTAAGACAATGCTAGTCCTGTTCTGACCCATCCAGGACACTTTGAAGGCATCCTTGCTTCATATGTCAAACAGCTGTTAGTTGGGGCTACACCCCACTCAGGCACACAAGATTTAAACACAGGTCACCTCTAATCCCCTAAGGAACCGCAAGCCATGTTCCGCTTCAGAAGTCACCGCTGTAAGATGACTCGTCTTGTTCACCTTCACCCCATCCCGTTGCTGCAAACCAGGTAAGGGAGCAAACTGCCTACAAAGCATAAATCTGCTGACACCACAGCCTTGGGGAGATTTGTGACGGGCCCAGGACTCCAGTTCTCCGTGTCAGCCCTTAATTAGCTACTTCAGTCAAAACGTCCCCACTACAGAACATCTTCTACATGGTATGAACTCAGTTCTTTGAGAAAGGGTGATGGAAGGATATGTTTTAACCCTGACAACTATTTCTCATTAACTTTCTCAGGAACTGTTTTCTTAAAGCCCATATGACCCAAGACAACCTCAGCTGTCATCAGAACATAGGAATAAAGGTGGCCAAGTGATGGTACTAACTGGGATTACACAGGCTCTTATTCACTCCTGACCCACTCCAAATGAGTGTCCTACAAACAGCGCCGGCATCCGCAGAGGCTCGCTCATGCTCCCAAAAAAGCCCTCTGCCACTGCTTGTGCAACTGCCCCCACTCTGCCATGGGCCCACCCCTCACCCCACACATCCTCCTTGGACCCTGGGACCCCAGGGCATTAGTGGTCCCCTGCTACCACCAGGGTACACACTGCAGTACCTCCAACCAGGACGCAGCGGCGCTGGCTCCTCTCTGGAGCTGCTGAGGAGGCCGTCCCCTGACTGTGTGTCTCGCTTTACTACCTGCACTGAAGTATCTCCCATGGTCCCCCCATGTCTCACTGAGCCTTCAATAAAATCAACTCGTTTTTAAAAATTTTCCTGCAGTAGAGTTGATCTACAGTGCTGTGTTCATTTCTGCTATACAGCAAAATGATTTAATTATGCATGTATATATACATATATTCTTCTTTGATATTCTTTTCCATGATGGTTTATCACAGGATATTGAATACAGTTCCCCGTGCTTACAGAAGGACCTTGTTGTTTATCCATTCTCTGTATCATAGTTTGCATCTGCCAATCCCAAACTCCCAGTCCTTCCCTCCCTGACTCTCCCCTCTCCTTTGGCAACCACAAATCTACTCTCTTTGTCTGAGTCTGTTTCACGGATAAGTCCACTTGTGTTTTATTTTCGAGTCCACATATGAGTGAGAGCATATGACATTTGTCTTTCTCTTTCTGACTTCACTTAGTATGAAGATCTCTAGATCTATCCATGTTGCTGTAAATGGCATGGCTTTATTTCATTCTTTTTTATGGCTGAGTAATATTCTACTACTTGTAAATATGTACCACGTCTTCTTTATCCATTCATCTGTTGATGGATATTTAGGCTGCTTCCATATCTTGGCTACTGTGAATAGTGTTGCTGTAAACCTAGGAGTGCACGTATTTTTTCTAGTTATGCTTTTGTCTAGGTGTGTGCCCAGGAGTGGAATTGCTGGGTGATAGGGTAGCTCTATTTTTAGTTCTTTTAAGGAACCTCCACACTGTTCTCCATAGTAAGTGCACCAACTTACATCCCCATCAACAGTGTAGGGGGGTTCCCTTTTCTCCACAACCTCTCCAGAGCATTTATTGTTTGTAGACTTTTTGGTGATGGCCGTACTAACCAGTGTGAGGTGGTACCTCACTGTAGTTTTGATTTGCATTTCTTTAAAATTAGTGATGATAAGCATCTTTTCATGTGCCTATTGGCCATCTGTATGTCTTTTTTCGGAGAAATATCTATCTAGGTCGTCTGCTCATTTTAAATTGTGTTGCTTGTTATTTTGTTATTGAGTTGTATGAGCTGTTTATTTTGAAAATTAAGCCCTGATGGTTGCATCATTTGCAAATATAAAATCAACTCTTATAGCTTCTATCTAGATCCTTTTCCTCGGTAAAGGCTCAGATGTGGCTGACACCATAGAGTCAAGACATCACACACAGTAAGGACAGAATTGAAAGTTTCTGAAAATGGCAGTGACAAGATCAGATCTGGGTTTTAGAAAAATAGTCCTGCTACCAGGATGGACAGAATATGATAGAGACCAGTGACTCCAAGCAGGAGGCCCAGTTCGGAAGTTAAGTCGATAGACTAGACCAGTGGTTTTCAATTAATACATTGAATGAATGAATGATGGAGGCAAGGGGTGAGGCCACTGGGAACCAGCCCTCACCCTGGTCCAGGTAAAGCAGTTTTCTGTTTATGAACTGGATTTCCATATAGACTTTGAGGAAAGTATGCTGTGATTTTAAAATGGAAGTCTGAAAACCAGGTTTTGGGCAGGAAGTGATGAGAGCCTGAATTAAGGCAGCATCCAAGAGAGGAAGGAAGTAAAGGGCTGTTTAGGTGGGATTTCCACGAGCACAGAAAGGGGAACAACGGGATGCGAATATGGCTTTTGCTTTTATTTGGTTTTGGGGAACAACGGGATGTGAATATGGCTTTTGCTTTTATTTGGTTTTGCTTTGCTTTCAAGAGCAGAACAACACAAATAAAAAATGCTTACTTAACAAGGCCTACCGAATCTGTCTCAAAAATATCTGATAATAAGTTTTTTAATTAATATTTTAGTCAGATTGATGTTTAACATTATTTTAAGGGCCCCATTCCTGGGTACATTAAATGTTTCCCTGAAAATGTGTGGTTTGATTTGCTTGGTCATCTCACACACTCCTCATGACGTGGTAGCTAGCTCCTAACTGAATGACTAGTCTCCGCCTGAAATATCATAGGTTTCTAATCGATCTAAATCGCAGGTGGCCTTGGCCTGCAGCGACTTGAAACAGGGCTTCAGTTCCCGGCCAGGACTGAAATCAAGCAGAGGCAGTGAAAGCGCTGAATCCTATCCACTAGATCAGGGACAGGACCCTGGCCTGTATGGCTTTGCAGAAAATGAATTTTCACAAAGAGATAGAAAGTAGTGAAACAGGTAACGTGTTTTTTAGGGGAAAAAAAGAGTTCGTGTGAATAGTCGCACACAGGCAGGCTCTGGGAAAGAGCAACACCCTCGTGGTAGTTTGACTCACTTACATGGGGCATTTCTTCCACACTTCTTCCGGCCATCTTGCTTTGCCTGACTCTGAGTCTGTATTTGGTTTAAATCAGGGTTTTCCCATGTATGTGCATGCATTTCTTAGCCAACATGGGTTCTAGCCAAGAGGCCTATGACTGATATCAGCTACTATAGGGTGGCACCCCCTCTCTCTTTGACCCCCAAGGGACTTTTCTGTGCTGGTGTAGTCAGGAAGGTCTCCTTGACCTCAAGAATGAGAAATATGTGGTCTCTCTCTCTTATCTAGGCAGGACTCAGCTCCTCCTTGTTCCTGCCATTATCTTTATCTTGGACTATCTGTCCACATGGGGACAGACTCCAGCTGCTCAGTATGAGGCCCATCTAATCTCCTGCCACAGTCTCAATTAAAAGTTTAAGAGAGGTACCCCTGGCCTATGCAGAATTTGTCTTCTAAATCATCAGAGAAAGTTAATCCCAACCAGACCTTCTTTGGGGACATTTAATTTATGAGAGAGCCATATGGCTCCACGCACTAATGGTAAAGGATGAGGGATATCCCAGCTTCATCAGCTCGCTTTGGCTTGGCTCACCTCTCCCAGAGCTCTGAGGGATGGACAGTACAGCAAAAACCTTCCCCAGCTCACCCGAGAAATGGGGACGTGTTGAGCAGTGGTTCTCAGAATTGGGGTTCTCTGAATTTTGGGATGCAGTTCTGGAGACCATCAACATAGGATTGTCCATAGGTTTTTTTCCGAGAAAGAATATTAAGAAAACAAGTACCATTGACTACAGTCATTTCCAAAAAGATAATTCAACACCCAGAATTGATCAGAGTCATCTCAAGAATACAAGGGTGGTTCTTTAAATTGAATACACTTTGCTTTGTGAAAAACTTTCTGCCCTGGAACTTTATTCTTGTATTTTACCTTAGACCATTGAAACCTTTGCTGGTGACCAGCACCTCCCACGGGTCAGTGTAAGAGCAAGTTCCCAGAGCCTAGGGAAGAGTTTCTGCTTCTTCCCTTGTCCCCCAGACCCTGGAGTCCCAGTCAACTGCAAGGTAAACCACTCCCACTGGAGGAAAAAGTGAGCACGATATTGCTGCCTTCCCAGCTGAAGCCTGGAACTTGTCTTTTCTATTTACGAAACAGACATAAATTGGTGGCTTGTTAGAGTTGGAATATCAGGAGTAGTCAGGTATCACAATAAAGTTATATATTAAATAAGCTTCTCTAGATTGACCTGGGAAGTTAACCATTTATACAGTTGTTTCTATTGTATGCTGTGCTGTCCAAACAAATGGCTTGGAAATGAACTTGGAACACAGTCTGATCAGAAGGCAGCCTGTGTTCTTGTTGGCCTCCTGGTCCCTTTGGATTCAACATGCAGTGTTATTCTTGTCCCTGATCCCCAGATGCAAGTACGAACTGGCAATTAGCGGCACCTTTTTGTTAATGAGCTTGGAGTGCTTTCCGAAAACGTGAGCTCTTGCCACCTCTGGGACAGCTGCCTGAAGGGTAGAAAGGGCCCTGGCTGGGACTCGAAGCCCTGGGTTCTAGTCCCGAAGCTGCCTTGCATTAGCTGTAAGACTCTGGGCACGGATGAGTGGCTGGGTTATACCTCTGAAGTCCTTCCATTGCCAGCCTTCTCTGATTTATAATTTTATGGCCAGTAGAGCACAGATGGTGACAGAATCTTTCCATAGCTCCCTTTTCTGGTCAAAATGCAGTGGGAATAGTCCAACTGCTTTATTAGGGTGTCTTTATTTTTTTATGATTTTTCCACCAAATGCATTGCTTTCTTCGGTTGGCTTGGATTTTGGGGACACAGACTTGGCTATTACATCCACAAATGCGCTTGACAACAGGCAACAGAAGATGTGGGAGTCAAAGCTTTGGAAGTTCTCTAACTTACAGTTCCTGCTGGGGTTTTGATTTAATGAACCTACTTCCCTATAATAAATCACTGAGGCTTCTCTTGCCTCTGAGTCTTTTCTTGTGTCTTTGTACCAAATCAGGGCAAAGAATGTGCTCTAGAAATTGGTCATTGCCCTGTCCTGAAGGTGCAAGATTTCTGGGTGTCACCTTGAGAAAGGGATCTCTCCTGTTAGATGTTCTGTGGTTCCAAGCCCACTGTAAGCTGTGCCTTTGACTTGGCAAGGAAGGCCATTGCTTGGGAAGCTATTTCTAGCCCAGCACAGCTGTTCACGGCTTAGGTTCAGCAAATGCCATCTTTTTTTGCAGACTCAGTCCCCAAATCCCAAGAGAATTATGACAATCCAAGTGTGTGACCTTAATGAGTGAATAAAGTGAGTCTAAGGTCTCTCAGATGTCACCCACTGGACATTTGATCACATGCTCTGGTCTCTTACCTGACCTAAATGCAAAAATCCAAAGACAGTCTAAAACCCTGTAGGTGCTTGCTCTGGGTTTTCACTACTAAAATCAAGAGATCAGATGAAAATAGTGATAGTAATAATAATAGCAGTAGCAACTATCATTTATTTGGTCCTGTTTATACAACAGGTAATATGCTAGGTGTACTTTATAAGACTATTGTGCCCACTTACAGAGGAGGGAAAAGAGATCCTGCAATTTGCCAAAGAACTTGATAGCTAAAAACAAGCCTGGAATTTAAACTCAGGTCTCTCCCGGAAGAAAGGTTCACCCATTCCACTCTGGTGCTCAGATTAAAATCCTGATATAGAGACATGGGGGTGGTGGTTTCGGGTAACTCCTGACTCCTTTCAGCTTACAGATCCTTGTTAAGGTTCTTTAACAGCTTGTCCTTAGTTCTGCTAAAACAGCAGCACCTCCCGGGCCTGTTCCCACCTGCACAGTGACAGAACTTCCTCGTCACTTTCCTGTGTCTCTGAGAACATGTGAGTCATAGCGCAGGAAGTTTTGGCCCCAGAACTCAGGCCGTTGCTTGCACCACTCTTCTCTCTCTCTGCTGGCCTTCTGATCAGCTGCATGGTGTTCACTCTGTGACTTCCAACCATCTGCCAAAGCACCCAGTGGTGCGGAACTACCCGGGACCTCTAGGACATCTTGCGCCATCCACCCTCCTTCTCCAGCTGCTCCTGGGGTCCTTGATGTCTCTGATTACCCTCCGGCCTCTGGTCGGCGGCGAAAGGACTTCACCTTCTGTGTCCCACTCTTCTGTATTTCATTTGGCATCTATGCAGCAGGGGCAGGAAGATGCAGACCAGTCGCAGCCTTATCTGGATCCTTACCTGGGTTACAATTCTTTCTGTCACTCCCCATAGTCCTCCCCTTTAAGGCATGGTGGCCTCCAGGGCTGGATCCGAGTGGTTCACACCGTGGGTGCTGTGCTCAGTGGCCTGGGCCAGCGATCCCTCCTGTGCCGAAGGGAAGGGTTTCTCCCAGGCTGTTCTTCCCTGCTATTCAGCACGCATGTCTGTGTAGGAGGCCCCTAGGCTCTTGGGCCCTTGGATGTCAGGAAATGTGGCCAGCGGGGCTGCAGTGAAAGTGAAAGTTAGTCGCTCAGTCTTGGACTCTCTGCGACCCCGTGGACTATAGCCCGTAAGGCTCCTCTCCATGGGATTCTCCAGGCAAGAGTACTGGAGTGGGTTGCCATTTCCTTCTCCAGGGGATCTTCCCGACCCAGGGATTGAACCCAGGTTTCCTGCATTGCAGGCAGATGCTTTACTGTCTGAGCCACCAGTGATATCTTCAAACAAACATTGGGTGTCCAGGTGTCTGGAGCAGTGGTCAGGGGAGATGTGTGTTCGAGTGGGATAAGATGCTGAGCCATCTATCTACCAAGATGGTAGTCCTGTTTTTCCTCTTTCCCTTCCTTCCTGTTCAAGCAGATAACAGCTGACTCTGTGTTCCTGCTTCACAGGAGGTTTGTGGCAGGGCATAAAGCAAAGACATTGCTTCCAAGCTTTGGGAACAAAAGCCAAAGCCCTTGGCAGAAGAAGACTCAATTGAAAGAGAAAAGGGGTGGGAGTGGGGAGGCAGATTGTACTGAATAGGGAAAGAAGAAGCGATTTCCCCAGACGAGGGCGATATTCTGTTCGCCTAGGAGGAAGTGAGGAGGGAGGTGACAGGGAGAAGGATGGGTAAGCTCTGCTTCCTGGGCAAGTGCTGTCAGCTGGGTACAGAGGTGCTTGGGGGCAGAGTTAGGTGGGGAGGGAGTCACACGCAGCCAGAGGCACAGAGGGGCTTGGCCTGAGGACCAGTGCAGGCGGGCAGGGGCCGGGGGCTGGCTCAGAGGTGGACTATGTAGATGAGGGCAGGTGAGCCCCACCCTAGAGGCCTTGGCACCGCCTAACAGAAAGACTGGCACAAACAGTAGTAGGGAGGGGTCCGCAGGAAAGACTGGGGTTATGCATTTTCTGTTTGTTTAGCGTTTTTTTTCTTTGTTTTTTTCTGCTAGCCGGGAGAAGTAAGAGCTTGGCATTGGGAATTTAGCCGTTAGAGAAAATGAAGCAAGTTATTCTTAAACCTAGAGTCGGTGGGCTGAGATCGGAGCCCTCTCACCTGTGTGTGCACCTCTTGTGTGAACCCAGGAGAGGAAAGACGGTGCTCATGGTCTGGCCCAGGCCTTTGGTGAGCTTCAGGCCTTCCGTCGCGGACCTGAGGATAGGCAGCCTTGCTTTCCTATCGTACTTCCTTTCCCATTCCACCAATCATTCAGTGAAACAGTTTTAAATGGAAAGCACTCAGTAAACAGGATTGAGTTTTTCCAGGACATGAACCTTCAGAGGGATGTCACAAAATCACCTTCAGAGAAGTGGAGTGTTTGTGAGGCCAGGAAAACAAGCGTCCTTAAAGGAAAGTTCTTATCAAACCCTGCAGAGTGCTGTATTTCCTGCCTTATAATTGTGATGAATGGTATGGCTTTGTTTTTAAACAACACCTAATCTTTAAAATAACTCTGCTGGGAAGCCTGGCATTTTCCCCCCAGAATACGTCCACTGTGTATATTAAATTGACTAAACATTCAGAAGAAGGAGCACAAACCAGGCCCAGGAGAGTCTATTGCTCAGTGTAAGTAGGAGGGAGGGAGATGTTACCAATACTGAAAATACACTAAAATTCTGATTAAAATACCAGATCCAATCCCATGCAGGTCTCTTAGGAACACTGACATTATTGAAAATAAAATGGAAAAAAGCGATTACTGACTGGCATCAGCACCTAATTGTTTAATGAACATAACACGGCCTGGATCCTATTACTAACGTTCCTCTCTTTCGACAAATGTCCCCTGATGAAGGAAAGTTCTTTTTTGGTTGCAGAGTGGCCTTCAGAAGTTGGATGCTCTGAGAGATGACAAACAGGCAACATCTTTTCCTTCTTGATCCCAAGTCAAGTTCTGGCAGTTTTTGACAGGTCATAAACACACACGAAATGCTAAACTTAGTGGGCTGTTAGATGCTTTGCTTAAAGTTGAAAAACATTTTTTAAATAAAATTTCCTTATGTCTCCTTTTTTCCACACTCTCAACTCTGACATTCAAATGTACTTCGTGAACCAACATGTGATAACATTTGAAAACCAAATTCAGAAAACCCTCATGAATGCAGACTCCGCTCTTGGAGAATCTGCAGACAGTGAAGGTAAGGGGACTATTGGGAATCTTCTTAGGGACAAAGAGATGAATACCGCCATTGATTGTTAAGAATGACGTTTCTGTAATCCAGAGAAACGTGTCTGTTAGAGATCACTAAGCATTTAGTTACTGTGAAGTCTGTCCTTGTTTCGTTAGAACACTGACATTCATCAGACCCTTCTGGAGAGGGTCTCATCCATTGGTTTCCCCAACATCACTCTTCCTTGGGTTTGCAACTGGCTCTCAGAATATATCTTCTCCAAGTCTTCTGTAGGCTCTTCTTCCTCATTCACCTTCTTGAATGCTGGAGTTACATGGGATTCCACCCATAGGCTCTTTTGTTCTTCTTCTCCACAAACTCACTGGGTAAAGTCAATCCAAAAGCTTCAGTAATTCTTCAGGGACAACACTCCCATTTACGGCTCCAGCCCTGACCTTTTTGTTGAGGTCCCTCATGTGTCTCCTGTCTCTGAGGATGACCTCACAGTCTCCTTCGAGCCCAAGTTGCAAGCCTGGACACTGTCCTTAATTCCTCTCTCCCCATCTATCATCACCCTAAACACACTTTAGCCATCCACTCTGTCTCTTCCCACTGTCACTGACTTATTCCTGCCAACATCATTTTGTGTCTGGATTTCTTTCACAATGTCCTAACTGGGATATCTCCTTCCAACATGTTCCCTCTGACTGAGACCACAGGGATTTTATTAGAGTACACATCTGAATGTGACACTCCTCTGCTAAAAACCCTTGTTCAGGACTCTCATGGCCCTCAGCATAGAGTCCAGACTTTGTACAGGCGAACAAGGACCTTCATGATGGAGACCACTTTCCCGTCTCAGGAAAATCTCCCCTGTCGTTGCACACCAGACTGAATGTACTATGTGGGCATTTTCTGTTCCCTCTGCTTAAAATAAATACCCTTTCCCCTCATGCCAGCTCTCTTCTGGATCTGTGACTCCTTCTTTTGGCTGAGATAGCACCTTTGCTGGGAAGCTTGCTCTGCCTTTGCAGTACTGTTTAAGGTACCTCTCCCAGGCACTCCTGCGTAATCCCCATGGCATGGCATGTAACTCACTGAATTGCAGTAGCACGTTTTTCCCTCTGAACTGTAAATGCCTTCAAGGAGAGAACTATCTTGTTCATTATATCCCCAATGATCATTTATTCCAGATGCTTGACAAATATCTGAAGCCTGAATGAATGCAGTTGCCTCAAAAATCTGTTCCTTAGTTTCTTGACTCTGAAGTCTGAGCAAGGAGAATCTCATCATTAGCTCAGCTTGGGTCAGTTTCTGTCCCTGGTCCAATGAGTTAGGGGTGTGAGGGCAGGGGTGGAATCTCTTAGAAAGGAGTGTTGGGGTAAAAGTAGTACTTACTAGAACTAGCATGTTCTAGCATGCTTGCTAGAACTATACAAAGTCCTTCATTGAAATAATAAAACTACATTTTATTTAAAAAAATCATACTTTTTATATTTTTCAGTAAATCATACAGCTTCCTCCCATTGGTCCACTATAAAGAAGTGAAACTGTTATTTTCATGGTAACACATAAAATAAAAATTATAGTCACGTCTTACTCAATACTAGCCACTCATCCATTCAATCATTCACAAATATTACTAAGAGCCCATTATGGGCTAAGCTCTCTGCTAGGTACTGGAGAGGTAGTGGCAAATAAAACAAAGCCCTTTTTTCAGGGGGTATGTAAAAATAAGACACATTTATAATTATCAATTGTGAAATTTACCATGAAAGAAATGAGTAGGGTGATGAGAGAAAGAATAATTGGGAGGATTAGTTCATTTATTGAAGTCAAGGTATGCTTCTCAGAAAAAAAAAAAAAAAAACATACATTCAAGCTAAGATCTGACTTCTTTGGAAAGAATGGCTGGGGATGCTGAGCTGAGGAAGGTGGAAAGGACAAGAGCAGAATTAGAAATCTCCAAGGCAATATTATGAAAGTCTTGGCAAAAGGCTGGGGTGATGGCAACTGTGATGGAAAGAAGTAAATGATGGATTCAGGGCATTTTTGGAGGTTGAACTGTTTGCACTTCTGATAAGCTGGATGTGAACTGATCAGGAGTGAATCACAAAGAGATTCCAAGAATAACAGTTTGCGTAGAAATTGATTTGAGCACACAGACCCTGACACCATATCATCTGAGTTTAAATCGCAGCTCCACTATTCAGTAAGCTGTGTGGCCTTGGGAAAATCACTTAACCTCTCTGTCCCTTAGTCTCCTCATCAATGATGTAAGTGATAATAATAATAGCTACCTTGCAGATTCGTTAAAAGAAAGAGTTATTACATATTAAACATTTTGGACATTGCCTGGCATGTGATTAGGTTTTCTTACAAACTAAGAAAGAGGTAAATTTTCAGGTCTCTGATTTTGAGCAGTGGGGTAGTATGGGCGATGTTTATTGAGATGGGAAAGACGGGGGAGCCTGGTGGGCTGCCGTCTATGGGGTCGCACAGAGTCGGACACGACTGAAGCGACTTAGCAGCAGCAGCAGCAGTAGAGGAAGAGGTTTTGGCAGAGTGAAGATCAGAGTTCAGGTTTAGATACAAGTTTGAGATTGCTGCACACCTCTTAGATCCCCTTTGAATATGAGTCTGGTCTCACAGGAGATGCCTGAGCTGGAGACATCAGTCTGTGAGACTTCAGATTATAGGCAGGATTTGAAGACCCAAGATGGAAAAGACAAACAAGGGAAAGTGTTAAAGTGGATGTGTGAAGTGAAGTGTGAAAACATAGCCAAGAACTAAGCCATGAGAGCTCTCAAAGCTGAGTAGTGCTCAGTCGTGTCTGACTTTTTGTGACCCTATGGACTATAGCCTGCCAGGCTCCTCTGTCCATGTGGGATTCTCCAAGGCAAGACTACTGGAGTGGGTTGCCGTCCCCTCCTCCAGGGGATCTTCCCAATCCAGGGATCGAATCCAGGTCTCCCGCATTGCAGGTGGATTCTTTCCCGTTTGTGCCCCCAGGGAAGCCCAAGCTGAGTAGAGAAGTCAAACACGACTTAGGTGCAGTGCTGTTACACATGTGCATGAGCCAAGCAGAAACAGAATCAGCTAGTAAAATGTGAATGTAAGGAACATGGAAACAAAGGACCTCTGTTGGGCTGCACCCCACAGGCCTGCAAGCCTTGTAGTTGCCCATCCTCCAGCCTGAAGAAGGAGCCCAGAGCCAGCACAGAGACACCAGTGGTTTAATGGAGAGGGGATCTTACACGTCTGAAAAAAAGGCACCCTACCCCAGCAGACAGGATGTGGCAGTAATCTTTACTCCTTGGGGGAGAAGCAAAGGGCTACTATTTGCAGGAGGAATTGTCCTCGGGTTGGCTTATCAGTTACCAGGGCAACCGGCAGCTGGGCACATCCCTCTCCCTCATCCCTCAGGTTACCCACCGTCACAAGGGCAGATGTTCCCCTTTAATAAACCAGCAGGTGGAGCTGTTCTGGCCCAAAGGTTAGAACAGTCACTAGCAGGGGCAGGGGGTGAGCAGGTTTGGGTGAGAAGCGAGTAGGTGAAGCAGGGTCTGGCGGAGCAGATAACAAAGAGCGAGAGAACAGTCATCTTGAGTGTCCTGACCATGCACCCTCCCTTCCACTTCTATTTTAATGGAGCCTAAAAATAGAATTCTCTGTTGAGTCTTGTTAGGTTGATTTTGTGGCTTCTCTGTGACTCACTGGAGCCTCTTCATCTGAAGATTTAAAAGAAAGTATGGGGTTATTTGGAGATTTAGGTGGTTCGGTGGCTGGATTTTTCCATGGTGAGGACAGAAGGTGGGACACAACTGAACTTGAACCAGACAATGAAATGCATTATACGCTGTGTTGAGGAGCTTAAACACAACAGTTCAGTTCAGTCACTCAGTCGTGTCCAGCTCTTCGTGACCCCATGCACTGCAGCACGCCAGGCTTCCCTGTCCTTCACCATCTCCCTGAGCTTGCTCAAAATCATGTCCATCAAGTCGATGATGCCATCCAACCATCTCATCCTCTGTCGTCCCCTTCTCCTCCTGCCCTCAATCCTTCCCAGCGTCAGGGTCTTTTCCAGTGAGTCAGTTCTTCGCATCAAGTGGCCAAGTATTGGAGCTTCAGCTTTAGCATCAGTCCTTCTAATGAATATTGAGGACTGATTTCCTTTAGGATTGACTGGTTGGATCTCCTGGCAGTCCAAGGGACTCTCGAGTCTTCTCCAGCACCACAAGGCACCATTAAAAGGTATTAAGCAAGGGTGAAACATGTTCTTTATGCATTTTAGAAAGCTCACTCTTGAACACTGTGGAGAACAGTTTGGAAAGGGTCAGACCAGAAGGTGGGAGGCTGACGGCGTATCTGCGGCAGTGACCCAGGACGGCAGTGAACCATGGTAGGCACCGTTCAGATTCCAGTGATAACCACAGTGAGAAACAGACAGGACTCAGTGAGTGACTAGATAGGGGAAGCGGTAACACCAGGGTTTCTGGTTTGTTCACAGACTAGTCTGTGCCTTTAAAACATTATAATTTTCCTGAAACATGCTTAGGCTTCACACAGCATTCTCAATGCTTTCTATAGCAATAACCCTTTAATTTTCAAATGTGTTCTCATCCTGTCCCCTGATGAATGCACAGTCATTAAGTAGCTCAAACAGAAAATAAAGATGCCGATTTACTTCATTTGGGCTCAGTTTTCTGGGCCCCAGGCCTAGATAGAGGAAACCAACTCTATTACCTAAACCACAGAAGCTGAAATCCTCTAGACAAAGACTACTCCAGTGATTGACTTGGTCTCTGCTTCCTCTGGCTTAACTAAGTATAAACTTACTCATATGCTAGATCTTATTCACAAAAGAATTTGGCTCATCATTTTGAGAAAAAGCCCATGTTTTAAGTAGCAATATTTTTGTAATAAATAAAAAGTCCCTTGACAAACTCTATTAAACCCCATTTGAATCTCTGTTACTGGGGAAGGTTTCCTAATGACCTAGCTCAACACTGCTGCCTGCGTGCTGACTTGATTTGCAGTTACACATAAATATACATACATAAATAGGTGGCTGCCTCCCTGGTGGTAGCTCAAGGACCCAAGGGAAGGCAGTTTTATCTCTAGATGTCTTTCCCAGCTCTGTCGTGCTGTTTACAATGATCTCAGTCGTCATTTATTTCTTCTCACTCTTCCTAAATCCTCTCTTCCTAGTCCCTCTTGAACTAATTTCTATCCCCCAGTCCATGGAAACTGCTCCTCAGGGTCATTTTGCTAAATTCAGCAGTCACGTGGTCCCTCTCCTACACAGTCTATCACTCTGGTCCTTGTGTTTAATCTCTCCCTCTCCCTTCTTCATGTGGCTTCAAGGACATCACCTTCTTTTGATTTTCCTCCAGATTTATTGGTCTCAGGCTTCCTCACTGCTTCTGTCCATGGTCTTTTGATGTTCAGCGTCCTGGTCTCAGTTCTTAGACCTCTTCTCTTCTCTACAACTAAAGCCCTTGATGATTTCATTTAGTCTCATGGTTTTAAATAACATCATCCTCATGACTCTTCAGTTGTATCTCCTGAACTCCAAACTTATGTCTACAAAAGTGCTTACTCAGCATCTCTACTTGGATGTGTAACAGATACCACAAATTCAACATGTCAAAAATGAAACCCCCAGTCTTCTCAAAATCTGATCTTCTCAGAGTCTTTCCCATCTCAGTTGATGGCAACTCGATCCATCCGGTGCTCATGCCAAAATTCCTTAAGTCACTTTTCTCTTTTTCTTACAACCCACATCTAAGCAGACGAGAAATCTTGTTGCTGGTACCCACAAAATACATTCAGAATCCAACCTCTTCTTACCACTTCCACTGCTGCCATTCTAACCCATCGGAGCCACTACCATCTCTTGGCTAGATGAGTATGCAATGCTCCCACCGGTCCTTCTGCTCACACTCTTGTCAATCCTCAGTACAATTCAAGGAGTCCTTTTAAAAAGGAATCAGCGGCATCACTTCTCTGCTCAGAGTAAAGGTCAAACAAAGGCTTACAAATACCCGTAGGCTCTTACCTGGTCTGCCCCCACCCCACGTCTTACTGACTTCATCTCTGTCACTCTCTACCTTGATCATGCTCCTCCAGAGACGCTGGCCTCCTTGCTGATTCTTGGACAAGCTAGACAAAGCTTCCCTTAGGACCATTGCTCCACCTGTGCCCTCTGCCTGGCCTGCTTTTCATCAGATATCCAGGCCACCGACGCTTCATTCAAGGCTTTGCTCCTCTTCACAGTGAGCCTATGCCACCCTTTACTGCTGTCACTTGCCCTCAATCCCAGCACTCCCAGCCCCTTATCCTGCTTTACTTCCATTTTCCATAGCACTTACCACTTTCCACTACATTCTATACTCTGCTATTCATTAGGTTCATTATTAATTGTCCCCCCTTCTAGAATGTAGAGCCACAACAGCAGAGACCTGTGTTTTGTTCACTGATGTATCCTCGGTTCTAGTAACAGTGCCTGGAACGTAGGAGATACTCAGTAAATACTTGTTGAATAAGTGGATGAATTTTTTTAGCCTAAGGGCCTTCTGTTAGAAAGCAACTACGACTGGGGATAGGGAACACATTCAGCTTCGAGCTTCCAATATGAGCCATTAACATACCTTACAAGATGGAACTGCAACTACAAGAAATATGCCTTTGACACCTCTCCTTTCCAGCTCACTCCTTCAATAGACTCTCTGCACCGATGTTCTGCTCTTCTTTTCAGAGCGGGGAATGGATACATTAAGCATTACATTACCTGCTCAGGGTTTGTCCTCCCTAGAATTATTTGGTCTTCTTTCTCATCTCCACGAAGTTCTCATTGTGGCCCAATTCCTCAAGTTCTTGTAACTGAAAAAATTAAATGTAGTGGTTCCATTAAAAAAAAAAAAGAGTTTGAAATTCCTGAAGGGGCCAATATCACCAATATATCTGATTTAGTTTATTGACATCTAGAGAAAATACAAATCATCACTAGAGGTTTATAGCAAGAGAGGAGGATAAGGGATAGTAGGTAACACAGGCAGGGGGACTCTGCTAAGGGTTAGCATGTTGAGGCCATGATACGGATGAGCAGACGCAAACACAGCAGCCACAGGAAGAGAGAGTGGGACATGGCTGGAATGGACAGACTGCCTCGAGGACTCACATCTTAGTTTTGCTTAAACTGGATCCTGTACTAACTCACGAAGGTTTTGTAGGGCCCCCTCATGCTGCTGGCAACTGGATAGCCTGGAGGGAACTGTTCCAAGAATTCTTGGCAACACCCACTGAATGAGCGATGCCCAGGTAGGCGTATGGCAAGTGATCTTTCCTATTAGGACTTAAGATTCCAGACCACTTCCACGGTCTTCTCTATACTGATGATACTCTAACAGTCATCAGGACCAACTAGAAGAGAGGTTGCGCTTTTGTGGCATTAGGTACTGAGTTAACCTTCAAATCTCTGTTTCTTGCCTAGCACCAAATTGCTAAACCTTAGTCAAAAAGAAATCAGTGTGTAAAGAGCCACATCATAGTACTGGGCATGTAGTGGGCCCTGGACACCTTCAGTTCCTGCTTCCTACTTCTCTTGTTTTCCTCTAGCCTCTCCGCAACGCCCCCGCCCCTCGCCCCTCAACCCAGCCTGCTTTGAGATGACTGTTTTCCGTGTTTGTCACTTTCATGGCATATCTGTATTTCTTCTTCTTTGGCCCCAGATGTCAGATTGGCTTGCATTACTCCAGACTGAATCATTTGATTTCCTGTCCATGTTCCTAACCTTTCCAGCTCCTTTTGTATCATTTCTCAGTCATTCCTGATGTTTACAATACCTCTCAATTTAAAGCCATCTGCAAATCTCATTAGCAAACCACTGACTCTCTCCCGCATGATCCCAGGGCGAGTTGGACAAAACAAAGCCTGACACCAGTTCACCGCCTTCCTTTGGAGGCACCAGAGCTCAGGATCACTTTATTACCATTTTACAATATGGTCATGTCGTTATTGCATATTTACTCCTAGTCTAGGCAAATCTGATACACGAAAATCAGAATTAATCATTTTTTAAAATTATGTTTTTCACTTTTCAAAATTTTAATATTATTATAATTATGAGTAATATAACAATATTGTTTTGTATTATATAAATATTTATATTGTCTTTATAAGTAAATATAATAAATTATAAAATTTATGATCTTTATATTATAAATTATGATGATATAATTCATTATAATTAAGGTGACTCTATAGTCACCTTTCTTAGTGTACTTAAAATATGTACCCGTTAGCTCACACACAAACACCTCAATTTTTCAAGTCTACATACTTATAGGTATTTAATGTCTTTATAAGCAATTATTTCTTATATAGCTTTGAGAATAAAACCTAAATTCTTCCATTTTAATAGTAAGCTTTTGACTAAGTTTTCTCACTGCTGATTCATTGGCTCTTGGCTTCGACTTTTCTCACTCTTTTTCCTGATATGCTCAAAATGTTTTCGAATCCCAGCTATTCCTCCTTCCTCAAGAACTGTTTGAGCTCCTTCTCTGCTCCAAGCGCTGTACTAGGTGCTGGGATAAATAAAGAAAGAAGTCTCTATCCTCTGGGAGCTCTTAATCCAGGAAATCACGTGGAAGGAAAGACTGTTGCTGCACGCCTGCTGCAGCCTGGATCTGCCGTGTGTTACTGCATTGAGACCACATGGAAACCCCCGCTTCCAGTGGAGAAGCCAGGGTTTCAGAGAAGTGAACTTATTTTCCTTTTAGGCAGAGGATGAATAGACCACTTACAGAAGAAATACAAATGGACTGCAAATACAAATGGACCATTACCAGAAGAGTTTACCCTCATGTTCATCACAAGGGTGTGAAATAAACCATGTAACATCTTACCCTGAAATTGCACACACCCTTTAAAACTTATATAGAATATATAATAACCTACAAGATTTTCTGAACATTAAGTGAAAAAGCACACTCTGAATAGTATAAATATATACTATAGGGTTATAGCATACAGAATTGTGTGTGTGTGTGTGTGTGTAGAAAACAAACGACTGAAAGACTAGATACCAATATGGAAACAGGTTATTCATAAGAGGTGGCATGGGGCTCTTTTTATTGGTAGCTTCTAAATTTTAATATATATATATATTTAAAAAAACAAACATATAAAAACATTCATTTATCCAGATTCAGTTATTCCATTGCGTTGTAATGAATAATATAAATAAAAAATTAAGTGACTTGCTTAAAATCACTGGTTTGGTGTGCTGTTAAGCCAGGCTTTCTAACTCTAAAATCCACTGTCTTTCTACGTTGCATTCCCCTTCCTCCCCACAGCTGGTTACATCATATTTAGATTTTCTTTCTCTTTGCTTCTTTTTCCTCTTACTTTCTACATCTACTATATCCCATCCCACCTTTTTCTAAGCCATTTTATCAGTAGTCATGCTTTGAACTGGATATTATGTGTAATATAAAATGCAAACCATGTTCATTGGTGAAAAAGGCAAATCCCCACTCATGGAGAGAACTGGGAGAACACACATCAGAACAGGCACAGTCTGACAGCCCTCAGATAAGTCAGCTTGCTTCTTGCATTTAAAATAAAACTGAAATCTGTTTGGTCTTAACTGTGATATTTGGAAAGCGTCATGCTTCCTTCTATACCGAAAGATTTCTTAACTTTTTCAAAATGTAAATTCTTGAAAAGACCACCTGCCCCAAACTCAGATCTGAAACACCAATCCCTAATTTTATTTATAAATGTCAAGATTTCCCTATTTTTACTCACTTACTCAAAAAGCAGGATAAATATCCTAGCCTCTCTCTTATTTGGTAAAGTACAACATTTGGGACCTCGAGTTGGCTGTGCTAGAAATTAGAAACGTCTTTGATGATGCACAGCTGTCTTCATTTCTTAATCACAGATGTCTAAAGCATTCCAGGAAGCTGACTAATGTACCTGGAGAAATGTACTATGTTTTCTCATCCTTTCCCCCCAAATTGTCAGATCAAGAAGGGATGAGTATCCCCTTTGCTTTACAACTAGGAACATACCATGATCTTGAGTAAGACAAGTCCTTCCATTTTCCACCGCCATTTCCTTCCTGTTCTCATATACACTTGTCTCAAACGTGTGGGCAGTACTCAGTGATCTTAGCGCTTTCCCCTTTATCTCAGTCTCCTCAGGACAAGATCCCAGTGTGGCAAAAGTTAACATCGACAGCTGCTATTCGTGCCAGAAGAAAACAGAGCGCTGTTTACACTGTAGCCTTCTGTCCACCAAGCGGCATCCCACTGCAGTAGGCACCCAGGAGACTTCATCACCCAAGACTGTCCCAGGCCAAAGTCAAGGCTCCGAGCTGAGCAGGTAAGAACCAAAATTTCTGAAGGTCTTTGGTGAAAGGTTTCCAGCTTTGTGACTCAGAGTTGTCTTCCCCCAAAAGAATTCTATTATCCCGCCAATACCAACTCTTCTTTCCTGCTCTCTTGTGGAAAGCAGGTGATTACTAACCACTTCAATCCACCCACGAGTGAATTGAAACCCGAAGTTCCTATGCAATTAAGACTTGTGTTCTTTGGGACAGAAGTATCAACAAAGATGTAGTTGGCTTTCCATGTGAGAGAAATACATACCTAACAGCTCTACTTGGAAGGCTGATGCATTTACTACACATAAATTATACCTCAATTAAAAAAAAAAAACTCTACGAACAGACTCAACCCCTCGGGGAAACTGCTCCTACTAGACTAACAGCTCTCACAGGGTTTCTATACCTCCATATCCTGCCCCCACTTTTTTTTCCCAAAAAGCAGCAAAAAAAATATGAACATCCTCCCCTTTAACTATAATTATTTTTCTCAGTGTATGTCTTCCATCCAATTATATGGAGCATCACTGGACTTCCCAGGTGAGCAAAAGAGAAAATTTTAAAGCAACTTACAGAGCTGAAGGGATGAGCTAACTGTAGCCCTGAGAAGTTGAGCTCTCTGAGGTCACACACATACCATGGCCTAGGAGCAGGCACCTACCCTCCTTGAGCACAGGCTGGGAAAACCACAAATGACCTCAATGCATCATGGAAAGAATGGGCATTTTATTTTTATTTTATTTATTTTTTTAATGTTTATTTTAATATAAATTTATTTATTTTAATTGGAGGCTAATTACTTTACAATATTGTATTGGTTTTACCATACATGTAGCTCAGTCCCAGCAGAGAACTATGTTCAACCACCCCAAAATTCTTCCCAATGAAATACTCACCTCAAAGAATAAATAACATTAAACCAAGAGTTAATAAACATTCAAGCAACTTGAGATTTTATTTTGAAAATAGCTATTTTGACATAATATCCAGTTTCTCGTGTATCAGAATAAATTCTTTACAACATTGATCATCATCACTTCTGGGTACTTGTACATAATCTCTGAGTAAAATATATTCACACTAGGCAAGGCTAGAATATTGAAACTATGACAAATAATGCTTAAGTTTGTTAATAACAAAACTATAGTAGTTGTACACTAGAAGAGATGTTTCAAATGTTTACCATTCAAAGATAAGCTTGGTAGAACAAAACCAATATAAGTATACATAAATTTCTTGTCTTCTTTACCATCAGTCTTTAAGAAAGCTGAAGTTACATTACAAACACTTCAAATTTCCACTTCAGAGTGAGCAGAAAAATGAGAAGACATTATTTCCTATTTTACAAAATAAAACACCAAGTTAGAAGAAGAATAAAGCTCATCTTTATGCAATTAACATAAAAGCTTGAGTACACCGATCCTTCTCCAAGAAATAGAGACGCCAGCCCTGCAACACAGGCAGCCAACAGGCCAAAGAATGGATGGCCAGCACACAGCCTTCTCCACTCTGCATGACTTGCTCAGAACTGATGCAAACTCTGGCAAATCATTTTTTCTAGACTTCCAAGGATCTTGGTTATGTAAACTCAATGATTAAAAGGCATTTTTCTGAATTTGCATGAGGAAATCTAAAGAATCAAAGATCCAACTGCTTTGCACATGGATAGGTGTTCACCATTACACCACAACTCAAACGCAATGGCAGGCTTTCTATCAAATTCATATCCAAAGCACGGAGTTCCAAATATGCAACCATATACACTGCAGAAAACAAAGAGCCTCCTTACAATGAGTAGGCTGATTTTGTACTCTGAGATGAAATCAAACATATTTGGTCCTCTAAGAAGGTCTAGTGAGGCTTAAATGGGAGTGGGGGGGATATAGAAACTGCTCAGAATAAAAGCTGTAAACACTCATCCTAGAAAAAGCATACACAAACATGCAATCCTTGTCTAGACAATGTCTTCAGTAACAGAACTTGAAAATATTAAACTTTCTTTGCTTCTGTCACTGAAGCAAATGTAGACTTTCTACGACACTGTTGTGTATGCATATATATATATATATGTATAAAATAACCAGCTCATATGTGACTTTAATGCTATAAATACTCATTGCCTTTTTGGTACTTTTAAAGCACAGCCAAAATCAGTTTGGAACTTTGTTCTGGATTCCCAAGTCGGTTCGCTCTGTCTTGTAGATGCCTAAGAAGTGGCTGGTTCTCTGAAACCGCCAGTTCACACCTCTGTGCAGCTGTTCCAGGCTAACTGGGATTCCAGGGAAAGTGACTGGACTGACCACAGGCCTCACAGGTGCCTAAACGGCAACCTGTTGAAACCCAAAGCCACTTCCCAGTCAACTCTATGGTCCAAGGGAGTCCTAACCTGTCTCTTCCCGTTTTCCCACCACTCACTAGAGGGGCAGCCAACAGCTGGAAGCCTTTGCAATGAGTACCAACAAGCAGAAACACTCGCAGGGCAGCATTTCTCTAAGTGTATTTCTCAGAACACAAGTCCCACATGACACTTACGTTAAAAAAAATCCACATAAAAATAGGGAAATGGTGTGTCAAATACAGGTCCTCAATGGAGTTTGAAACCACCAATAGCATATCGAAGGTTCTGAGAAGCCTACAGCAACTTCACTTTGTCTAACCCAGAATTTCCCAAACCTATTTGGCCAAAGACCTCTCGATTCATACAATAACAATATATTCTGCCAAAATATATCTTGAACTGCTTCTCCAAAAAACTAAAATATAATTTTTTAAAAAAATCTTACAATATAATTTCAAATTAATAATGAGGGTATAAAACACTTATTTTCCTGCATTTTTTAAAGGAACTATTTTGTTTTGCTTTGAACAGTCTTTTATTATAACATTTCACTCTCTATTTATAAACATCCAACTCAAAGTAACCATTTCTTATATCACTGTTCAAGAATGTTAGTTCTCATCAGTAATCATTGGCCTCCTCATCAGGATAAAAAATTTTGTATGCTTACTGACTCTGAGAATACCTCTCCACCTCAATCACAATAATTTTAAGTCTAGGGCAGATAATCTGGGCTTTAAACAAACATTATATCCCAACATGAGTTTTGGGATAAATAATTTTACAAATGCTTTAAAAAAAAAAAAAGCAAATCACTCTATGTCTCTATGAAAATCAACATTTTGAAGATTTAATTATGCTTCAGTTAAACCTTTGAGACTAGGATTACTGACCTTTGGTTCACATAATAAATTTCTTAATAATCTAGTAATTTCTTAGGAAATATGAAAACACTGAAAAGTAAATGCAAATTACACAGAGCTGAACAAGAGAAAAGGCAAAAAATAATTCTAAGTGCCAACAACATATACAGAATACCATCATTACAACTCAAATGTGCTATGTGGCTCTGCTCAGGATTTCAATTAGATAAGTAACTAAACCAAGACAAAGTCACATCACTAAACCCCTGTAAGCCTAAAACAAAAAACACAGACACACACTACACTTTGTTCATCAAAGCATGGTCCTAGTGTTCTTAGCAAGAGAACACCTGCAAAATAAAGAAGGATTACCACATGGAGACACAGAGGAGCTTTTTTTCAAAATATTTTAAACCCAGGTAAACCCAGGTACCATAGGGAGAAAAGATATAATTATAAACATAAAGATCATAGAATTTTTTCTATCTTAGGAAAAGGGGTTCTTGGTTTTAGCTTGTTTTTTCTTTGCTGATAAGGCAAACCAAATCTTTAGATAATCATATGTTATAAAGTTGAGTTTGTTTTTGTCTTTAAACTTGGAATGAAATAAATTAATTTATAATATGCATTTATTCATCTGGAACTGAATACTATGTCTGAAGCATTAAATTGTAAATCAGTTTATCTAAAGATAAATTCACTCTATTGAATTTACTTTTAAAACCCTTTTATTCTGAAATAATTACAGACTCACAAAAAGAAGTTGCAAAAATAGTACAGAGAGAGCCTATGTAACCATCCCTCAGCTTCTTGTATTCACATGTAAGCATTTGCATTTTGGTTTTAGAGGGATACAATTTTTTGCAGCTTATGAAAAAATAAACAGTTGATGAAAAAAATCTAATAACCTGGTAAATGACTATTCCTGGAAGAGGCTCTAAGAAAACATACTGTTGACTTCAAATGCCACTTTTATCATGAAACTACCTTTAAAAATTGGTTTTCTTAGATGCTATCACTGTTACCAATTTCTGCCTCTTTTGATGTCTAGTTTTTTCCATTTTTGTAGACTTATGAGAACTGTAACTTAGCTCTGATTGAAATAAGCTTTCCCATTCTTTTAAGTTAATGTATCTTGCCATACTAAATGAATAGAAATGACAAATGGAAATCAAAATTCTTTGGATTTAATGTAAACTCTCTAGCACTCAAAAAATAAACATATCTAGGTTGAAATTTGATTCCTTTGCCAGTGCCAAACTTTTAGGGGAAACAATATTGTGTAGGAATGACTATCCTTAAAGGTCTTTTGCAGTTTCTTTGGTGTTAGGAGAATGGTCAGCCTTATGGACAACCGATGACAGTCTGTGGATGAAAGATCTTTATCTTATGGGAATTATCTGACCAATTTTCTCATTCTATACTGCCAAGAAACATAAACACCAACACAGTCCTTTTAATCATATTATCCTCTACCACAGTGTTTTAAGATTGTGGATCATTTATCTCAGCAAACTCAAACTTTATCCAAAGCATATTCTGACAGGTTGATCATAAGCTCTCTGTCAAGTCCTGAAAGTTGTTTCTTTCCAAGAGTTTCCTATATATGCAGCTGATGCCTGGAATGGTTTGTACTCAGTGATAACTTCCTAGCATCTCATTAGCTTTTACCAAAAAAGCAAAACTAAGTAACCCAGCATATAAATTTTCACTTATCTAACTCATACTTTGCCTCTTAGCAGATAGTCTGGAAGTATCATGGCCTATATGGCACTCAGCCAAAGGCTGTTCAAAGCAGGAATGACTGAAAGGAAATAAAATCATATTTACATTCATCTTTTCTACTAAAACAAAGGACAAAACTTGCTATTCCAGAATGATACCTTTTGATTCAACTTTCAACACATTAAACATTACAGTATGCTTATTAGCTGCATCTTTGTGTCATAAGAACACAATGCCCACATTCTTTAAAAATGTAAACACATTTTTCTTACTCATGGACATTAGTCACTTTATTGACAGAAAACTTGACATAACCCCGTATTATTCTTTGATTTTGTCCATGGGGAAACTTGGGAGTTAAATTTACCATTCAATTTTAGAGTTAGTATAGTTAGGGTTGGGTTAGTATAGTTCTATCTCCTACAAATTTTTTATTTTTCCAAAACCCAATTTTAACTGTCCTATTTTACACATGTTTAACAATTGTAAGTCACTTCAAATGCTTTTTGAAAGCTTTAATAGAAATCATAATTGAAAATGACTAACCACTAACGCACAAACAGATGTCTGATTAGTGTGCTAACCACCCTTCTTCAGTATACATTAATCCCAGAGGATAATAAAGTCCTACAGTCATGATTTCCAACACAGAATATTCATACAGATTTCCGACTGCTGGAATCTAACAGAAGACTAACACAGAATAGCACACACACACACACACACACACACACACACACACACACACACACACCCTCTCTACAGATTTCCGACTGCTGGAATCTAACAGAAGACTAATAACATAAAACACACTCACACACCCACGCACCCCCCCCACCCCCACTCCCACCCACCCACTCCCCCACCTGTTGCAGAAGTAATGTGAAACAGATGAGTGACTTTCTCTCAGTGTATCCAGACAGACAACCAAGACCTTGAAGATTACCTTGTTTCTCATTAAAACTTTCAAGAAAAAATATTTATGATGACTTAAAGACTCCTATATAAATAGCTACCTAATACAGAACAAATTGAGAGGATGCAGGTCAAACACTGCTGAGCTCCACTCAGCTCAAATTAGACAAGTCTACTGACTCCAAAGCTGTTTTCCTAACATGGGGGTTTCAGCAGGATGAGATAAGATTTGCTGAGCACCATAGTAATCTTTTAAGACACTAATCAAAAACATGGTCCTATATTTAAAAAACCCCAGAAGTGGTTTTAAGACGGCAGAAGCACCTCAGCCACTAAAATAAGCAAGATTCTAAGTAAAATTACCCACACAGCAAATCTTTTAACAGTTCAGCAACCAATAAATGGAAAATGTTCCTTAAAATATGCTATTTCTGATTATTCCAAAGAATCCTTCAACTGTAGTTAAGCTCTATAGAAAATAATTAGTTGTCATAAAGCTTCTGACTATGTGGTATGTTTCTCAGGAAAGAACACTGGTCTGAGCCAAGCATGGTGAACTTGGATCAGATGCACAGTAGGTGCTTCCAGTTCTGGGGCAGCGGGCTCCTCCTGAGTAGTGTCTAACAACTGATCAAGTGTTGTAAGACTTTACAGCCTAACATAAAAGTGATGCTAACATTCAGCTCTCCTGAAATCAATCCAAGAAAGAGATGACTAGTGTTAAAGATGTACTACAAATACACAGGCCTAAAGCTTCAATTACTCTTGCCTGGAAAATCCCATGGACGGAGGAGCCTGGTGGGCTGCAAACCATGGGGTCGCTAAGAGCTGGACACGACTGAGCGACTTCACTTTCACTTTTCACTTTCATGCATTGGAGAAGGAAATGGCAACCCACTCCGGTGTTCTCGCCTGGAGAATCCCAGGGACGGGGGAGCCTGGTGGGCTGCCGTCTATGGGGCCACACAGAGTCGGACACGACTAATGCGACTTAGCAGCAGCAGCAGCAGCGGCAAAGCTTCAATAAATTAAAACAGCCCTTGCTAACCTATACTGAACACATCAGCAAATACTGTTATATTGAAGTGCATATAGTCAGACAAATATTATATGTTACCACCTTTAATATTTATATATATGGTACTAACTCCCCCAAAGGTTAGACTTGTGAGATTATTAAGAAACACATTCCTTGTTTTTTAACATTAAATACAGGTTTTCTATTAAAGAGAATATTAGAATATATTTTTCCTGGTGTCTAAAATAGGCATCAAATTTCTAAAGAGAAGAGAAAAGGCCTTAGGCAAAGAGCCACATACTAAATATTCAGACTGGTCTAAGGATACTTAAATTAATAAATTAACTTGAATAAATTAAGTGTGCACATTCAGAACAGAAGTGGAGCTTTGGGCCAGCAACATGTGAACCAAAGGCAAAAATCTGCCAAGGTTAAGGCTGGTTTTTATATACAGTACAATGTATTTTCTCTCCCCCCCGCCAAGTTCATTTAGCATTCACGCTGCTGTTATTTAAAGTGCATTGCCAAGCTAAAACAGAAGCTTCCTAACGAAAAAAAATTGCTGTCATAGAAAGTTTCTTTTGTTTTAGAGTCTTCCTTCTACCTATTTTTAGCATTTTCTTTTTGCCCTTCACACACTTAGTGTAAGAGATTGCTGCAACAATTACATGACTCTGGACACAAAGCATGATGACTGTCAGGGTGATAGCCGGTGTAAGGAATTACTTTCTTCTTCTGCTGGAGTCAATTTAAGTGTTGGCAGTTTCCGAGGAGGAAGCTGAGGGCTTTGGCGAAGATTGTCATCCATCTGTGGAAAGTACAAAAGGTACATCTGACTAATAGCTGTGGTACCACGAATACGGACTGTGGCGTCCCCACCCAAACTATAGCCTAGACAAGTACAGAACCTTATGTTTCTAGCACTGCTAGAGAAATCTCTTCTTGCAAATAATCTCCAAAGAATTCTAAACACCATACCTAAATACTGCCTGACTTAGTACATGTACGGGGCTTCCCTTGTGGCTCAGCTGGTAAATAATCCGCCTGCAATGTGGGAGACCTGGGTTCGATCCCTGGGTTGGGAAGATCCCTGGAGCAGGGAAAGGCTACCCACTTCAGTATTCTGGCCTGGAGAATTCCATGGACTGTATAGTCCATGGGGTTGCAAAGAGTCAGACACGACTGAGCGACTTTCACTTTCACTTAGTGTATGTATAAAAGCGGTATGGCTCATCCTGGATGGCTTCACAAAATTACAGTAATGTCACAAAATGAACCGTCTGAATTCAACCACAGTACAACTTGGTTTAAGAAACCTTCTCATACTAAGCGTAAAAGCAACATTTCTGTTAGACTACTTTCCACAGGTTACAAAGTATGTTCTCATTTGAGCTTCCCAAGACAATTATAAAGAAAAAAAGACCATCATTCTCTATTTTACAGATTAGCAAAAGGAAGCTCAGAAAGGTTATCAGATTTGCATTAGCAAAGCTAGCATTAGAGCTGAAATGTGAACCCTGGTCTTATACTAATACTATTGTTCTTCCAACTATACCTCAATGTCTCAGTAAAAATGACCTGTACTCCACTCAAAAAGATCACCTCTTTTAGGCTCTGAGTATTTAGACCAAGGAAGGCTAGGAAAAGAGACAGAAGGATAAATACTTTAGACCTCACCCAGAGGCACTGCAAACAATGGATCAGTTCTAAGTCTGCTCTAGAGAAACAAAGTAACGTGGAGCACATTTAGAAAATGTCCAAGAGTTTCAGGAGTACATTAGCATCCCTGAAAACATCAGAAGAGGGGTTATTTAGATCTGAGTCAGACCCTAGAAAGCTACCTTTAACCAGGGTACCCCAAAACCAGAGTGCAAGGTCCTGGTGTTAAGCTACTTCATAAAAGTCTTGAAAGCAGCTGCCATCGATGACCCAAAACCAACAGAATACAGCGTCTTATCACCTAGCTGGTAGACAGGTTTTTTTCAGAGTTTTAACATGTGTAGCGCAAAACTCTCTCCTTTCAAGATGCTTTTATAAAGCACAGAGGAAATGTTTCAGCAGAGGTACATGGGGTTTATAATCAAAGGAAAAGAATAAAAGACTAACTCAGTTTTCCAATGGACAAGAGTATTCCCAGTGAACTATTTGAATCAGTTGTGTTGTCTTTTTTTCCTTGCAAGAACTAAGTTCCTCAAACATAACTCTTTTCTTTTTTTTTTAAGCTCTAGATTTTCTGACTAAATGGTGAACAGTGGTAGTCAAGAGAATTTGTCGTTCTATTGTCTTGTAGCGAACAGTGATCTGTACTGAAGAGCAGATGGGAAGTGGGGTGGGGAGAGGTGCTGGCATAGGGCTAGGAGACGCTCATATAGTGATGATGCCACAGTGAACTTTACAGAAGTGGTGGCAGGGCCTCTTGGTTTCACTTTCTGCACATGTAGGTCTGAAATGAATTTGCCACAGATGGAAATGAAAACTACACTGGATAGTCTTCATCCAGCAGAAAAGTATCTACAACAGTCTGAATAATTTTTCCATTATCCACACTTAACTCTTGGTGTATTTCCTCTCATGAGATTTACTGCATTGGGCTAAGAATTAAGACAAACTTGGCTTTCATTCAGCTTACCCAAACTTTAACAAGAGGTACATAGGTAAGAAGTTAAGTGTTAGTCGCTCAGTTGTGTCTGATTCTTTGCAACCCTGTGGACTATAGCCCATCAGGCTCCTCTGTTCATGGGATTCTCCAGGCAAGAATCCTGGAGTGGGTAGCCACTGTCTTCTCCAGGGGATCATGAAGTGAAGTGAAAGGTGCTCAGTCGTGTCCGACTCTTTGTGACCCCATGGACTACATAGTCCATGGAATTCTCCAGGCCAGAATACTGGAGTGGGTAGCCTTTCCCTTCTCCAGGGGATCTTCCCAACAAAGGTCTCCCACATTGCAGGCGGATTCTTTACCAGCTGAGCCACAAGGAAAACCCAAGAATATACCATAAAAAGAAATAAAATGGTCATTCCAGAGAGTGGCAGTTGTAAAACTGGCTATTACCACCAGTAGTAATGGATACATAATTTCATTCACGAGTTACAGAGCTGACTACACAGCCCATGCTGGAATCCAATTACTAGGGTTCAGATTCTCTCTCCACTTCTTGCCAGCTGAATGACCTCAGGCAGATGATGTTATAAGCTACTTGAAGCTTCAGTTATCTCATCTGTAAAACGGGGATAACAGAGTACCTGCACACACAGGGTTGCTGTGAGAGTAAATGAGATAACTCATATACAGCTCACATGATACAGTGCCTGTTACTCAATCCCCCAAACCTCTAGCCAGTGTTATTAGGCCATAATGACCCCTTAGTTTGTGAAAGAATGAAGCATTATCCATTTGTATAAGAAAAAAGCAAGTTTATCAAACACTTGAGGAGAAAACTGTATAACTCTCTTTTTTCCACCTAGAATCACCCTTGAAATTTCCATTGTTGGTTCCCTCCCCTGCCCAATTCCTCAATATTTCTCTCAACAAATGCATAGTCCCTAAGTGGCAAATATTCACACTAGCCCAAAACTGTAAGCAACATTTAGAACAGAGGATAGGAAGGAGAAAAAAAAAAAAAAAAAAAAACACTTATGTGAAAGAAAGAAAAAGACACCATAGTGCTATTAGTAAGAAAGAATAAGCACAGGAGCTTACGATCAAGAAAACAACCCTGAGAGACGGAAAGGAGCAGACAAGCAAGCAAGAAGTGTTTTTCTGTTTCTTTCTCTCTCCCCCTCTTTTTTTTTTTTTAAAGCCAAAGTCTCCTAACTTGAAAAGTACTGCTAATTGTGTGGTAAAAGTAAACCCAATGCTATTATCAGATCTTTCCCCCAATCAGTCCATTACTGGCTTCAAAACACTGTATTTTGTACCGCTTTAGTAAATGTATATTTAAACAACTTTCTGAAAAAAATAAACTTAAAAAAATAAAGAAAAGGGTAAAGGTAATGCATAACCCAAGTTACAATATTAACTGCAGAAAGGAAAATGCTGAACTAGTACAAAATAACGACTGAAGTAAACTTGACCTTTTCAATCAAGTTGGATTCCTTATTTACAAGTTGTGTCAGTTTCTGTAGATTTGCATCTACCATTTCTTGTCCAGCAGGAGAGATGCCTAAGAAGCCAGGACAGAAATCAGAAAGAGGAAATTTTGAAAGCCTTACAAGCTGTTTAGATTCAAAGAATATTAAGTCTATCCACCCCCTAAGTGCTCCATCCCCCACCCACCTCCCCAAAAAGGCAAAGTGAAAAACCATTCTCGGTTCAAAGGCAAACTTAAGACATACGGTAATACTCCAAAACCAAACCCTAAGCCAAAGGACTAAATGTGTCCTTAAGGAGACCCAGTTAGCCAAGTGTTAGGCAGACAGCCAGGTCTTTAATAAGAGCACAGCAGTCCTCATTGCCTTCTCAAATTTGATTTGTACCTTTTCCCCACCCATTTCAAATAGGCCTTTAGTTACAACTACCGCATTTGAAGAGCTTTCTAAGGGCCAAACAAGTATCCACGCCTCCAAAGCACTCGAACGGACTTTAAAAAAATACAGTTTTCTGGGATCTATTCCAGGAGTGGATTCTATTCTAATTCAGTGAATCTGGTACAGGATTTAAGATTTTGTATTTGTTCTGTGGTCAGGTTTGCTAACCACTGCTCCCAAGTAACAAGGTTGAAAATTACTCAGTTTCATGACTTCCAAACTCCTAACCTCTCCCTTGTTACATACAAGTGTATTATACACAAAACACATAACGCACTATATAAAAAAGTAAACTGTTCCTAAGCCAATGGTCCTCATGACTTGTTTCTTAAAAGGACAATTTCTGCCAACTCTGCCCACACAAACGTAGTGTCCCGATCACTTAAGCACAGGGCCCCACGCTCTGGAAGAAGCAGCACCTAAGTGCCCGGTGCCCTCTATTTCCTATACCTCCAGTCTGCTGCAATCAGTTTGCAAGTAGTGGAATCATGGGAATGTACCTCACCAAAATCAATCTGCTGCTCATTTCTGTTCACGCAGGAAAATGTCAGAAGCAACATTTAAAGTAATTGCCCATTTGCATTAGGATAAAGGCTGTCTTTCAATAGGGACATAATAAATACCTGTGGTTAACTTTTAGAAGAAAATGACCCACTTCAAAGGGGCAATATTTAAAGAACAAGAAGCGAGAACTGTATAAAATCCAGAAGAACAGACAAAAGGCAAATAAATATTTCTCTATTGAAAGAACTAACACATGGGGGGAAGAAAAGTTGGAAAAAATGCCACTTTTTGAAGTTTTATAAACCAGGATTTTGGAGAAGGAAATGGCAACCCACTCCAGTGTTCTTGCCTGGAGAATCCCAGGGATGGAGGAGCCTGGTGGGCTGCCGTCTATGGGGTCGCAGAGTCGGACACGACTGAAGCACCTTAGCAGCAGCAGCAGCAAACCAAGGTTTAAAGACAATATACACACGTTTTAAATAAGTAATGGATTTGGTGTATACCTCCTTAGGAGAATATGCAAATATTCTGTGCAAACAAAGATTAGCTGAAGAAGAACCAACTTACCTCCAAGACTAACCCTAAAATAACTGTTTAGGATATCATCACAAAAGCGACACAGGTTGGAGAGCTGCTTCAAATGTTCTTGTAACTGAACTTTAGGAAAACGTACTTTATAAAGAGGTGCGAGAAAACCAAACACATAGGCATCCAAAGTGGAAGGCCTGAAAATAAATTAAGGATTTTTAAAAAGCACATAAGAAAATATTAATCTGGGATTATGCTAAAAACTTTTTCTCAAATACATTTATCAATTCTGCAGTATACAATATAGTCTTTTAAAAGGTTTATTACCCATTTGGGCTTATAAAAATGAAACAACTAGGGTTTTACTCATTAGCAGTTTTTTAAAATACTCTTATCCATTTTATTTAGAAGAAAATTTAAGTTGTAAATTAAAAGATTTACTCACAGGCATCATATAGAGACTACAGACTGGGTGGAAACAGTCTTAAAAGTTTCAAAGTCACATATGCAACATATGAAGTCAATGTTAGATTACCCCAACAGAAAGTTTCCCATAGTAAAAAAATCCACCAAGTATTTTTTTAAGTGGCAAACTCATTGGGGATGGGGTAAAAGGACCTGGCAAGGGAACTTGCTTTAAGTAACTGCTCGATGGATATATGTGAACAAAACATTAAAATGGTTTTATAAGGGAATGTACTCACATATCTCCAAAGAAAAACTGAGATGTTCCCAATCTGTTTGACAGAAGATTTAGGCACTCCTTCGCATCTCTGTATATCTAATAAGGATGAAATTACATCTCAAAAGTAGGAAAGATGCTCGAGAACTCCTTTTCAGGCTGGCATCGATAAGTATTGGGCAGGCCAAAAAGTTTGCTCGGGTTTTTCTGTACCATCTTATCATACAGAAAAACCCGAACGAATTTTTTGACCAACCCAATAGTTTCATCTCTGTTCTCTCTTGTCCCTCCTCCAGAGAGCCCTTGCTCTGAAGGTAATTCCAACCATACCTGAGCTTCTACTTCTCGAAGGTGGTAGAAGGGAGGCTCTCCCCTGGTTAGGAGAATCCTATTCAGTGCTCCTTTAGACATTCTTCCAGGCAGGATCAAACTCAAGGGAAAAGGCATTCGTGAAGCAAACCATGGCTTTGTCACAGTAAAGTAATTATCACTCTCAACCCAGAATGTGTGAAGCTGCAAAAGGAGAGGGAAAAACACTACAAGGATATTCTTTTATTAAAAGAAGATCATTCAGTAGATGTAAAACTTTTTCATAAATATCTCTGAGTGAAATTAACTTCATACCCATTTTCCAGCTAGGATGATTCAAGGATAAATCAAGGTTTTTAAACATGTGAGTTTTGTTTTGCTCTATCCCAAGCATACAGAATAAGGCCTGGAACATACCAGGTACTTAATGAATATTTTCTGAATGAATTACAGTTGGCCCAAATCTATACATGGAGCAACAAACTCTGTCTTTCACAGAGAATTTTTATTTCCAAAATGACACTGTCTTTCACTTTGTTGGTTCCTATACTAGTTGCATGTCTAACAGAATCAACCCAGTTTCACAGTTACGTGAAACAATCGAAAATAATACATAAATGAAATTTCCTCTCTTACGCCTCTTCCGTTATTTTTTTTCTAAGCAGACTAAGTACATTCTCAGTAAGTCACTAAAATACTATAATATTCACCAATGCTCACCACTGCAGGAAGAAGCTTCTCTTCAAGGAGAGCAATGTAAGCTAGCGTATCTGCCCCTTGTTTTGCTGAAAGTTCATAATCAGCATTGTATTTCTGTTAAAAAATATAAAACCCAAAACCTCATAAGTCAAGAACATCCCAAAACAGTGAAACTAAATAAACTAGGACTCCTATTCTTCTTCAAAAATGGCAAACATATTAAAAGGGAAAAGAGAAATACAAATTCAGTAACAAATGCTACTTAATGCAAATAAAGTTCTGAGCACAGTGTCATGTACACAGTAAGGTCCATAAATGTTATATTTAATTTTTATTTTTAACTATTATGTCAATGATTTTTAATGACCTTAGTTTAGTGCACGGCATGTAGTACAAACTTAATATAAGCTATTATTATTTTTGTTAATTTATAACAAGGAAAAGTTCTAATTAGCTGTGTTCCCCATGAAAAGAGCAAACTTTCCCATTTAGAAAAGTTGTAAATTTTGTTGACATAGGACTTCCTTAACTATTGGCAAAACTGATGATAACTTTCACGTTTATATAAATTGCTACATGTTTAAACATTTTAGATACATAAACCTTGGCATGTTCAGATATTTTGGATACATTATTTCATGAAACATTTAACTGCAACTATTAGTATTAGTATCAGATCAGTTCAGTTCAGTCACAGTTTAAGTAATTTTAAAAAATAGTTGCTAGTTGATAGGAACTCAGACCTCATACCAAGAACAAAATGTGTAGCAGTTATGGAACTAAATTTACAATCATATCAATAAGTGTAATAGTGAAGATCGCTAAATTGAATCTACTTATACCTAAACTTCAATAAAAGCCAAGCAAAGTGCATGATCATATAAGTTGACTGTAACTCACTATATGGCTTTTGAATCACAGTACAACTCAATTTAGAGCAGTGACTCTCAGATTTATGTTTTTTTTTTTTTTTTTATCAAATCCTATGTATCTCCAAGGTGGTTAGGTGGTAAAGAATCTGCCTGCAATGCAGGAGACCCGGGGTTCGATCCTTGGGCAGGGAAGATCCTCTGGACAAGGGAATGGCAACCCACTCTGATATTCTTGCCTGGAGAATCCCCATGGACAGAGGAACCTGGTGGGCTACAGTCCATGGGGTCACAAAGAGTCGGACTCAACTGAAGCATTGCATGTATCTCCAAAAAGGAATTCTAAACAAATATTTTTAATGTTTTTCTTTTTTTAAAGTAACATGCAGGGATGGAGAATCTACTTATTCAAAAAGGACCACCCACCTGTTTTCTTAAAAAGTTTAGTATTTTTGCTGGCTGAGAAATAGTATTGTCTTCAGTTGTCAAAACTGGTACATCTCCTATAATCAAAAAACATTTTACACACAATAAGGCATTTTGATATCCTTTGAAGAGATCCCAGTACCCTTAAAACTACACCAATCACATTTGGAGGAGGAAAAAATGAGTAAGATATTTTAGGTTTTTGCAGTGTTACACACACACACACACACACACACACACAGTTTTGGAGAGCATTTCATTTCTCATAATTTCCACTTATTTGGCTTGTCCTTTGAAGTATTACTCAGAATGATCAAAACATAAGCAACATACAATCAAGGTCATGGTGAGAACTAAAACCCCAAGGTACTCCATGGCTACATGCCTTCTAGCTTTAAATGAGAGGGGGGATGGGGCAGAAAGGGGGCAGAAAGGAGCGTTTAAAAGTTTACAGTGTACCTCTTGAACCTCTCCAGTTGTTATCTATGACATTGACTTTCAGGGGTGCACCAGAAAATTTGGCGTAAGCCTGAAAGAGAGTTTGCAATAAAACATTTTAGACTGAGTACTAAAGGAAATCTGCAGAGCAGCTTGACTTCAAATCTGGGTGCCCCGAAAGGTAGACACATCAGACTCCGGGGCTGCATCCCTCCCCAGACTTCTAGCCGCTGTTGCGCACGCCAGCTGCCAGGGCTTTGGGGGTTTATTTCACCCCCACCCCAACAATCAGGGGATACAGAGCAGGGAGCGCGCGCCCCCTGCTTTGGGCTTTCCATCGCCCAGACAGCTTTGCATGATTGAAAACACTCGGAGACAAGCGGTGAAGCCATGACTTCCCCGCCGTGGCTTCGGCGGGGACACAGGCTAGGCTGTAACTTCTCGGACGCGAGGGAGCCCAGATCGCTGCTGCAAGCAGCGTCCGGGCCGGCCCGGGCCGGTGCGCCGCGCGGGAACCACCTTTAGCCGCCGGGACCCGGCCAGCCAGCCTCGCGCCTCTGGCCCCGCCCCTTCTTGCCCGCGCCCGCGCCAGCGAGACGGCCTCACCATCACCACCAGGGAGTCGCTGTGCACCGACGGAAGCCCCCAGCCGCCTCCCCAGCAACTGAGTTCCAAGGGGGCCGCCATCTTGCCGGGGCCGACCTTTGTTATCCCGGAAGTGCTTTTGCCACCTACTTTCCGGCAGGTGGAATCACGGGGGCGGGGCGAGGAGAGAAGAGATCTCTGGGGACCGGGAGAGATGCGAGAAGGACCCCTGGAGGGATTAATCGCATGCTTAGAATCGGCTTGGCCTAGGGGTTGAGAGTCCTGGGCAGTAAGTCAGATAGCCTGCTAGTAGTAAGTCCCCAGATACTTATTGCATGCCTAATGTGTCCCATGGAGAAGGAACTGGCAACCCACTCCAGTATTCTTGCCTGGAGAATCCCAGGGACGGGGGAGCCTGGCAGGCTATACAGTCCATGGGGTTCGGACACGACTTAGCGACTAAAGCAAGCAATGTGTCCCAAGCCCTTTGACCATTACTACCCTGGGCCTAAACTAACCCATTTGTAGAACTAGGCATAGTAGTTTAGTCACAAGATTGTTCTGTTTAAAACTATGACATGGGGGTAAAGAACTTGACATACATCGTAGGCACTCTGATTGTTTGACCCCTTTCCCTCATATATTTGGCTTCTGCTTCTTGCCATTCTCAATCTCAGTTAGTCACCTGCATGTTTACTTGTTACACTTTTTCTAAAAGTAGCAAGTTTCCTGGAGTTTGTCAAGTTTCCTGGAGTTTGTCAAGTTTCCTGGAGTTTGAAGAATTCTGCCCTTCTTCAGTCTGGAATATCTTTCTTTCTTCCCTGGCTCTGCTCCCTCAAAGATGAGCTTAACTGTCATCTCCCTGGTACAGTTTTCCGAAATCAGGAACTTCTGGATCCCTGCAGCCTCTTGTACATACTTGAATTGTAGCTTCTACCTGATAAAAACTTTTTGCCTTTCAGTGTACTGAAAGTTCTTGGAAGACAGAATTGGGCTGGCTTCCTAGATGTGAGACCTCAGCAATTACACAGAGACCTGTGCTTAGAAAGCTCACACTTGCCTTAATGTTCCTGTGTTATTGTTTTGAAATTCTTAATAATTTTTGAACAGAGGGCCCTGAGTTTTTTATTTCAATTGGGCCCTGCAACATGTCATCAGTCGTGTCTGTGGGCCTTGTGGGCATGAACTACATGTTTCTTAAACATCAAACTGACACTTTCTTAGAAAAACTGAGGGAAAAAAAGTAAAGATGGACCCTGGAAATGTCTTGATCATAACATGCTCTCTGGGTCTTGAAATTAGGACTTGGGTACCAGGTGTCTTTCTAGAAGGCACAGTAGACTTTCTGGGATATTCTCTCAGGCATTCCTCTGGGCTCTTTCCTTTTCCATGCCCCTGAGATGATTGGGTCCCTTTAAACAACTGAAAACTCAAAAGAAATCTCTGCAAATTTTCATAAAGTTACAACTCAACAAGTAATTGCTAAACAGTCCCTTACTGTTTACACAGCCATCTAAATTACAGTATCAATCTGCTAGAGTCCTTTTTCATGTTTCAAAAGCAAGAGTTTGAAACTTTGAAGAAATGGGTAGAGAAGTTATGTCAAAGGTGAGATTCCATTAACAATACTTAAAATTGGAAAACGTGTAACATAAATATCATTAAAATTACATGTCAAAATATTTATTGAGCAGCTGCTATCTCCAAAACACTGTAAAATTCTGGGATGATACAGAGATAAATAAGTTATTAATTCTATTCTCAGGAGTTTATAGTCTACCAAGGAGACAAAGAATTAGGTGTAACAAATCAGATTATCAAGAGAAAAGTTGGAGATTAAAATACTATGGAAGCAGAGAGCAGGAATGATACATCCTCTGCAGAATCAGTAGAAACTGTCTGTGTAGTCTTCCGTATAAAGAAGGTAATTCAACTTTCAGATTCAAGTAATTGGACTCCCTGTTTAGAGGATTAAAATCCAAAGCCATAAATCTCAGAGTCCAGATACGACAATTAGGCATTTTAAATAATCGTACACAGAGAATGTATGTTGCTTGAGTCTTGTTTATAGAAGGGAGGGGGGTTAAAGTGGATGTACATTCTTTGTGGACACACAATTATTATTAATTCCTCAGCTCAGCCTTCTCCCTTATTGCTACTGTTACAAAGGACAGTTTCATTTGCATTAAAGGGAAATTGAATCTCTTAGCATTGCGTTGAGACAGAGAATGGCATGCTATTGCTTTTGATGAGAGAATCTTTACACACAGGTTTATTTGTATCTATTTAATAGCAGTTTTGTTTTTTGTTTTTTGCTGCAGTTCCTCTGGAGAGTCTATATTTGCTAGATTGAATTTTAGAACCCTAGCACAGTTGATTGCACAACCAGGCTGAAGTATTGTTCCAGAGAACCACACAGAAAGCCGAAACCTTCAGGAATTATGCGTGGTATGGGTAGTTGGCCCCTGTGCATTTTTATGGCTGCTAAAGAATATTGTTCAAAGTTTGTCAAAATCATAATTTCAGATTCCTACCAGGAAACATAATATCTGCAAAACATTTATGTATGTGTGGGATGACCTGAATTACAACTTTATAATGAGTATTCCAGACAATGTTTTCCCTGAAAAAGAAATCTTATTTTTCATAAGATAGACATTAAAAATAGTTTCATCTAGTGATGGTCATCTGGACTCCAGGGACTTGATCTTGGCATCCATTCCTATCCCTCATGTGTTCCTTAACTTAGGAGCCATGTTACAGATTCTGTTAGGATCCTTTGTCTGGGTTGTTAAGAATCTGTGAAATGGTGCTGTTAGCAAAGATGACAGTAACAAGTGATCATGCATTATGAACTAGAAATCCTTGAATGTTGCTTTTAACTCTAAACTTCTATAAGTCACATCCATGTTCAGATATGGAATTCTTGGGGAGGAAAATAACGAATACTGAATGGAGATCAGCAGAACCGGTTTCCTGACTTTGTTTCTAAATAGCCCTATGACCTTGAGCCAATTATTTTACCTATATTCCTTGACTCACTCACTTATAAAGGAAGTAGTTCTGAGATACTATCATTTTGTGTCTGATAAGCATTTAATAATAGTTGACATTCGTGGAACAATTTCTGCATGCCGGAAATTGTTTTAAATATCCAACATAGCACATTTGACCTTCATAATGACTCCATGAGGTAAGTACTATAATGTTCCCCTATTTTCAGGGAGGGAAATTAAGGGCCAAAGTTGTTAATTAACCTTCCCAAGGTCACCTAGCCAACAGGTGATAGAGACAGGATTTGAGCCCAGGCATTCTAGGCTCATACTCTAAAACACTATGTCATTCTGCCTGTAGCCTTCATCTTTTAAAAAAGTTTTTATTGAAATATAGTTGATTTATAATGTTGTATTAGTTTCAGATTGTACAGCAAAGTGATTCAGATGTATGTGTGTGTGAGAGAGTGTACAACAACAAAATATATATATTTATTCTTTTTTAACTTTCTCTTTTATTGTAAGGTATTAAGAATAGTTCTCTGTGCTATACAGTAGGTCCTTGTTGGTTATCTGTTTTACGTATAGTAGTGTGTGTATTTGGAGAAGGCAATGGCACCCCACTCCAGTACTCTTGCCTGGAAAATCCCATGGACAGAGGAGCCTGGTAGGCTGCAGTCCATAGGGTCGCTAAGAGTCAGACACGACTGAGCGACTTCACTTTCACTTTTCACTTTCATGCATTGGAGAAGGAAATGGCCACCCACTCCAGTGTTCTTGCCTAGAGAATCCCAGGGACGGGGGAGCCAAGTGGGCTGCTGTCTATGGGGTCGCACAGAGTTGGACACGACTGAAGTGACTTAGCAGCAGCAGCAGCAGCAGCAGCAGCAGCAGTGTGTGTATTTTAATCTCAAACTCCTAATTTATTCCTTGCTCCCTTTCTCTTTTAGTAACCATAATTTTGTTTTCTATTTCTGTTTTGTAAAGAAGTTCATTTGTATCATTTTTTTACATTCTACATATAAGCAATATCACGTGACATTTGTCTTTCTCTGTCTGACTTACTTGACTTAGTATGATCATCTCCAGGTCCATCCATGTTGCTGCAGATGGCATTGTTTCACTCTTTTTTAGGACTAATATTCCATTGAGTGTATATATAAAACAGATCTTTATCCATTCAGCTGTTGATGGACACTTAGCTTGTTTCCATATCTTGCCTATTGTAAATAAGTGCTGCTGTGAACATTGATGTGCGTGCGTCTTTTTGAATTATGTTTTTCTCCAGATATATGCCCAGGAGTGGGATAACAGAATCATGTGGTAACTCTGTTTTTAGTTCTTTTAAGGAGGGTTCCTTTTTCTCCATACCCTCTCCAGCATTTATTATTTGTAAACTTTTTTTTTTTTTTTTTTTTACTGTGTTGGGTCTTAGTTGCACAGAATCTTCATTGCATCATGCAGGATCTTTTCATATGGCACACGGACTCTAGTTATGGTTCGAGGGCCCAGTAGCTGTGGTGCATGGACTTTAGCTGCTCTGCAGCATGTGGAATTTTAGTTCCCTAACCAGGGATTGAACTCACGTCCCCTGTGTTGCAAAGTGGATGCTTAACCACTGGACCACCAGGAAAGCCCCTATTTTTAAACTCTTAGATGGACATTCTACCTGTAACCTTCTAAGTAGTCCTATAAAAATCCTAGTTTCACTCAGAGTAGAATTATCAGTGCCGTGAAATCACTATCAATACTTATTAGTATTTGTTTAGAATTAAACTATTAAACAAGTTCGTGAAGCAACTTCTATATGCCCAGTACCCTGCTGGGCAGGAAGAAAATAGAAACTTGTATTTGTGCTTTCAAAGGGATAGTTGACAAAATAAGGTCTACATATTTGAGGTAACTAGAGATGGTTAGGAGATACCATTTTATGTAGCAGACCACAATTTTGTCTAAAGTCTAATGTGGCTTTGGAGAAAGTCTATAATGTACTGCTGTGTTTGGCAAAGGCCTGAGAGAAGAAGTAGGGCCTTGGGTGACCTTGGATGACCTTGAAGGATGAGTACGCTGGGTTTAAATTGGCACAGAAGACAACACTACATATGGGCTATGCTGCATGAATCAAGGCTTGGAGAAGGGAATGACAATGGCAAAGCATCTAAGACAATTAATGGATATGGGATTTGATAATAAGCTAGAGACTGATCAGGAAGAGTGTTTATTAACTTGAGAACCAGAATTAGTGATATTGGAAGGTATGGGAATATGTAGTTGAGGAAGTGAAAAAGAAGTTTAAGTCTTAATACAATATTAATGGATCCACATAGTCATGGATGCGAGGTGGAATTCTATTGTTTTATGAACATGATAGGAGGAAAGGTTTTATGAACTAATACATTGTATTATATAAATTTAAATGGTGTGAAAAAATAAAGGCAGGAAATGCAGGATATTATCAGACAAGAGTCACATTGCATCCTTGCACTGAGCATTTCTCATTGAATAGGCTGTTATAAATCAAATTGAATGATTACTAAAGAAAATGGTATTAGGAATAGAGGCAGGTACAATATCACAAGGAATATATCAGATAAAGTATATAGAAAATATCTGAATGTACAAGATATGACCAGATAAAGGAAGGAAAGGAATAGGACAGGAGCAGAAGACTCAAGGTATAGTTCTTGTAGGAGATGACAGGGTGAGTCTACATACAGATGAAGACAAAATTGGCTGCTGCTGAGCAAAAATCTGAAGATGACAGAAAGAAGATGAATGGGGTCCTAGGAATTACTGTAAGTGTTGAGAAGCAGAGATCAGGAGCTTGAGCAGTGGAGCTCGCACTGAAAATGAAGAGACATGCTTTCTTTCTGACACCAGAGGAAGTTTCAAGGAGAGCAGGAGGTGCTGAGTTAGCTCAAATCAATTACCTTCAAATTTCCCTGTTACATTAGAAAACAAGTCAAAAGAGCATGATGGAAAGAGATTGGGGCTCTAAAGAGAGAGAGAAAGCAATTTAGAGGATATACCAGGGAGTTAGCAAAAGGTGAATAGAAGCATTGCTGATGGTGGCAAAGGTCAAATTTAAATTAGCATAAAGGAGACAAATCAAGTGAAAGCCGCGGGCAGGCTAATAATTAGATGCCCTTTCAAAGAGATATTCTTTAAATATTTATTCAACATTTTATAGAAATGAAGTTAGCTGGAGAATGTTACAGGATCAATTTACATTTTAACAATTCTATTTGTTAGAAGTCCTATGTGGAGACCTGGGTTTTAGTACCTTTTAAAGCTTGGTCCTGAGGATAATAGAAAAAGGAAGGGATGCTAGGAATTCCCCTTGGAATTGAAAGAAAATGGAATCTAAACCTATAGGAGTGGGGTTCAGCCATTCTGCTGCTGCTGCTGCTAAGTCACTTCAGTCATGTCTGACTCTGTGTGACCCCATAGACGGCAGCCCAAGGCTCCCCCGTCCCTGGGATTCTCCAGGCAAGAGTACTGGAGTGGGGTGCCATTGCCTTCTCCTGGAGCCTAGCTAAGTGAGCACAATTATGTGACTTCCTCTAATGATACTTTATTGCCTAGAAATGTAAATGAGACGCAGCTTCATTTATTTATTTGATATCAAGGCTATTAGAGAGTGATATATATTGAAAGAGATTCATTTTACACTTCCCATGCAGTGAACCTGTTGTATTTTGTACAGGCATACCTTGGAGATATTGCGGGTTCATTTCCAGATCACCACAATAAAGCAAATATCACAATAAAGTGAATCACATTTAGCTTCCCAATGAATATAAAAGTTATGTTTACACTATACTATAGTCTGTTTAATCTGTACAATAGCATTATGACTTAAAAAAACACTTTATAGCACTTAATTAAAAATATTTTATAGCTAAAAATGCTAACCATCATCTGAACCTTCAGTGAGTCATAATCTTTTTGTAATAGTAACAGTAAAGATCACTATTAGAATCACTAAAACAAATATAATAATGCAAAAGTTTGAAATGTTTTGAGAATTACCAAAATGTGGAACAGAGACACAAAATAAGCAAAATCTGTTGGAAAAATAGTGCCAATACAGGATTGTCACCAAACTTCAGTTTTTTTTTTAAAGCAGTATCTATGAAGTACAATAAACAGGTTCAGTGCAGTTACTTAGTCATGTCCAACTCTTTGCGACCCCATGTACTGCAGCACGCCAGGCCTCCCTGTCCATCACCAACTCCCAGAGTTTACTCGAACTCATGTCCATTGAGTCAGTGATGGCATCCAACCATCTCATCCTCTGTTGTCCCCTTCTCCTCCCACCTTCAATCTTTCTCAGCATCAGGGTCTTTTCAAATGAGTCAGCTCTTCACATCAGGTGGCCAAAGTATTGGAGTTTCAGCTTCAACATCAGTCCTTCCAATGAACACTCAGGACTGATCTCCTTCAGAATGGACTGGTTGGATCTCCTTGCAGTCCAAGGGACTCTCAAGAGTCTTCTCCAACACCACAGTTCAAAAGCATCAATTCTTTGGTGCTCAGCTTTCTTTATAGTCCAACTCTCACATCCATACATGACTAAGAATTAAGTGAAACAAAAATAGTATTATGTTACATAGTGATCAATTATGTATAAACAGAGGAATCATATTTTTAAAATGAGGGTCCTAAAAGGAAATAAGGTTTCTATTCTTTACTCAAAGTGATAAAACATCATATACCAATAGACTGTAATAAGTTATATATGTATATTGTAATACCTAGAGCAACGAATAAGAAAATAATACAAAGTGATATACTCAAAAACATTAAATAAATCAAAACAGTATTCTAAGAAATGTTTAAGTAACCCCCTACACCAAAAAAAAAAAAAAAAACAAACACAAGAGTGTGTGTGAGCAACGGAAGAATGATTAGCAAGGAATTAATAGAAAACAAATAATAAAATGACAGACTTGAACTCACAAAGTCAATTATTATTCTAAATGTAAATGGTCTAGATACACCAAGTAAAAGAGATTGGCAGAGTGAATGAAAAAAAAATCATGACCCGTAATAAGGACCTACCATATAGCACATGGAGAAGGCAATGGCACCCCACTCCAGTACTCTTGCCTGGAAAATCCCATGGACGGAGGAGCCTGGTAGGCTGTAGTCCATGGGGTCGAGGAGAGTCGGACACGACTGAGCGACTTCACTTTCACTATTCACTTTCATGCATTGGAAGAGGAAATGGCAACCCACTCCAGTGTTCTTGTCTGGAGAATCCCAGGGATGGCGGAGCCTGGTGGGCTGCCATCTATGGGGTCGCACAGAGTCAGACATGACTGCAGCGACTTAGCAGCAGCAGCAGCAGGAACATGGAGAAGGCAATGGCACCCCACTCCAGTACTCTTTCCTGGAAAATCCCATGGACAGAGGAGCCTGGTAGGCTGCAGTTCATGGGGTCGAGAAGAGTCGGACACAACTGAGCGACTACTTTCACTTTTCACTTTCATGCATTGGAGAAGGAAAGGGCAACCCACTCCAGTGTTCTTGCCTGGAGCATCCCAGGGATGGCGGAGCCTGGTGGGCTGCCATCTATGGGGTTGCACAGAGTCAGACATGACTGCAGCAACTTAGCAGCAGCAGCAGCATATAGCACAAGGAACTCTTCTCAATACCCTGTAATGACCTATATAGGAAGATAACCTAAAAAAGAGTGGATGTATGTATGTGTATAACTGATTCACTTTGCTGTAGAGCAGAAACTAATACAACAATAGAAATCAACTATATGCCAATAAAAATTTAAAAACACATACACATACAACCCAGATAAATAATGTCTACAAGGAACTTAAAACTTGATGGCATAGGTAGCTTGGACAGAAAAGGATTGAGAAAGTGATACCATGCAAATATTGATCACACAAAAAAGTAAGAGTTGGCATATTAATATCAAATACAGTAGGCTCCAGAGGAAAGAAAACTACTAGAGACAAGACAGATATTGTATAACAACAAATGGGCCAGCCCACCAAGAAGCCATACCAATCCTAAGTGTGTGTACCAAACAGCAATGCTTCAAAACACATGAAGAAAAAGCTGATAGGTGTGAAAGAATAAATAGACAAACCCGGAATTATAGTTACCACTCCCTCCTCAGCAACTGGTAGAACTACTGGACAGAAAATAAGCAACTATCTCAATGAATTAAACACAGGCTTTAATTCACATTTATAGAACACACCAATCAACAACAGAACACACATTCTTTCCAAGAGCCCATGGAACATTCAGAATACTCACCAAGATAGACCATATCCTAAGTCATACAGCAAATATCAACAACAAAAAAATTGATGAACTCACACAGGAAGTATTTTTTGACCATACTAGAATCAAGCTAGAAATAAGAAATAGAAGGACAACAATAAAATCTCCAAACTCTTGGAAATTAAATAACACACTCGTAAATAATCAATGAGTCAAAGAGGAAGTCTCAAAGGAAAAAATACATAAAATTTAATAGTAAAAATACAAAATATCCTGTTAGGTGAATGAACAGATAAAATATTTACAAAACACCTATCTGTTAATGGATTTGTATCCAAAATATACAAAGAACTCTTGAAACTCAACAAGAGAACAAACAATCCAGTTTAAAAATGGGGAAAAGATGTTAACAGATACCTCATCAAAGAGAATATACAGATGGAAATAAGCATATAAAAAGATGCTCCACATCATTTGTCACTGCTGCTGCTGCTGCTAAGTCACTTCAGTCGTGTCCGACTCTGTGCGACCCCATAGACGGCAGCCCACCAGGCTCCCCCGTCCCTGGGATTCTCCAGGCAAGAACACTGGAGTGGGTTGCCATTTCCTTCTCCAATGCATGAAAGTGAAAAGTGAAAAGTGAAAGTGAAGTCGCTCAGTCGTGTCGGACCCTCAGCCACCCCATGGACTGCAGCCTTCCAGGCGCCTACGTCCATGGGATTCTCCAGGCAAGAGTACTGGAGTGGGGTGTCACTAGGGAATTGCAAATTAATACAACAAGGAGATATCACTATACACCTATTAGAATGGCTAAAACCCAGAAAGCTGATGATCCCAAATGTTTTGCAAGGCTGTGGAACAACAGAAACGCTTATTCATTGCTTGTAGGAATGCAAACTTGGCGAGGCAACTTCTCCCAAAACTAAAGACTCTCTTACCATATATTGTGGGTTGAATTTTTCCACTTCCCCCAAATTATGTTGAAGTCTTAACCCCTAGTACCTGTGATGTGACCTTATTTGGAGATAGAGGGTTTGCAGATGCAGACAAATGAAGATGAGATCGTACAGAATTAGGGGCTTCCCAGGTGCCTCTAGTGGTAAAGAACCAGCCTGCCAATGCAGGAGACATAAGAAACGTGGGTTCAATCCCTGAATCGGGAAGAGGAAATGGCAACACATTCCAGTATTCTTGCCTGGAGAATCCCATGGACAAAGAAGCCTGGGGGGCTATGGTCCATAGGGTTGCAAAGAGATACAACTAAGCAAGTTAGCATGCACACATACTGAATTAGGATGGACCCCAAATCCAATAACTGATGTTCTTATGAGATGGAGACATAGAGACACAGAGACACAGACCCACAGAGAGGGAAGATGGTTGTGGAAGGACTGGCAGAGGTTGGATTGATGTATCAAGAGGCCAAGGAGTACCAAGGATTTCTGGCAGCCATAAGAATCTAGGAAGAAGCAAGAAAGTTTTCTTCCATAGAGTCTTCAGGGGAACTTGGCCCTATTGACACTCAATTTTCACTTCATTTCTAAACTCCAAACTGTGAGAGAATAAGTTTATGTTGTTTATGGTAATTTGTTAAGCAGATCTAGGAAACTAATATATCATACAATCTGGCATTTGTTCCCCTAAGTATATATTCAGCTGATTTGAAAACCTGTGTCCACACAAAAATCTGCACAGGAATGTTTATAGTAGCTTTATTTATAATCACCCAAAACCGGGAGAACCAATGTCCTTCAACAGCTGAGTAGATAAATAAACTGTGAGATATCCATACAATGGAATATTATTCAGCTATAAAAATAAATGACCTATCAAACCCCTGAAAGACATGGATGAACTTACAACGCATACCGCTAAATGAAAAAAGTGAATCTGAAAAATTATATGATTCCAATTACATGACATTCTGGAATAGGTAGAAATAAAGATACAGTAGAAAGATTGATGGTCACCAGGAGTTTAGATGGAGGGAGAAAAGGCTGAATAGATGAGCACTGGGGATTACTCAGGGAGATGAAACGATTGTGTGTGATACTTTAATGGTGCGTATATAACATGATCCATTAGTTTAAATCCATAGAATTTTATAGCACAAAAAGTGACCCTTAATATATGAAATTTTAAAAAGTATTTAGGGGCTCAGAGGATCCCACCATGAGATGTAGACTGTGACAAAAGAATCTTTCTTACAAATGTATGGAACAACCACACTGAAGGGGATGGAGGGCTGTCCTCATCTAAGCAGCTTTGGAAATGCGTGTAATCTGTATGACTAAAGGCAAAAAGAACTGCACGCGGCACTGCACTACTGATAAAGCTGTATTCCAGAGGTGCTGTGCTGTGCTCAGTCATTGCAGTCGTGTCTGACTCTTAAAGGAGTACGTCAAGGCTGTATATTGTCACCCTGTTTATTTAACTTATATGCAGAGTACATCATGAGAAATGCTGGACTGGATGAAGCACAAGCTGGAATCAACATTGCTGGCAGAAATATCAATAACCTCAGATATGCAGATGACACCACCCTTATGGCAGAAAGTGAAGAGGAACTCAAAAGCCTCTTGATGAAAGTGAAAATGGAGAGTGAAAAAGTTGGCTTAAAGCTCAACATTTAGAAAACGAGGATCATGGCATCCGGTCCCATCACTTCATGGAAAATAGATGGGGAAACAGTGGAAACAGTGTCAGACTTTATTTTGGGGGGCTCCCAAATCACTGCAGATGGTGACTGCAGCCATGAAATTAAAAGATGCTTACTCCTTGGAAGGAAAGTTATGACCAACCTAGATAGCATATTCAAAAGCAGAGACATTACTTTGCCAACAAAGGTCTGTCTAGTCAAGGCTATGGTTTTTGCTGTGGTCACGTATGGATGTGAGAGTTGGACTGTGAAGAAGACTGAGCGCCAAAGAATTGATGCTTTTAAACTGTGGTGTTGGAGAAGACTCTTGAGAGTCCCTTGGACTGCAAGGAGATCCAACCAGTCCATTCTGAAGGAGATCAGCCCTGGGATTTCTTTGGAGGGAATGATGCTAAAGCTGAAACTCCAGTACTTTGGCCACCTCATGTGAAGAGTTGACTCATTGGAAAAGACTCTGATGCTGGGAGGGATTGGGGGCAGGAGGAGAAGGGGACGACAGAGGATGAGATGGCTGGATGGCATCACTGACTCGATGGACGTGAGTCTCAGTGAACTCCGGGAATTGGTAATGGACAGGGAAGCCTGGCGTGCTGCGATTCATGGGGTCGAAAAGAGTCGGACACGACTGAGCGACTAATCTGATCTGATCTGATCTGGACCATAGCCCACCAGGCTTCTCTGTGCATGGGATTCTCCAGGCAAGAATACTAGAGTGGACTGCCATGCCCTCCTCCAGGGGATCTTCCCCACCCAGGGATAAAACCTGCATCTCATGTCTCCTGCATTGGCAGGCAGGTCCTTTACGCTATCACCACCTGGGAAGCCCCAAGCAGAACTGACAACTCGGGCTGTCTGGGATTAGCAACTCTGATACATCTGTGTATACTATATGCATGCATGCTAAGTTGCTTCTGTTGCGTCCATGGGGATCACAAAGAGACAAAACCGAGTGACTTTCACAATGCCTCATTTGCCTCATTTTTTAATGGCAATAATTCAAAAGTTAAAAAGTACTATTTTATAAAATATTTAAAATGAATATGTAAAATAATTTTAGTTATTTCCAAAACTTAAGTCATTCCATGATATTGTTAAGTTTTGGGGAGCTGTGTTAGCTTTTCCAGATTAATAATCTACCCTTCATGGTGAAGAACAACTAAGCTCTGTCTTGTGAAGTCCTGCCATTTGGATCAGTAGGGATTCATTACTCAGGGGTTCTTTGCTTTATACACAAATTGTGTTAAGCAAGCAGCATTTAAAAATATTCCATATCCATAAATTATATCTATGTGCACAATCATATCAGTTGTGTAAATAACATACTTTTTCTGGTCTGATACCCCACTTTACTGAAATCTCTTCTTGAAATGTCAACCATTACTCACATCAATGTTTTAATGTTAATGTATGCTTTGCAGACTAAGCATATATTTTACTTAGTGCATATTTTAAGGAATGGGTGTGAGTTAGGAAGAGTCCAGTGATGACAGGGTCCAGTGAGTTTGAAATGGTGTCACGGGACAGTTTTGCACTTTGTATTTTTCACAGCTCTTGTTACTAAGGCAACATCAAACTAGATGTTGATGTTACCTTCGTAAAATAAGGCAACTAAAATCAAGCCAAAACACATATAAAAGAATGGACTATGTGTTGACTACTTGGCAAAATATCTTTGTATATGAATACTGGTTAATATTATTAATTTTGTACAACAGTATCTATTCACACCATATGTTTCCCACACATAAAGTTCTGTCCTGGTTTTCTACTTCATATGTAAGTGTGAAAGTGTTAGTGGCTCAGTCGTTTCTGAGTCTTTATGACCCCATAGACTGTAGCCCACCAGGCTCCTCTGCCCATGGAATTCTCCAGGCAAGAATACTGGAGTGGCCTGCAGCTCAATTCCAGAAAAATAAATGACCCAATCAAAAAATGGGCCAAAGAACTAAATAGACATTTCTCCAAAGAAGACATACAGATGGCTAACAAACACATGAAAAGATGCTCAACATCACTCATTATCAGAGAAATGAAAATCAAAACCACAATGAGGTACTATTTCACGCCAGTCAGAATGGCTGCGATCCAAAAGTCTACAAGCAATAAATGCTGGAGAGAATGTGGAGAAAAGAGAACCCTCTTACACTGTAGGTGGGAATGCAAACTAGTACAGCCACTATGGAGAACAGTGTGGAAATTCCTTTAAAAACTGGAAATAGAATTGCCATCAGATCAGATCAGATCAGTCGCTCAGTCGTGTCCGACTCTTTGCGACCCCGTGAATCGCAGCATGCCAGGCCTCCCTGTCCATCACCAACTCCTGGAGTTCACTGAGACTCACGTCCATCGAGTAAGTGATGCCATCCAGCCATCTCATCCTCTGTTGTTCCCTTCTCCTCTTGCCCCCAATCCCTCTCAGCATTAGAGTCTTTTCCAATGAGTCAACTCTTCGCATGAGGTGGCCAAAGTACTGGAGTTTCAGCAGCAATCCCACTGCTGGGCATACACACCGAGGAAACCAGAATTGAAAGAGACATGTGTACCCTAATGTTCATCGCAGCACTGTTTATAATAGCCAGGACATGGAAGCAACCTAGATGTCCATCAGCAGATGAATGGATAAGAAAGCTGTAGTACATATACACAATGGAGTATTACTCAGCCATTAAAAAGAATACATTTGAATCAGTTCTAATGAGGTGGATGAAACTGGAGCCTATTATACAGAGTGAAGTAAGCCAGAAAGAAAAACACCAATACAGTATACTAACGCATATATATGGAATTTAGAAAGATGGTAACAACAACCCTGTATGCGAGACAGCAAAAAAGACACAGATGTATAGAACAGTCTTTTGGACTCTGTGGGAGAGGGAGGGGGGGATGATTTGGGAGAATGGCATTAAAACATGTATAATATCATATAAGAAACGAATCACCAGTCCAGGTTCGATGCAGGATACAGGAAGCTTGGGGCTGGTGCACTGGGATGACCCAGAGGGATGGTATGGGGAGGGAGGTGGGAGGGGGGTTCAGGATGAGGAGCAGTGTAACCCGTGGCAGATGCATGTTGATGTATGGCAAAACCAATACAATATTGTAAAGTTAAAAAAATAGAAATAAATAAATAAATAAAGCCTACTATAATAATAATAAAAAAGAATACTGGAGTGGGTAACCATTTCCTTCTCCAGGGGATCTTCCTGACCCAGGAATCGAACCTGGGTCTCTGGCACTGCAGGCAGATTTTCTTACTGTCTGAGCCATCAGGGAAGCCCTCAAGTGCAAAAGCTAAGTCTTATTAATATATCCCCCAGAGCATCCAGCAAGTGGATAATAGATGCACACGGTTGATGGGGGCTCCCTTAAAGGGGAGAGGGGGACACAGAATATGCTCAGCTGTTAAAGGAGCAGAGTTTTTACTGGCCCTTCAGTTTTTCTAACATCTCAGTCTTACACTTTGTTTTTTGTCACAATGTCTATCTGTCCTTGTATCACAATGTCTATCTGTCCTTATAGTGATTTCCTCTGCTTTTTGTGTTCTATCTTTCAATTGCATCTTATCCCCAGTTCTGGAAACTCCCTCCTTTTGCTGACCACGCCTCTACAAGGCATATCTATTCTCTGGCTTCTAAATACTTTATGTCTTCTGTTACTGCCACCACCACCTTCCACCCTGTACCTGTGATTCCCATTATAAGGATGGGAGAATAAGACTATTGTGTGAATAAACACAATTTCTGTGCCTTTCCCCCTCTTTGTTGGAGGAGGTAATTAAGTGACCTTGAACTCTCGTCTAAGGCTAACTAAATACTGAAAACCTACAGGATAACGAGGGTGAGTGAGGCAAGTGCAGAAGGGGTTCTCTTGGGTATATCTTCCAGTGTGTAACAGTGGCTCAGCATCAATATCCAGGGGTGGTACACCAAGATCTTGTGTGTGTGTGTGTGTGTGTGTGTGTGTGTGTGTGCAATGATGGGTGAAAGAAGCATTACATGGCAGAATTTGTTGAAGAAACGTTTTCAAACAAAAGAAATATCCCCAATGATCTCCATCTTGAAGGAAAATTCTCTTCTCCCTGATCTTCTCAAGTACAGATGTATTCACTGTGTATGTGGATCTGTTTGAAAGCCAATGTATTTTTACATTTATTCTTCTTCAAGATAATGTCTACTTGCAGATATGGCCAACGGTTTATATAAATTAAGAGAGACCAGTTGACTTTCAATTAAACTGTTCATCTGGTCCATAAGCATCTTCCTGCTATTGGATTTCATAAGCCAAGTGGTATCTTAAAATTAGCAAATATAGTTGTAACTCTGTTGCACATACTTTTCTATGGAAAATGTGAGTATAAAAATGACATCTAGAAGTGACTGTCAATATATATTTTATTTGCATGTATGATATATTTGTTTCTGTGTTTTAGAAATACATTGGAAGAAGGCTGGGTAACAGAATTAGCAGCCAGCATTTTAGTATTTCTCCTTACAATAATCCTAGGGTTGGTATTATACTCATTTTACAGATATATCCCTTCTAATCCAGCAAATATTTATTGAGTTTACTTAAGGCTGTTACCAATGATACCAAGATAAATAAGACGTGATTCTTGTTTCTGAATGGCTTATATTGGAGGAGACAAACATGTAACACCCATTCGTGTGTTTCGTGCTAACAGGGATAAGTTCAGGGTATTATGAAATTGCATGGGAGGGAATCAGTCACCATCTGCAAAGCACTTGAAGATGAAGCAGGGTCAGGCAGACACCCTTATGGCCAGGGAGTAGTTCCTAGCAGAGATAATGACTCCAGTAAAGACAGGGAGGAAAGAAACAGTATTCTGTGATCTGAGGACGTGTAACCCAACATTTTAGGAGGATGAAGTGAGCAGTAGATGATAATGAGAATTAAGACTGCAGGCCTAGTCAGAGGTCTATGTAGTCATGCTAAGGAATTCAGACTCGGTGGAACCAAGGGTAAATATCTTGTCCTAAAAAGTGATTACGTGAGGGTTTTTACCCAGTTCTGTTTGTCTCCAAAGCCTGAGCTTTTTATACTAAGCCATATTTACTTCATAGACATTCTTGAAATTAACTGTTAGCCAAAGATGACAATAAATCATATGGTAAGAATGAGAGAAAAAAAGTGGAAAACAGTTAAATAGCATTACTTGGAAAAAGCCCGTGTTATACAACCCTACTTCCAATATTTTTTGTATTTTGAGTCTATTGGTTAGCTATCTTTTACCCTCATATTTTATACCATACCATGCACTCTCTTTTGTTAATTGTAATTAGCATTAAAATTCTGGGCTTACCCTTGGTGGGTACCCCACAGCCATCACTCTGCTATTTGGGCACCCAGCCACTGCCTTCAGTAGCTGCCCAAGACAGAGGTGAATCTGGATCTGAGACCAGAACTTGACAGCAAGAGCACCTCTACCCAGGCACTTCTGCTGGGACTGCTGGAAGCAGAGGCCTCTCTCAGTGCTGGCATCGGGGACGGACATCCCCTCAGTGGATGTCAGGAAGGCCCAGATGCCAAGGATGACTCTGCTGCCCCTAAACCATTAGCATTTCCCAAAAAGGAACAGGGGCCCAAGGACTGTGACCTCTGCCATGTTTAATAGTCACCCCGCTTCCGGAGGGCTGGAAGCACCCCTCTCGGTGACCTCCTGCTCCATCCTAATGTGAATGGCCTTCATTCTTTTTCACCAAATGACTTAAATAGAAAGGTGCCAAGAAAGTCAAGTATATTCGTTTAGGGCAGAGCAGAGAGAAAATTTTATATTCGAGATTAAATTGTCTAAGCAGTAAATGTCACTGGGTTGAATCCCATAACGAGACAGGCGAGAAACATTTGGACAGTTGGGGAAATTCCGAAAGAGAAAAAAAAAAAGCAAAGACTGAGAACTAAACAAAAGAGTATTAAAATTACAGAGATTCAAAAAAAGACTTCTGAACACGGCTGTGTTGATGGTGCTGGGGACTTTAGTGCATGCCCCTGCAGCAGGAGGTAGCTGGAGGAAATGTTATTTCAATGTACATTCCCTTGAAAAACTTCATTTCATTTTTCTCTTTTAAAATGTAATTAAATGCCCTGGTTCTTTTTTCAGTTTGTTTTATTGAAGTATGTTGATTTACAATGTTGCATTGGTTTCTGCTGTACTATAAAGTGATTCAGTTATACATATATACTGATGAATATATGTGTTGTTGTTCAGTCGCTCAGTTATGTGTCTGACTCTTTGCAACCCCATGGACTACAGCACACCAGGCTTTTCTGTCTTTCACTATCTCCCTAGCCTGCTCAAACTCATGTCCATTGAGTCGGTGATGCCATCCAACCATCTCATCCTCTGTCATCCCCTTCTCCTGCCCTCAATTATTTCCCAGCATCAGAGTCTTCTCCAGTGAGTTGGCTCTTTGTATCAAGTGACCAAAGTATTGGAGTTTCAACTTCAGCATCAGTCCCTCCAATGAATATTCAGGACGGATTTCCTTTAGGATTGACTGGTTTGATCTTGCCATCCAAGGACTCTGAAGAGTCTTCTCCAACAACCACAATTCAAAAGCATCAATTCTTCAACACTCAGCCTTCTTTTCACATCCGTACATGATTACTGGAAAAACTACAGCTTTAACTAGATGGACCTTTGTCAGCAAAGTAATGTCTCTGCTTTCTAATACGCTGTCTAGGTTTGTCAGAGCTTTTCTTCCAAGGAGCAAGCATCTTTTAATTTCATGGCTGCAGTCACCGTCTGCAATGATTTTGGAGCCCAAGGAAAAAAAGATCTGTCACTGTTTCCACTATTTCCCCATCTATATGCCATTGAGTAATGGGACTGGATGCCATGATCTTAGTTTTCTGACTGTTGAGTTTTCAGCCAGCTTTTTCACTCTCCTCTTTCACTTTCATCAAGAGGCTCTTTAGTTCTTGGCTTTCTGCCATAAGGGTGGTGTCATCTGCGTATCTGCAGTTATTGATATTTCTCCTGGCAGTCTTGATTCCAGCTTGTGATTCATCCAGCCTGGCACTTCACATGATGTACTCTGCATATAAGTTAAATAAACAAGATGACAATGTATAGCCTTGATGCACTCCTTTCCCAATTTTGACAGTCTGTTGTTCCATGTCCGGTTCTAATTGTTGCTTCTTGACCTGCATACAGGTTTCGCAGGAGGTAGGTAAAGTGGTCTGGTATTCCCATCTCTTTAAGAATGTTCCAGTTTGTTGTGATCCACACAGTCAAAGGCTTTAGCATAGTCAATATAGCAGAAGTAGATATTTTTCTAGAATTCTCTTGCTTTTTCTATGATCCAACAGATGTTGGCAATTTGATCTCTGGTTCCTCTGCTTTTTCTAAATCTAGCTTTAACATCTGGAAGTTCCCAGTTCATGTACTGTTGAAACCTAGCTTGGAGGATTTTGAGCATTACTTAGCTAGCATGTGAGATGAGTGCAATTGTGTGGTAGTTTGAACATTCTTTGAAATTGCCTTTCTATAGGATTGGAATGAAAACTGACCTTTTCCAGTCCTGTGGCCACTGCTGAGTCTTCCAAATTTGCTGGCATCTTGAGTGCAGCAGTTTCACAGCATCATCTTTGAGGATTTGAAATAGCTCAACTGGAATTCCATCACCTCCACTAGCTTTGTTTGTAGTGATGCTTCCTAAGGCCCATTTGACTTCACACTCAGGGATATCTGGCTCTAGGTGAGTGATCATGCCATCATCAAATCTTTTTTGTACACTTCTTCTGTGTATTGTTGCCACCCCTTCTTAATATCGTCTGCTTCTGTTAGGTCCATACCATTTCTGTCCTTTATTGAGCCCATCTTTGCATGAAATGTTCCCTTGGTGTCTCTAATTTCCTTGAAGAGAGATCTAGTCTTTCCCATTCTGTTGTTTTCCTCTCTTTCTTTGCACTGTTTACTTAAAAAGGCTTTCTTCTCTCTCCTTGCTGTTCTTTGAAACTCTGCATTCAGGTGGGTATATCTTTCCCCTTCTCTTTTGCCTTTTGCTTCTCTTCTTTTCTCAGCTATTTGTAAGGCCTCCTCAGACAACCATTTTGTCTTTTTGCACTTCTTTCTCTTGGGGATGGTCTTGATCTCTGCTTCCTGTCGAGTGTCGTGAACTTCTATCTATAGTTCTTCAGGCACTCTTATCAGATCTAATCCCTTGAATCTATTTTTCACTTCTACTGTATAACCCTAAGGGATTTGATTTAGGTCATACCTGAATGGCCTATTGGTTTTCCCTACTTTCTTCAATTTAGGTCTGAATTTCGCAAAAGGAGTTCATGATCTGAGCCACAGTCAGCTCATGGTCTTGTTTTTGCTGACTGTATAAGACTTCTCCATCTTCAGTTGCAAAGAATATAATCAATCTGATTTCGGTATTGACCATCTGGTGATGTCCATATGGACATATAAGAATGTACATATATTCATAATATATGTATATATAATATATATATATATAATGTATATATATATAAAATGTATATGTTATATATAATGTATACATTGTTGTTCAGTCGCTCAGTCATGTCCGACTCTTTGTGACCCCATGGACTGCAGCATGCTAGGCTTCCCTGTCTTCACTGACTCCTGGAACTTGCTCAAACTCCTGTCTGTTGAGTCAGTGATGCCATCCACCCATTTTATTCTCTTTTGTCCCCTTCTCTTCCTGCCTTTAATCTTTCCCAGCATCAGGGTCTTTTCCAATGAGTCAGCTGTTCATATCAGGTGGCCCAAGTATTGGAGCTTCAGCATCAGTCCTTCCAATGAATATTCAGGGTTGATTTCCTTTAAGATTGACCTGTTTGATGTATGTGTATATACACATACACACACTTTTCCCTGTTTGTTCCATTATGGTCTGTCACAGGATGTTGAATATAGTTCTCTGTGCTGTACAGTAGGATGTCGTTTATCTATTCTATATATATGGGTTTTTTAAAATATATTTTATTTGTTTATCTTGCTGCACTGGGTCTTAGTTGGGGTGCAGGGATTTTCACTGTGACGTGCAGGCTCAGTAGTATCAGTACACATGGGATCTTAGATCCCCAGCTAGTGGTCAAACCCGTGTCCCCTGCATTGGAAGGTGGATTCTCAACCACTGGAGCACCAGACAAGTCCCTATAAATGTATTAGTTTTAAATGCCCTGATTCTTATCACAAGAACAAAGACTGTTTCCAGTGAGAGCAAGTTTTTTTAAGTTCCATAGTATAATCTGTTACAGATAAATGAGTTGCAAGTTAAGCATTATGTTTAACTCCTGGGACAGAGAATGGAGGATGGATATATCAGGAGAGAGAGATAGAATTGGCTATAATAATTTGTAGTAACAAACTTAGCTGAGTAGTAGGAACAAATATTTGTTATATTATTCCTTATATTTGTTTTTTATGTCAAAGCATTTCATAGACTTTTAAAGAACAAACTGGAGATGCAGGAAATATTTAGGGAAAGGAGAGAGGGAGCAAGAAAGGGATCAGGGAGCAAGGAGATTAGACCAAGAAGAGGAGCAAGTAAGGGGAGCTCGAAAGAGAGGGGAGGGGTGGTTTTGAACCTAGAGAGCTTGCTGAAGGGTTAGGTTAGTGGTCACACCCTGCTGTTTACTAGTGATTTGCCCTGAGTAAGCTCTCCAACCCCTTCTCACCACACAGGAGGCTCAAGCAACTGCCCGTGGCAGTTCTGATCTCTACAAACCAGATACAACAGCTGAACTTCCAAGAGGAAAAGGGAAGAAGAAAAGAGCTTATACAGTTCCCTCACGAAGAAAAGAGAAACAATGCACACACATATATGAATGAACCTACAGCACCTCAAAACTGCTCCCCTTTGGGGGCAGAAGCAGACGCCATGGCCAAGTTCAAAATGAAACCCCATTTCCCTTCCAGACCCTGTCTTACCATGACTGCATAGTTTACATGCAAGTTGTCTGTACAGTTCATCTTCCTCCAAAGCATCTGGTATTTATCATCAGAAACAGATTGGGGAGAGAGTCTGGAGAAGCTCTTCCTATATTGTGGGTTTTAAGCATTCCTCTACAAGTCTGTTTCTTTAAAAGTTAAAAGTGCAGCCGAGTACATGGAAGTAAGTAGGTGATAGGAATTAGAGGTGGGTCACTCATACTCGGGGCTCTCCCGGAGTGGCAAAAATGAATCAGGGCCAGAGAGGTGAAGGTAGAGGGAAGGCAAGCTTAGAGCTAGAAGGACTTTGAAAACTGCCCAGTTCAGTTTCCTGATTTTCTCCCCTCGGCAGGTCACTTTCACAAGGAACCCGAGCAGCAATAACTGAGCTGGAACTGAAAGTGTCCTTCAGGGTTGCCTTAAATGTTTATGTTTTTCCCCAAGAGGAGAAAATAGAAAAAATTTAGATTATCCATTTTAGAATGATGACTATGACGTGTGAATGACACTGGTCGCTCTGTACGTGGGATCAGCACTGCACTCGACTGGCCTGGGGAAGCCAGGACCCCGTGCCTCCTGGTGACCCAGCGTCCCTGGGCCTTCCTTCCTGAGACACAGTTCCAAAGTCCTGCCAGACCCATCCTGCTAGCTGGGCCTTCGAGGACGTCGAGTTGGACCCTTCTTGCTTCTTAGCTGCTAGAGTTTTCCCTTCTCTGTGGTTTGTGGATTTGATTTAGAAATTCAGAAAAACCTGAAGATGGACAAGTAGACTAAAGTTGAAGGAAGTGTTTCCCCCCACTGGGGCAAAGTGGCAACTTTTAGCATTCTGCAACTGTGGTAAATGAAAAAAAATAAAGACCAATTTTAAATATTAAAATAATGAGAGCTCAGAAATGACAGTAATTAAACCAAGATCATGTGCAGCAGTTGCATTCAAAATACACATTTTTTTTAAAAATTTTTATTGGAGTATAGTTGCTTTACAGTATTTTCCTACTTACAATAGTTTCTACTGTACAGCGAAGTGCATCGGCTATATGTATACGTATATCCCCCTTCTTGGATTTTCTTCCTATTTAGGTCACCACAGAAATTGAGTAGAGGGCTCCCTCTGCTATATGGTAGGTTCTCATTACTTACCTATTTTACACATTCAGTATATTTTGGAGCAAGATAGTTTTTGCTTGCTCTTTTTCTTAGCTCCTTTTGGGAATATTTTAGTGCTTCTGTGCTACTACACAGAAAACACGGTAAATGTCTTTGTTTTTACTATAATATTTCTCCAGCTTTTCCTATATTGGCAAAAGGTAATAGATTATGGATTTTTAAAAGTTTACTGCTACTGCTAAGTCGCTTCAGTCGTGTCCAACTCTGTGCAACCCCATAGGCGGCAGCCCACCAGGCTCCGCCATCCCTGGGATTCTCCAGGCAACAACACTGGAGTGGGTTGCCACTTCCTTCTCCAATGCATGAAAGTGAAAATGAAAGTGAAGTCGCTCAGTCGTGTCCGACTCTTAGTGACCCCATGGACTGCAGCCTACCAGGCTCCTCTGCCCATGGGATTTTCCAGGCAAGAGTACTGGAGTGGGGTGCCATTGCCTTCTTGTAATTCCATGTGTAATATAAAGAAGTATAGTTAAGGGTTAATTTAATTAGTAAATTTGCTATTATCTGATTTTCTAATTATTATTAAATAACTATTTTTTAACATTTCATTTAGTAGATGTGACAGTTATATGATAAATTAAGTCATTTCTCATATATTTTTCTATACCTAAGCCACAAAGCATCTTAAACTTTGTAAAGGGAGAGCCTAGTATAGAGGGGTGAGCACTAGATGAGAGGCCCAGAGAAGCCAGTGGCAGAATCTCAACCAGAATGCAGGCCTTCTAACCCCAGCCCTGGGTTCATACACATATATATTTTTATGAAAGAAAGACATTAATGTTTTAGTTCTTATAGTCACTTTTCTTCTGGGTGACGTGGCTGGTGTGTTGGATTTTGTCTGAGATTATCGATATTAATTATTCATATTCTTCTCAAATTGTAACCACTTAGTTGTATTTTGAGAGTGAAGAATGTAATAGATGGTCTGGCAGGAAAAGAAAATGAAAGAGCCTGATTTGTATGTTGGGGGAAATATCTTAGAAGAGACTGAGCCCAGATCCAGAATCAATGTGGACCATTCCTAGCAAAGCATAAGAACATTAGAAAGTATTATCACATCACAGTAATTTAATAAAAACCACATTGACACAATTCTCAGAAAAGAAACTAAAGATTCTCTCAAGCTGCATTCATCGTAATGTAGTTTTTTGGAAAGATAATTAATTTGTTTACATACCACATTAACATAAAGACATTTTTTAAAAACAGTGAGCATCTTTTAACTAAAATCAGTAGTTTAAAATGTAAAAGTGAATCTACCAGTGAAAAGTAAGGCAAATATCTCTATCTAAGATAAGGTTGCCAGATAAAACACAAGATGCCCAGTTAAACTTAAATTTCACATGAATAATGGATTTTTTCATATAAGTAAAAACTTCAAATTTAACTCAGCTTCCTGTATTTTTTAGAATTTTTATTTATTTATTCAGGGCTGTGATAGGTCTTCACTGCCGCCCGGGCTTTCTCCAGCTGCAGAGAGCAGCAGCCACTCTCTACTTGCGGTGCACGGGCTTCTCACTGCTGTGGCTTCTCTTGTTGCAGAGTGTGGGCTTCGTAGTTGTTGCCCACAGGCTTAGCTGCTCTGCAGCATATGGAATCGTCCCAGACCAGAGATGGAACCCTTGTCCCCTGTATTGGCAGGTGGATTCCTAACTACCGGACCACCCAGGAAGTCCCCAGCTTCCAGTATTTTTATTTGCTAAATCCAGTAACTCTAATCTAAGGGGCAAGTTTTGTTTCCAAATACTGCTCCCAAGTAAAATTCAGAGTGTATGATATCCAGTTACTTTCAGAAATAAATACAATTTCAAATCTAATTTAGGTAGGATTTCTGAACCCAGCCCTACTGGCATTTTGAGCTGGATGATTCTTTGTCTTGGGGGCTGTCCTGGGCATTCCTGGCCTCTGTTCACTAGATTCAAGTTGCATCCCCCAGCTGTGGCAACCCGTGTTCCAATACATTGCCATATGTCCACCAGGGAGTGGGGTAAGGGGACAAAATCGTCCCTGGTTCAGGACCACTGTTCTGAGGAAAGAAGTTTATTTATAAGTAAGTATACCTTGGGAGAAAACTAGTCTGTCCTGGTCTTGAAGAAAGAAGAAGAAAGCTCTATTTTATGTGGTTTTCATTTTAAAGCATCTTGGGAGAGATACCGGTGGACAACTGATGAGAGATGGTTGAGGAGTTGAGCAGGTAGACGTGGGATTGTTTTACAACCTGGGGCTCTGTTAGAGATGCTTCTGTGTCCTCTTTGAGAGAAAAAGACAGTAGAAAGTACTCGAAAGAAGGCTCAGGTTCCCAACATAGTCTTCATCCAGGCTCTGAGAGAACAGTTAGTACAGTCCTCTGATTTCTGGAAAAGAAGTGTTTTATTTGGATAGCAATAACTGAAATTCCAACCCAGGCCACCTAGCTGAATAATCATGTCTGTGTGTCCAAAACCAACAAATTGCCAAGAGATGTGTTGCGAACCAGATTGGGGAAGCTGTTTACTATTTGATTTTCAGAAAACAATTCAACAGGGAATTTTGCTACAATGTTGTTGCTTCTGTTTCCCCCAAGAAAACATATGACTTTAGTTTGCTGTCTAAACCAAGAAAGTAGTGTGGTTACCCATATTATAGAGAAGTTTTTAAAAACTTGACCTTTCAAGTCTTTGTGGCTCCAATTTACTGTTTTTTAGTTATATAGAGCCACTAATCATTCCTTCCTGCAAGGAATTTTCAGCATAATCCTATTTTCCACTCAAGTTCTGCAGGATTGCCAGATTGGAGGGGAAAAAAAAATAAAATCTACTTCCAGTAAAGAGAGACTCAAAAGAACAGTGATTTAAACAAAATGCCAAAGAGAATACATCAACTTCTTATTCTGCCTTTATTAATTTGAAATCTACAAATTTGTATTTTGTAAGGATAATGCAAAAAATTTTCTAATTATTGACTCATTCTAACTCAATTTAGGCAAATAGTCCTGTTAATGTTACTATTTTAAAAACATATGTCAAGGCAATTCTACTCTAAGAGTGAAGCAACTCAGTTCCAGAGTTTTTTCTTAGACAAACAATATACACAATGCCTAAGGATGCAGCAAAAGCCATTGCCCCTAAGATAAATTCCTGAATTCTTACTGTGGTCTACAAGGTCTTAAATTATCTGACTAGAGTTGATCACACTTTCTTCAACTCCTAAGGTATAGACTAAACTGCTCTAACATAGCGATCCAGCAGTGTGTGTGTGTCTGTGTGTGTGTATGTGTGTGTTAGTCACTCAGACATGCCTGACTCTTTGTGACCCCATGGACTGGACTGTAGCCTGCCAGGCTCCTTTGCCCATGGAATTTTCCAGGCAAAAATACTGGAGTGGGTAGTCATTTCCTTCATCAGGGGATCTTCCCGACCCAGAAATTGAACCCAGGTCTCCTGCATTGCAGACAGATTCTTTACCATCTGAGCCACCAGGGACCCAACAATAGAATGATTCAAATAAGACCAAAAATGATTATTCTCACACATAACAGACTAGAAGGATGCAGATGGTCAGTGGTCCAGCGTTTGTGGGGAGCTTGACCATGACATCATCCAGCGGCCCATGTTCTTTCTATCTTGTTGCTCCACCACCCAGTAAGGCATTTTCCTCATTCATATGGTCAAAGCTCACTCATCACCACCCTCTCTGTGTTCCCACCTACAGAAAAGTAGGCAGAGATAATAACTTTCTTTTAAAGAGGGTGGGTTTCCTAGGAAATCTGAGATGGGGATTAGGGCAAAGGAGTTTCCTGTTAGGGAGTTCTCTTGACATTAACCTCTGTACGGGGAGAGAAAGAAAGCAGAATTGTGCAGAGAGAGAAGCTAGACTTCAGGACAATCACAGCCAGTTAGTTGCTTGACTTCAACTAACCTGACAGTTAACTGTGAAGCAGAGATGGCCCTTCAGAGTTGGGATGGAGAGTTATGCCTTTATGCGGCTTCCCTGATGGCTTAGATGGTAAAGAATCTGAAGAATCTGCCTGCAATGTAGGAGACCCTGGTTCGATCCCTGGGTCTGGAAGATACCCTGGAGAAGGGAATGGCAACCCACTCCAGCATTCTTGCTTGGACAATTTCATGGACAGAGGAGCCTGGCAGGCTACACACCATGGGATCACCTTTATATCCCTTGACCAGTTATTGATGTGAGTTGCTCCATCAATAGGAAGAGGGCATGACCTTGGATGAGATGGCTCTTTTCAGTGGAGCTAATTCTCAAAGAGGGTTATCAGCCAACAAACCCCAATGGCAGATGGCAGCATAGCCAGCATCCATGACAGGATGTGACCCAGAAGTTGTACAAACCCCTTCTACTTGCATCACTTTATCTAGAATGTCTAGAACCACCACCCCAGCTGCAAAAGAGGCTGAGAGATACAGTCTTTAGCTGAGTCTTAGGCTTGACTAAGTCTTATGGTTGGACTAAAAGGAAGAAGGGGAGAATGGACATTGGGGAAACATTACAGGAGGGAAGAGGAATCATTGCCTAAGTTTGTTCAGCTTTTTGACTCTTACAGATCAAAAACTATTACATGGAGGAAGCTACCCACCAAGCACAGAGGCAGAAAGAGAGGTAAAAGAGGGACAAGAACAGCTGAGAGGTGAGCATATCCATTGATGATGGTACTCAGCAGACGCGACAGTGATTTCCAGCAGACAGGACTGTGGTCCCCAGCTGATGTGACAGTAGTGTCTTGCGGACATGAATACGGTTCCCAAGAGATGTAACAGTGATCTCCAGCAGATATGACAGTGGTCCCCAGGAGATGTGAAAGTAACTCCAGAGGCAGAATGGTGCTCTGAAGATACAGCACGGCCCTTGGAAGCTGCAGCAGTCTTAGGCTGATTGAGATCAAGAGGCTGCTGGAGCCCTAGGGTATGATGTTGTCAAAGGCTGGTGGAAAAGAGGAAGAAAATGATTGATACCATGGAGTAGTTGCTCGTATTTATTTGTCAGTATGTGTGGGTTTATATCCCAATGTACAGAAATTCGGGGTGTGGGGGAAGTAGAAAACAGACTCTGAGTGGAGCCAGGCTGAGGCAGGGAGCTATGGAATACACCACTATTGCCTGGCATTCCCATAAGGCTCAAATGGAGGGCTTCACTTAAAGCACTGTATTCTGATGAGACGTGGAGAGAGCCCTGTGCCAGGAGCCTGGAGCACTGGCTGCTCCTCCTAGTCTGCTGCTGACTCTCTCTGGAGAGATAAGTGAGCCCGCTTGAACCCCAGCCTATCCGCATACAGAAAGGAGAGAAGAGGCTTGCACTTGATAACAGAGGCCCTTCCTGTGATAGTGTTATGTCTCTACCACATACAGATAAAGCCAAGTTCTCCAGAACACTCCATCCCCATGGAAATATGTAACGCCCAAGAACTTGGAAATGTTACCATTCCTGTAAGTAATCTTTTAATGGAAAACTTACATCCTTTAAAATAATTAACATTCAGTACTCAACCTTAGAACATTATCCAAACTTAGATGAGAAAAGATGAAGCAAGGAAAAAGGTGTTACCCTATCATACTTTTTTTGGCGTTAAAATAAGGACTAAATCAGGGGATGGGGAAAGTTTCCGTTTCTTTAGTACTTAGTACTGAGTCGGTGGCAGCAAAAGCTAAGTAGGTGTTGACGATCTCAGAAATGGACTTCTCCTCGGTGACCCAGGTATCAGGTGCATCGTTCTGGGGCTTGTGTGAATTGGTCATGAGTGAGAGACATTCTGTAAAGGTCTTTGGGGACATAGGAGGGTACATTCTAAAGGGCTAATGCCCACTCCCCGTGGGTGGGTAGGTGGGAAGAGTTAGCCAGGACCTCTGTGAGCTATACTGGGAAAGGTGAACCCATGTTTCAAAGCCCATCCCTAACCCTTCTGGAACATCCCCTCTTCTGATAAGGAACCTCTAGTGGTCACGTGTACGTGATGCTGAAACGATGGCTGACTGCCAACATTCATGGAGAAGGTCCCTGGGGACGCCAGGTGTCAGAGGGAAGACTGGCTTCCAACGGGCATGTTCCTTCCCATGGTGAAAGCACCCAAGATCCAGGCTGGGGATTCAGTCTTAAGTGACAGAGAAATGTTCCTCTTGTCAGTGTGGGAGGGAGGCTGGAGGATAATAAGCAGACTGCCCTTGTTTTCATTAAAAGGCAAGGTGTCTTTTATGGGACATTGACATTGGCCTCAGCCTGGCAGGCACATTCTAAGACAAACTGCAAAGAAGCCAATTTAACAGACATTTGCTTGGCAAGCAGCAAGGGTGAGGTTTAATGGGGTCAGCCTATAATTACCTGATGCGTCCATTCCCACCATGTGGCCTGCCGGCCACTTGGACCAGAGGGGTTGTGTCTGGGGCCAGGACAACTCACGTGTCCACCGTCAGCTTTTGCCTCACTGACTCTCCCCATACCACCCACTTCCAGACTTCATGTCTGACCAATTCCCTTCCTGACTGCCCCAGTCTTTCCTTAAATGTGTTAAAATTCTTCATCAGGACAGGTTAAAGTCAAGTCCCAGTACTCTACAGGCTGTGGCTGCACACAGGGTTTACCCACTGTGTGTGCTCCGCTGGCAAAAGGCTATTTCTTTTCATCGCCTAATTCCCAGGGTCACCCCACCGTTGGCCTCCGCCCATATAACACCCACACTGTAGTCTTAAAATGTCGTTTTGTTTTATTTCATTTTTATTTTCTGTGTTCTTTTGAATGTCTCCACGGATTTTTTGAGTGGGATTGCTCTGAGAAAGAAGGTTATTTTTAGCATAAAATGAATCAAATGAGATGAACTCTTATAACAAATTCAACAGCCATAATCAGCTTCATTATATCAAAGGAGGGCAACTTCTTCCTCCATTATGATTTCTTCTTTAGAGACAAAAAGTGTGTTCATAAATGATGGAACATATATATGTATATTTTCATATTTAAAATACTACCAGCTCTAAAAGTTGCTCAGCACTAAGTTCTCTTTTCTGTTTCTCATAATAGATTTTGCTTGTCTTGTTAGTGGTTTGCACCAGTAGCAGCTATTAAAACCCCAAGCATAGACAAACTGCTTGGAATTCCAACACTGGATGAATTGATTCAGACAGAGCTAGATTAATTCATACCACTCTTTTGTGCTGCCACTAATGAAGAAGACTAAAGAGCAATTAAAACATTGGGTTGGCCAAAAAATTTCATTTGGGTTTTATGGAAACACCCAAGTGAACTTTCTGGTCAACCCAGTAGTTACCTTTTCTAGATTTCAATTTTTTGTTTGTTCCAATCATTTTATTTTTACTTATTGACCTATTCAATTATATATTTATTCATCCCTACCTGATTTGTCCAGAGAATTTAAGACAAGAACACAAGATGAAAACCAGGATCAGAAAAAACAAAAATAAATGTTAGGTAATCAAAATAGGAAGGAAGGGTTGAAACATCTATAGGCTAGTGGTGGTGGCTGAGTCGCTCAGTCATGTCTGACTCTTTGCCACCCCATGGATTGGAGCCTGCAGGCTCCTCTGTCCATGGGGTTTCCCAGGCAAGAAGACTAGAGTGGATTACCATTTCCTTCTCCAGGGGATCTTCCTGACCCAGGGATTGAATCCATGTCTCCTGCTTGGCAGGTGGATTCTTTACCCCTGAGCCACCAGGAAAGCCCCACATATGCATATACACAAAGTATATGTGTAGGTATAGGTATTAGCATAAGTATAGAGAAATTAGTGACTCGAGAACTGTTCATTGTATTTTTCCCTTGACTTCTCTGTAGGTTTTAAAACATTAATTTTTAAAAATGTCATGGGAAAAAGCAAAAGCAAACTAAAAAAAACACATGCAGGATAGCTGCAGGTAAAAATTCTCAGGGGAGATATTTCCTCCCCAACACAAGAGCTAAGATCAAGACAGGCCAGATTCCTGTTCTCCCCTTCTGAACAGAGGTTTTATTTCTAATGCTGAGGGTGTGACTCCTTCTGGTCTCCGCTTTATATGGGGAGGGTGTCTTCCTAGTAGTCTCTTCACCCTAGGAGGGCCTTGGGCTTTTTTTTTTTTTAATCCCTTCAACCTGTGAAGCTGATAAAACAGAAGTTTAATATCCCAAAGTTTATCAGCTGTTCTCAGTGTAAAAGCTGACTCCAGTGCTCATCGACCTTTCAGGATTCTGGCTCTCAGTTTATATTTGGCCTCTAGGAATTACTTTATTACAGTGCAGTAGTTTATCTAATTTAAAAAAATATTTTCTAACCTGAAATGTTAATGTGTTTATTGATACAGGGAGGTTATTCTGGGCATCTTCTTCTATTAGACTACCAGAAACGGAAGTCTTCTGGTGACAACATTTCTTTTTTTTTTGGGTGCATCGAATCTTAGTCGTGGCGCATGAGGTCTTTTTGTTGTGGTGTGTGGCTCTCCTCTAGTTGACACATGGGGTCAACAGCTGCAGTGTGCAGGACAACAACTTTTTAAACAAAAGTTCAATCATAGCTATATTTCTTCCAATTCTTATAGCGATTTAAATAGCAGTTATAACCACAAGCAAGTTTCAAAAAATATTTCATATCATATCATTATTAAAAAGCCCTTGGCCTTAATACATAAATCCAGTATATTTACCTTTCAGCTACCCAGGTGAAAATATAGTTGTCTCAGAAAGTACCCTATCGAGCCAGTCTTTTCTCCTGATTTATGAAGGTCATTTACTCAAGTCATTGTTAAGTCATAATCAACCTTATGTACCATAAATGTACACAGGGACTTCGCTGGCGGTCCAGTGGTTAAGACTTCACCACTGCAGGGGGTGTGGGTGTGATCCCTGGTTGGGGAGTTAAGTAAGATGCCACATGCCTCATGGCCAAAAAACAAAAACATAATATAGAAGCAATACTGTAATAAATTCAACAAAGACTTTTAAAAATATATAGACATAAAGAGAGGCTAGGTCATGAAAGAACACCTTCTCAGTGTCATAAATTCCTTTCATAACCACAGTGGAAATAGCCCTGTTGACGCGTGTGATCCATCCCTTTTTTCATGCTTCATTTATTTGCCTGTAGGATCAGACTACAAAGTCCACCTCTCTCCCATTTTCTTTTTTACTATAGTGGACTTGGGCTGCTCTGGACCAAGCCACTCTATAAAGATGTCATGCTTCTCTCAACACAAGGCTCCATTTAAGAACAGGGCAAACCTTTACCCTAGATAGCTGAGTAGGTTAGCATCAAGTTCCTCAGTTAGATGAACACCAACCTCAACTGAATGGAATACTTATTAAAGAAAAATAAAGACATAAAGGAAAAGTAAACATCTACTCAGCAATGAGCAAATCTCAGAATCCGAACATTCCACAATGTCCCACAGTCCCTGATTAAGACTGAAAAATAATTCCCAAGAGTCAATTACTAGTGTTGATGGAGGATATTTTTATCCAGGGCTTTCCTTAGACTTTACAACCCCCAAACCCTCTGATTTTCTGATCTCTATGTTGGCCAACATATCTAGCTATACCTGCACACACACAGAGTTACCCAGGAAACAAACAGAAGTTAGATTACAGTGTTTCATATATAACAATAGCACAGCCTCTCCCCTTCATTTTGATTTCAGTTTTTGCCCAAGGTAAGAAAGGCAGCAAAAGCATTACTTTTATTTGAAGTCAGAGTAATTATAATAAAATTTCCTGTAAGTCCTGCCGTCCTTCCCTTCTTTTTACAAGAGGGTTGGGTACTGTCTCTAAGAGAATATGCTCCACTTGTTTAAAGATTGTCAAGGCAACCTGCTGCCTTCCCCTTTCCTCCCATTTAGGCTCTTGTTAATAATAGATTAACAAACTCAATTCAAAATGGAAATACCTGAACCTCATCCCCGCAAAAATGAAAGTAATAATGAAACAACTTTGTGCCAGGCACTAGGTTACATGTGTTGATTTATCCTCTCACCTAAAAGTGCTGTTGGCATCTACGCTTACGGTACCACGGGTGCCATTAACACCTCCATCTTACGAATGACACTTCCGTCTAAGGAACAGGGCCATTAGATGCCTTTCTGAGGGCACGCAGTATGGAGTCAGGATCAAAGCCAATATGGCCACGGAGATGGTACATTCCCAACCAGGACACTATCCCCTGCTAATTTTCACCAGCCCTTCTCAGAAACGTTTCCAGTTCACACATCCTTGGAGTCAGCTTCAGATCCCTGAAGTTAGAGCCTCAACCTTGGAATAAACCAAGGAATACACCTTCCTGGAGCTGGTTCTCGTACAACTCACAAGGTAGGTGTCATGCCCACTTCCCAGCAAGGAAACAGAGACCCTACCCTCACCCACAGCAAAAGCTTAAGGAACTTCCCCAAGGCCACACCTAGGAAGTGATGAGCGGGATTTCAAACTCAGGCATGGCTCCACGTGCCACGGCTCTGGATCAAACATGGCTATCCTTCACATCCAGTACGGTCTTAAACGGTAGAGAAAGAAAAAGCAAATACTGGGAAACTGAGGTTTGGGTTTTACATAGTATATTAGAAGGAAATAAATTAACAAGAAGAAATTCATTAGCCTATCCAGGAAGCAGGGGTTTCTGCACAGATTCTCTGAGGAAGGGTGGCAAAGCAGAAGGGTGCTGGGCCCGAGTCATAGACCTGAGTTTGAGTTCTAGCCCCGTCATTCCCTTGGGTAGGTTGTTCAACCTCCCTGACCTTAGGTCTAGTCTATATAGTGGGAATTATAACCATCTTATTTATTTCACTTCAGTCTCATGAAGACTGAAAGTCGCTCAGCTGCGTCTGACTCTTTGCAGCCCCACAGACTGTAACCTGCCAGGCTTCTCTTTCCATAGGATTTCCCAGGCAAGAATACTAGAGTGGGTGGCCCTTCCCTTCTCTAGGGAAGCTTCCCATCCTAGGGATCAAACCTGGGTCTCCTGTCTTGAAGGCAGATTCTTTCCTGTCTGAGCCACCAGTTGTGAAAATTAAATGAGATCAAATATGACAGAGCTCTGTATCCAAATGAGATCAAGTTGATTACTATTATTATTATGTGAATTAGTAAGACTCTTCTACAGAAAAGAGAAAAAGATGTGTGTGTGTACTTATACATATATAAGAATATATATGCATGCATGAATATGCATATAAGTACATATGTACAAGTAAGTTGTGTTGTGCAAATGAAGATGAAAAAATTAGTCGTAACGTCACAGAAAAAACCCTGTTCAAGTGTGCTGGGGAAAGCCTGCAGGCCTTGATTTTAGTTGCTTGTGCTGTGCTGTGCTCCATCGCTCAATGTCTGACTCTTTGCGACCCCATGGACTGTAGCCTGCCAGGCTCCTCTGTCCATGGGATTTTCCAGGCAAGAATACTGGAGTGGGTTGCCATTTCCTCCTTCAGGGGCCCTTCCCCACCCAGGAACTGAACCTATGTCTCCTACATTGGCAGGCATATTCTTTACCACTGAGCTACCAGGGAAGCCCCTATCAAATCTGCAGATAGTGTTGAAAGATTGCTGCTGTGACCAAGATAAGAGGGACAGTAGTCCTCAAAGGACTAACACCAAGGTCCTTGCTCCCACAGGTGACTTCAGGGAGCTGCACTGTAACAGCGAGTTCCACCCAGAGGGCACCGGAAAAGGAGCTCTTACATTCTCAGGAGAAAGAGAGTGTGTGTGTTGGGCGGGGGGGTGTATAATAAGAAAAATGAAGATATCAAATGGAGCATGAAGCTCTTTGACAGATCCTTTAAAAGGAACCAGCACTCAACACCTCTAGACACAAGAGCTTGTTCCTGAGAGACCTCAGGCTGCCCCCTCACCTTTCCTGCCCCCTTCACTCTCCTTCTTCCCCCGAGTCCTCTGCTACTTTTGCTCACTTCTGGTTTTTCTGCTGAAGCTTGTCCTTTATTGGATTTATCATGTCTACTTTCCTTCCCCACTGGTTGGTTTTTAAACACAGCAGCCAAAATCATCAACATCAGTAGCAATTACATCCATACTCAAGATTACTTTTGTGAAGGGACTTGCCAGAACTCCAGAAAGCGATCTCTTTCTGAGGATTACGCAAGTCAGAATCTCATGTTTAACTGACATGTGTGATGAAATACATACTATCTACCAATGAAATTTAATGCTCAAGTGGCATAATAAAATGTGTTTGCAGTGCAGACTTCCCTGGATCCATAAAAGGAAGGAGATTTTCTTTAGATTTTTAAGTCAGTGACCAAGTCCCTTAGAAAATGTCAAAACTCCCCTTAGCTTGTCAACCCTACAGGAACAGGTGGTAAGCCAGATCTAGCCTGTGGGCCACAGTTCGCCAATCCCTGATCTAGAACTCTTTATATATTGAGTATACTTCACAGTAAACCCATTGAGACTGAAGTCCTTTGTCTCTTTTTGCCCATCCTCTTTCCCCTAAGCTCATTATTTTCCCCACCCCCTCCCTCCTATTCTGATTTACCAGTTTATCATTTCTCTTCCAGCTTCACCGATGTGAACTATGACCCTCAAAAGAGAATAAGGATCATTTGCCACTTGCAGGTGTACCCAGCCTCGCAGGGGGCACTAATAGAGTGGGAGACACAGGGCCTGTGGTGACCACGTTGGCCTGATCAGTAACCTACCATCCCTCGTTCTTCCTTCTTGGTCAAGCCCATTCCCACAGTGGAGGCTGAAAATACCAGTTGCCCCTTTCCTATCCTTCCTGGCAGATAAGACACAGGTATGTCTGTGGCCCACTCCTGAATAATAAGGCTTGAGGGGAAAGAGGCCTGTGTGGGTGCTTCGGGGAAGGGCATTCCTCACTGGAAAGAGCAAGGGTGGAGACTGAGAGAGACAAGAACAGAAGACTCACTCTCCCCTTGCTTCCTGCTTTTGGATGATGCCACGTGAAGACATGACATTTGGAGCTTCAGTAACCAGTAGGGAAGTTCAAGAGCTGATGCAGAGGCATAACAGTGTTAATCCTCGGAACCACCCGTACAGTTCCCCGCCTCTGGACTTCATGGTTCATAGGAGGTTATGAACCCCTGTGTTAACACAGACAGCCTTCATTCTTGCGAAGCTTCTGTTGTGACACAGAAAATGAAAAACTGTTATAAGAAAACAGGAAATGCCAAATTTAACAGGCCACCACATGATACTAGTTATACTCTTAATGTCTCCCGATTAAGAACAACCACAGAACAAGCCCCTCCCTGGCAGCTCTGTCCCATTTACGTCAAAACGTGTTCCTATTTCTCCTAATAATGACTGCTCTATTTCCACCTTCCGTGTCACAGGCAGGCTTCTTGGAAGTTATCTTACTTTTATCATTACCCTTATTCTCTACTTCCTTTTCAGTCATCCTCACTCCTCAAATGGCAGAACACTGTTTTTCCTTCACCCACACTATTCCATCAAATGCTTTCAACAAGAGTTGTCAATGACTTCCATGTTGATAAACCCAAGCACAGTTTTCAGTTCTTATCTTGCTTGACCTCTCCAAGGTATTTATACTCTTCACCATGCCTCCCTGCACCACGTTTCCCCAATTTCCTTCTACATCTTCCTGTCTTTGTCACCGCCTTCTCCTTCTCTACTGGTTCCGAACATTAATGTTCCTCAGTGTTCTTTCCTCATCTTACACATGCTTCTTCATCTTAGGCAATCATCTACAGCTTTAATTGCTGCCTAAAAATTGATGCCCATACCTGTCAACCATTCCCCTAAGTTACAAACCCATGAAACTAAGTGTCTGATGGATACTGAATGTCTTACTGCTGCTGCTGCTGCTAAGTCGCGTCAGTCGTGTCCGACTCTGTGCGACCCCATAGACGGCAGCCCAACCAAGTCCTCTGTCCCTGGGATTCTCCAGGCAAGAATACTGGAGTGGGTTGCCATTTCCTTCTCCAATGCATAAAAGTGAAAAGTGAAAGTGAAGTTGCTCAGTCGTGTCCAACTCTTAGCAACCCCATGGACTGTAGCCTACCAGGCTCCTCTATCCATGGGATTCTCCAGGCAAGAATACTGGAGTGGGGTGCCATTGCCTTCTCCGACTGAATGTCTTAAAAGTGCCTTAACCTCAACATAACCAAGCCAAACCATCCTCTACGCCTCCTGCCTCAGCGATTGGCACTACAGTCTGCCAAGTGGTCCAGGTCAGAGCCTCAGACATCACTTTGACATCTCTCTCCGTGGTCTTGCTTATAACATGCATCCCCTCTGCTTGCAACATTCTTCCCTTATTTTATGACATGGGAATGCCTCTTCATCCTTCAAAACCCCAATGAAAAGTCAGCCCCTAGAAATCTTTTCTAGTTCTAACTGTAAGTTGCTTTATGCTCAGCCTTTCCTTATTTCTTAGGTTACATGTCTGTTATAGCCTTCATTATATTATTTATATCATCTGTACATCTGGGCAGACTATGAGCTGGAGAACAAAAACTGTATTTCATTTATATTTGTATGGCCGTTGTCTAACACAGTGTTGGGCACATTCAAGAAAACTATCAAGAAATAGTTGTTGAGTGAAATAATGAATACGTATCATTATTTCTTGGGTAACTTAGAAAAAACTCTAAGATTTCATGATTGGTAGGCAAATATTCTTTCTAACTCAATGCTTGTCAATGATTGGATAGCAACACCCACATAATTTTAGAATTTAGAGTTGGAAAAAATATATATGTATACATATGGTCCAGCTCCTTTATGAACCTGCTAGGGTGCATTTGTAACTAGCAGTGCCAATCCTCCTGTTGACAGTTTATCACTAAAATGTTAGTTCCTTTAGTAAGGTTAAACACGCCCCCAGGAATTCAAGGAATACTGTTCACTTGCTTACAAATCTTTTTGCCCACATTGATGAATTTCAATCCAAATCAAATCCTCCCTAATTCCAAACACATTCAAATGGACAGAATTCTAGCATATTTTGTGAGGTTGCTTTACGTTCTATTGTTTCATCGCATTTCATGTCTTATTTTCTCAGCAAATACATTTAGACTTCCGGCATAAGCTGGGACTTCCCTGGCACAATAATCATTTCTATCACTAGATTTGGCAGGAACCACCATTTTGACGGATTAATGTATTGTTTAATGAAGCAGAGCAGTTACTTTAACAAATGCTAATTGTCAAAACTCTGGACTTCAAGTTGGACTCACCTCCAGTACTCTTGCCTGGAGAATGCCATGGACGCAGGAGCCTGGTAGGGTGCAGTCCGTGGGGTCGCTAAGAGTCGGACATGACTGAGCAACTTCACTTTCACTTTTCACTTTCATGCATTGGAGAAGGAAATGGCAACCCACTCCAGTGTTCTTGCCTGGAGAATCCCAGGGACAGGGGAACCTGGTGGGCTGCCATCTGTGGGGTCACACAGAGTTGGACATTGGAAAAGACTGATGCTGGGAGGGACTGGGGGCAGGAGGAGAAGGGGACGACAGAGGATGAGATGGCTGGATGGCATCACTGACTCAATGGATGTGAGTCTGAGTGAACTCCGGGAGTTGGTGATGGACAGGGAGGCCTGGCGTGCTGCAATTCATGGGGTCGCAAAGAGTCAGACATAACTGAGTGACTGAACTGAACTGAACTGAAGTGACTTAGCAGCAGCAGCAGCAAACATAGTTATTAATAATAAATGTCCTCAGAGTTGCATTTCTGGCTATTTTTCTAAAGAAAATGTCCAAAGTATTTAGTACAGGATATTAAAGAAGCTTAGTAATGATTTTAATAGTCTACTTAGACCTTTATAGAGATTGAAAATAAACTGTTTTCTTGCTTCACTAATCTTTAGACCCTAATTGCTAAGGGTAACACATAACATATCATATAACAAAAAGATATAACATATCTTTTTTGAGTTCTACAAAGTTTTTTACTTCAAATTGTACACCAGTCAAAAGCCCCTTGCTTCATTTACTGGGCCCTTATTCATGTTAACTAGTTTCTAGAGAAGCTATTTTCAAGAACCTTTCTTCGTTATCAATATTAAACTAAACAAGAGCCCAAAGTCTACATTTCCCAGAACTGCAGCATAAATGTCATCACACGTTAGAGTATAAACCATACTCCCTTCAGACCATCTTTTTTTTCAGATTTACCTATTTTTGGCTGTGCTGGGTGTTCGATGCTGTGTGCAGGCTTCTCACTGTGGTGGCTTCTCTTGTGGAGCCTGGGCTCTAGGGCACTGGCTAATTAGTCGTGGCACAAGGGTTTGGCTGCTCTGCGACATGTTGAATCTTCCTGGACCAGGGATTGAACTCCTATCCTCTGTATCGGCAGGCAGATTCCTAACCACTGGACCACCAGTGAAGACCCTCAAACCATCTTTAGAGGTTAACAATTATCTTCCATTTCTATTCCCTTCAAGAATTCAAGTGGTAAACTTGATATTATTAGTCATAACTTTATTCAAATGTCAGTGAACAAATATGTTATAAAGCTTCCATTTAGCCGTGTCAAATAACAATGTGTAATATGAGTAACTTCTCCCCCTTCTGAAGAACAGGAGCAGAAGCAAGATGAGTATCCCCATGCCCAGCTGTGAGAAGCTTTGAAAAGCTTCATGACTCATGCATGGATGCTTTCTGGGGAGAGCAGGGTGGCCCCCCAAGCTGTCTGCAGATGGCTTGTGAGAGCAGGGAAAGGAGGCTGGCTCTGGGATTGCATTATGGTTAAGGGGTGGGCCAGGACGGGGTTCCCATGCATGATCTAGGGCTTGCACAGCACCCAAGAAAGGAGCACCCAGGCTTTCTCTTCAATTTGCTCAGAGATGGAACCAAAAGGAAGGAGAATGCTGAAGTTTGATATCTGTCAGCAAACAGCAAAAATGGAGAAATAGCTCTATGTATTAGAGTCATAATATGTCATAGAGTTATGTCTTAAGTCTATGATACAATAGTTGGAAATGGAAGGAAGCCTAGTATATCAGTTGCTACAATAAGATTGTAATGTTATAATAATGTTACATAATAAACAACCCCCAAATCTTATTAGCTATTCTGTTTGAAATCCTAAAAGATGAGGCTGTTAAAGTGCTGCACTTGGTATGTCAGCAAATTTGAAAAACTCAGGAGTGGCCACAGGACTGGAAAATGTCCGTTTTTATTCTAATCCCAAGGAAGGGCAATGCCAAAGAATGTCCAAACTACTGTATAATTGTGCTCATTTCACATGCTAGCAAGGTTATACTCAAAATCCTTCAGACTAGGCTTCAGCAGTATGTGAACTGAGCACTTCCAGATGTACAAGCTAGGTTTAGAAAAGGCAGAGGAACCAACGATCATATTGCCAACATTTGTTGGGTCATAGAGAAAGCAAGGAAATTCCAGAAAAATATTACTTCTAATTCATTGACTATTCTCAAGCCTTGACTGTGTGGATCACAGCAAACTGTGGAAAATTCTGAAAGAGATGAGAATATCAGAACTTCTTACCTGTCTCATGAGAAACCTGCATGCAGGTCAAGAAGCAACAGTTAGAATTGGACATGGAACAACAGACTGGTTCAAAACTGGGAAAGGAGTAAGACAAGGCTGTAAATTGTCACTCTGTTTATTTTACGTATAAAGTGAAAGAGGAGAGTGAAAAGTTGGCTTAAAGCTCAACATTCAGAAAACAAAGATCATGGCATCTGGTCCCATCACTTCATGGGAAATAGATGGGGAAACAGTGGAAACAGTGTCAGACTATTTTTTTGGGCTCCAAAATCACTGCAGATGGTGACTGCAGCCATGAAATTAAAAGACGCTTACTTCTTGGAAGGAAAGTTATGACCAACCTAGATAGCATATTGAAAAGCAGAGACATTACTTTGCCAGCAAAGGTCCATCTAGTCAAGGCTATGGTTTTTCCAATGGTCACGTATGGATGTGAGAGTTGGACTGTGAAGAAGGCTGAGCGCCGAAGAATTGATGCTTTTGAACTGTGGTGTTGGAGAAGACTCTTGAGAGTCCCTTGGACTGCAAGGAGATCCAACCAGTCCATTCTGAAGGAGATCAGCCCTGGGTGTTCTTTGGAAGGAATGATGCTGAAGCTGAAACTCCAGTACTTTGGCCACCTCATGTGAAGAGTTGACTCGTTGGAAAAGACTCTGATGCTGGGAGGGATTGGGGGCAGGAGGAGAAGGGGATGACAGAGGATGAGATGGCTGGATGGCATCACCGACTCGATGGACGTGAGTTTGAGTGAACTCCGGGAGATGGTGATGGACAGGGAGGCCTGGCGTGCTGCAATTCATGGGGTTGCAAAGAGTCGGACACAACTGAGCAATTGAACTGAACTAAACTGAGAGTACATCATGTGAAATGCCAGGCTGGATGAATCACAAGCTGGAATCAAGATTGCCTGGAGAAATATCAACAATCTCAGATATGCAGATGACACCACCCTTATGGCAGAAAGTGAAGAGGAACTAAAGAGCGTCTTGATAAGGGTTAACAAGAGTGAAAAAGCTGGCTTAAAACTCAACATTCAAAAAAGTAAGATCATGGCATCCTGTCCCATCACTTAATGGCAATAGAAGGGGAAAAAAAAAAAACAGTGACAGATTTTATTTTCTTGGGCTCCAAAATCATTGCAGACAATGACTGTGGTCATGAAATTAAAGACGTTTGCTCCTTGGAAGGAAAGCTATGACAAACCTAGGTGGCGTATTAAGAAGCAGAGATATCTCTCTGCCGACAAAGGTCTTTATAGTCAAAGCTATGGTTTTTCCAGTAGTCATGTATAGATGTGAGAGTTGGACTATAAAGAAAACTGAGCACTGAAGAATTGATGCTTTTGAACTGTGGTGTTGGAGAAGACTCTTCAGAGTCCCTTGGACAGCAAGGAGATCAAACCAGTCAGTCCTACTATGAATATTCATTAGAAGGACTAATGCTGAAGCTCCAATACTTTGGCCACCTGATTTGAAGAGCTAACTCATTGCAAAAGACCCTAATTCTGGGAAAGATTGAAGGCAAAAGGAGAAGGGGTCGATAGAGGATGAGATGGTTGGATAGCATTACCAACTCAATGAACATGAGTTTGAGCAAACTCCAGGAGATACTGAAGGATAGGGAAGCCTAGCAACAGTCCAAGGGGTTGCAGAGAGTCAGACACAACTTAGCAACTGAACAACAACAAAATTTTAATGGCATGCCAAAAAAAAAAAAAAGTTGTTGTTCTCATGGCTGGAATCAACAAGACAGCTCTGCTGATCTTGCCAGAACGGACTAATCTGGGTAAGTCAGCTGTAAGTGGAGCTCAGCTGGCTTTGCCTAGGATGACTTGTAACTCAGCTCTGCTCCATGTCTCAACCTCCAACAATCTAGTGCGGCCACACTCTCAAGGCAAAGGCAGAAGTAGAATAGTAAGTCAGTCCAGTTACAAGTATGTTTTAAACTTCTGTTTGTAGGAGTTTTGCTACATATTTATTGGCCAAAAAAGCGACATATCTAAGCCGAGAGCTACAGCAGGAAAACAAAAGCTGTATGGAGAAAAAGAGTGAAGCATTGGGGCCATTTTTGCAATCTACAGTACAAATAGATTACTAACATATCATAACCTCTTACCCTACTTTACAGTACTAAGAGAAAGAAAGTCAGTTCAATGAGCTACTCACTATCAAGTGCCAGAACTGTCCTTGAAATTGGGACTATTAAAAAAAAATGAGATACTACTTAAGAGTTTACAGTTTGTTACTTGGAGGAAATTAAATAAATTAGCACATTATTAAGATATATTAAAAATCAGAGTGGTAAGAATAACGACAGATAGTTTAATGAAGTGGCACAGAAAAGACACCGATCAACTCTCTTGCCTCCTTTACCATATATTTCACAGCCAATTTAATAGATTTTTATGGAAATTAAATTTCCTCCTGATTTTGGCCACATAAAGAAAACACTGACTGTGATTCCCCAAAGAATAGCCTCATAAAATTGCAGTATCTTTAAAAACAAAACTAAATTGTAAGTTCTATCAGGCTAGCAGAAAATCATTTGACTCTTTTGTTGCTCAATTACACTTAGTAGTCATCCAGTTTCAACCCAAATTTATTGTGTGCCTACCTGTGCAAGCTGTTTTTTCTGGGAATCTGCTGGGATTTGGGGAGGCTTGGGAAAGAGGACTAAACAAAGATGATTTAAAAATATGGTATCTGCCTTCAAATAACTTCCAGCTTAGACCTACTTACTCTGAAGTCCATTGTATAAAACATATACAAGCAAAGCTGCTGGGCTTAAAGTAAATGTTGAGAGTCTGGAGCCCCCTCTGTCCCAGGCCACTGCTGAGGACACTGTCTGGAGACTTGAAGACTCTGCACGCGTGCTCAGTCGTGTCTGATTCTTTGTGACCCCATGGACTGTCCATGAGATTTCCCAGGCAAGAATCCTGGAGTGGGTTGCCATTTCCTTCTCCAGGGGATCTTCCTGACCCAGGGATCGAACTTGCATCCCCTGCGTTGGCAGATGGATTCTTCACCACTAGGGCCACCTGGGAAGCCCGAGTCTAATCCATCTCACTGGTGTATAGTGAGAAGGCGATGGCACCCACGCCAGTGCTCTTGCCTGGCAAATCCCATGGACGGAGGAGCCTGGTGGGCTGCAGTCCATGGGATGACTAAGAGTCGGACACGACTGAGCGACTTCACTTTCACTTTTCACTTTCATGCATTGGAGAAGGAAATGGCAACCCACTCCAGTGTTCTTGCCTGGAGAATCCCAGGGACGGGGAAGCCTGGTGGGCTGCCGTCTCTGGGGTCGCACAGAGTTGGACACGACTGAAGCGACTTAACAGTAACAGTGTACAGTCACACTGCTGAAAACATGTGCCTTTGTCTCTTCAGTGCTCTCTCATATGTACACATATGGTGACCCACTCCATACAGAAACTTTGGTGTAACATGGCATTAAATGAAGCCCCAACTAGAATATGGTAGACCTTGAATATATACAATAGAAAGGAACTCTGAATATAGCTCACAAATTTCCAGGTCATTAGCTGTAAATGAAATCATAACGGGTTATTCTAGCACAGTTTGGGAATAAGATGATGAGTTAATCTTCCAGCTTGTGGCAGTTTGTGGCTTATTCTTAAACTTTGAAATGGAATTCTTTGAGACTTAAAGAAAGGGATATAAATACATTGCTGGATTTTCTCCATTAGTCAAGATTGTTTATGAGGGAAAGGTTTACCATTGTTCTGAAATATTTTTTCCTCTAGTTAATCCACATTATTTTTAGGGGGCTTTGCCCAGAAGGAAGGCTAATTCCTTATGTTCCTTTCCTCTCTTTTAGGTCCTGTTCCCATAGCTTGAAACTGTCACTTGGAATCTTTTGGGAGGGTGAAACAGAAGTGGGCAGACAAGTGTTTGGAAAATAAATTCTCCATAAAACTCTACCATCCTATAAATGGTTCTGTCTGGATGGATTCCTTGAGATGTGTTTTATTTCCATTAAAAACTCAAAAATTTTGAAACATTCACTGTTCACATCCCTAAGCCTGATGGGGAAAATATTCATCATCTGAAGTATTCAAGACAAGCTTGAAGAAATAAAAGAAACGAATTGTTCACCGGACCACCTTGGGAGGCAGAAGTTCCCGCAGAGCCCAAGACGGGTGTTAAAAGTTTGTTCAAACAATGTTCTGTTCAGAAAAGAAGAGGTGGGGGACGGACGGTGCCCAAAGCTAGCGGGTCAGTGTCATTTTCTGCTTCTTTTGCCCCTCTCTTCTCCTTCTTCGCTGTCCTGCACGTCCTCACTTTCTTACCAGCCCCCTCCTCGCTCTTCCCGTTCTCCTAACTTCCTCGTCCGTCCGGGGTCGGCGACCACGCCCACCTCCCCAGAACCCAGTCGGGCGGAGGTAGGGGGGGTCCCTTCTCGTCCCCAGTGCCCACGCTCACCCCTTTCTCTCCGCCGCTCTGGCCACCCCCACACTTCCCGGCCAAAGGGGATCCTGGCCAAGGGGGCCGCCCCGGCCTCGGCCCTTCCCCGCCCCGGCCGGCCGGACCATAAAGCGCCCAGCCCTGCCTCCAGCGCACCGAGCTCCGCGGCGCCAGGACCCGAACGCCGCCCCCCGACGGCTGCCCGGACGCCGCCGCGCTCGCCTTACCTGCGCCGCCCGCGGGAAGCCCTACCGGGGGCCGCGCGCCGCCCGCACACCCAGGCGGGGCCCACGCTGCCGAGACTCCCGCGCGCCCGCGGGGAGCGCGGAGAGCCAACATGTTGGCCCCGCGCGGAGCCACCTTCCTCCTGCTGCACCTGGCCCTGCAGCCCTGGCTGGGGGCCGGCTCCCAGGCCACCCCGCAGGGTAAGTAGGTGCGAGCCGGGCTCCGGGCCACCGAGCCCGCCGTCTCGCAGCTCCGCTCGGGCGAACGGAGGGACCAGCCCCGCGCGCTGCTCCGCTCTTGGCTCCTGGGTCCCTCTGGGTACCTCACTGTGCCTCTGGGGCCCGAGGCAAAGCGTATTGTGCTTGGAAGCGGTCATTAGAGATGAGAATTTTCGGGGATTCGATTAACCGGCGGTGAGATCAATTCCCTATACAATAGTTTGGGGGTAGGGGTGTAAAATTTATTTTCAATCTAGGCAAAGAGGTGGGGTTCACTTCCAAGCTTGTAGCGCGGCCCTGGACCTCGAACACGTCCAGTCTGGAGTACGGTGAAATCTGGATTCTGTGCCCTTCGGCTCTGTGGGCCGCCCTCCCTTCGGCGATGACACCCTAAATCTTTCGATGTTAGCCTAGTCTGAGGCCACATACCCAAGAAAGGTGCAATATTACTCTTTTACCTTGCCGCTCGCCTTTTTCTGCTCCAGCTCTGCTGGGGCTTTGGGAGTTGGCTTGATCTCTTGAATCTGGAGGTAAATTGAACAGGAAGGCTAAGAAATGGGTCTTTCTCTACAGAGGTTAAAAATTAGATAAATACTTTGAAAAGCACTTGGATAATCAATCTTCAAACCCCTTTGTGAAAAGAACCGTTGTGCAGAAAGCACTTAAGCTTAAACAGAATTTTGGGAAGACCGAAAGGAAGAAGTTATTTAACCAAGAAAAGCTCTTAGGGCTCTAATTGGCTAGCCAGTGATCGCCTTCATCTGCTTGAAATTGATGCCTGGGGTTAATTTCTTTCCGGCTAAGGAAATAAAACTTGAAGTAAAAATTGCTATTTCTAGGAAGCCAGAATCAAGATTGCTTATCCTGGTCCCTTCCCCTCCCACTGCAGTAATTACCCGTTTAAACTTTGCATTTCACCAAACAACTCACTCTGATTCCAGACCAGGCTACCAGAATTGTATTGTCAGGGGGTACTGAACTGCTTTTAGTTTGAGTTGAAATGTTTAAAACGCTGCAGTTTATTCATTGCAACCTTGCTTCTGGGACGGTAAGAAAGGAAACTTTTTTTAAAAATTAGTATATAATTGGCATATAATGTTATATCAGTTTTAAGTGTACAACATAATGATTTGATAATTGTATACACTGCAAAACGTTCACCACAAGACTAGTTAATACCTGTCGCCACACATGGCTGCAGTTTTTTCCCTTGTGATGAGGACTCTAAGATCTACTCCCTTAGCAACTCTCAAATATGCAATACAGTACTATTAACTGTAGTCACCAGGCTGTATGTTACATCCCCACGGCTTATTTTACAACTAGAAGTTTGTACCTTTTGGCCTTCTTCATCTGTTTCACCCCCACAACCACCACTCCCACTTCTGGCAACCATTAATCTGTTCTCTGTATTCTATGAGATTCTTCTTGTTTTTAAGATTTCACATATGAGATCATACGTAATTTGTTTTTCCCATTACACTTAGCATAATGCCCATGAAGTCCATCCATGTTGTTATAAATGGCAAGATTTCATTCCTTTTTTATGATTGGATAATATTCTATCATATATGTGTGTCTACACATATATATATGTCATTTTTTATATCCATTCATTGATAGACACGGGTTGTTTTCATATCTTGGCTATTATAAATAGTGCTGTGATGAATAACTCCATGTATCTTTTAGAGTTAATGGTTTCATTTTCTTTGGATAAATACCCAGGGGTGAAATTGCTGGATCATATGCAAAGAGTCAGACACGACTGAGCGACTGAACTGAACTGACTGATGGTAGTTTTAATTTTTTGAGAACCCTTCATACTGTTTTCCGTAGTGACTGCACCAACTTGCATTCCCACCAGTGATGTACAGTTCAGTTCAGTTCAGTCGCTCAGTCGTGTCCAACTCTTCATGACCCCATGAATCACAGCACGCCAGGCCTCCCTGTCCATCACCAAGTCCCGGAGTTCACTCAAACTCACGTCCATCGAGTCGGTGATGCCATCCAGCCATCTCATCCTCTGTCGTCCCCTTTTCCTCTTGCCCCCAATCCCACCCAGCATCAGGGTCTTTTCCAATGAGTCAACTCTTCACATGAGGTGGCCAAAGTACTGGAGTTTCAGCTTTAGCATCAGTCCTTCCAATGAACACCCAGGACTGATCTCCTTTAGCATGGACTGGTTGGATCTCCTTGCAGTCCAAGGGACTCTCAAGAGTCTTCTCCAACACCATAGTTCAAAAGCATCAATTCTTCGGTGCTCAGCCTTCTTCACAGTCTAACTCTCACATCCATACATGACCACTGGAAAAACCATGGCCTTGTCTAGATGGACCTTTGTTGGCAAAGTAATATCTCTGCTTTTTAATATGTTATCTAGGTTGGTCATAACTTTCCTTCCAAGAAGTAAGCGTCTTTTAATTTCATTGCTGCAGTCACCATCTGCAGTGATTTTGGAGCCCCAAAAAATAAAGTCTGACACTGTTTCCACTGTTTCCCCATCTATTTCCCATGAAGTGATGGGACCAGATGCCATGATCTTCATTTTCTGAATGTTGAGCTTTAAGCCAACTTTTTCAGTCTCCTCTTTCACTCTCATCAAGAGGCTTTTTAGTTCCTCTTCACTTTCTGCCATAAGGGTGGTGTACAAGGGTTCCCTTTTTCCCACATTTGCACCAACACTTGCTGTTTCTTGTCTTTTTAATACTAGCCGTTCTAACAGGTGTAAGGTAGCATGCCACTGTGGTTTTGGTTTGCGTTTCTCTGGTTACTAGTGATGTTGGGCATCTGTTCATGTATATGCGGGCTGTCTTCTTTGGGGAAAAGTTTATTTGGATTTTCTGCCCAATTTTAAACATGTTTGCTTGTAGTTCTTGGTTGTTTTGCGTGTCTTTTCTGTTGAGTTGTATGAATTCATTATATGTTTTGGATATTAACCCCTTACAGCAGAGATGTGATGTGCGGATATTTTTTCCCACTCCGCAGGTTGCCTTTTCATTTCAGTGGTTTCCTTTGCTGTGTGAAGCCTTGTAGTTTGATGTAGTCTCCCTTGTTTACTTTTCTTTGTTGCCTTTACTTTTGGTGTCAGAAGGAAGCTCTTTAACACAGTTCAAAAACTTTCTTACTGCAGACGTTATTTAACAGGTTTGAATTCATGGGTCTAATATTTTGTGTTACTCAAATTCTTGACATTTGAACGTGCAACTTCATGGTGTGCAGGTATGGATTTTGCTTCTCCTGAGACAGAGCTGCCTGTTTCGTGGAGACTCGAAATCAGGCTATACCTACATTATCTGGTTAACTTAATTGCTGTAGATGATCTGATTAAGTCAAGTTTCTGATAGATGCCTTTATTGAATTGATTAGTCTTACAGTTATCAGCTCAGCTGAAAAATTTGCTCGTCTCCTTTCTCCGCTGAGCTGCCTTGCTATTCTTATTAGTAAATATTTTATTTTCATGACACAGTGGTTGGGCTCATTGGTAGCAGTAATTTCACCTGTGCACGACTAGAAGATTGTGCTTAGATCTTGGCACTATTACTGAAGTGTAATAACATTAATAGAAACTTGCAGTGTCTCATTTCCTTTTCAGAATGCTCTCCAAGCTCATTACTAACTAATCCCAACTCTGCCTCTTGAGAGAGAAACCAGTGGATTAGAAGAACCATACAGATTGAAATGTGATTAATTTAGTTTGAGGTGAATTATGAAGTAATCGTGGTCAAAGCAAGAATCAGGAATACCAAGAGTTTAGTTCTGCATGCAGTTCCCATCCTTGAAACACACATCTCTTTCCTGAAGATGTCTTGTCCTAAAGAGAATGTTTAAATATGTTGTCTTATTTCCCTTCTCTTTCACTGGTGAGAATATAAAGTTTCCAGTTCTCTGTAAATTTAAAAATTCTCCACCCCCTCTTGAACTACACTGGGCAGCAATCCTCACGTTTGGGGAATGTGGGACACAAGAAAAAACATAATAGATAATCTGCTTTCCGACATTGCTAGTGTTAATTTCATTATTGTGAAAGATTCTCAGTATATATGAAAGAAAGAATACAGATCCAATCTGAAGACAGGTCATCTTATAAAAAGAGTAGACATTCCTAAGTAACTAGGCTTCTACCTTTTCTTTTGTAACTATTTTTTCTTACAAAAGCAATACATCTTCATTGTATTGTAAAAAAAAAATAGAAAATTGGATAAACAAAAGAAAAGGAAGTTTAAAATGTAAATATAATCATACAAACAAGAGATGGGTACTATTCATGTCAGCATTTTGTCATATTGCTTTTCAGTTCTTTTTGTAGTTCAGTTCAGTTTAGTTGCTCAGTCCTGTCCGACTCTTTGTGACCCCATGAACTGCAGCACGCCAGGCCTCCCTGTCCATCACCAAATCCCACAGTTTACTCAAACTCATGTCCATCCAGTCGGTGATGCCTCCAACCATCTCATCCTCTGTCGTCCCCTTCTCCTCCCACCTTCAATCTTTCCTGGCATCAGGGTCTTTTCAAATGAGTCAGTTCTTCGCATCAGGTGGCCAAAGTATTGGAGTTTCAGCTTCAGCATCAGTCCTTCCAATGACCATTCCGGAATGATTTCCTTTAGGATGGACTGGTTTGATCTCCTTGCCGTCCAAGGGACTCTAAAGAGCCTCCTCCAACACCACAATTTAAAAGTATCAGTTGTTCAATGCTCAGCTTTCTTTATAGTCTGACTCTCACATCCATACATGACTACTGGAAAAACCATAGCTTTGACTAGACAGACCTTTGTTGGCAAAGTACTGTCTCTCCTTTTTAATCTGCTATATAGATTGGTCATAACTTTTCTTCCAAGAAGCAAACATCTTTTAATTTCATGGCTGCAATCACCATCTGCAGTGATTTTAGAGCCCCCCAAAATAAATTCTGTCACTGTTTCCATTGTTTCCCCATCTCTTTGGCATGAAGTGATGGGACCAGATGCCATGATCTTAGTTTTCTGAAGGTTGAGTTTTAAGCCAACTTTTTCACTCTCCTCTTTCACTTTCATCAAGAGGCTCTTTAGTTCGTCTTCACTTTCTGCCATAAGGGTGGTGTCATATGCATATCTGAGGTTATTGATATTTCTTCCGGCAGTCTTGATTGCAGCTTGTACTTCATCCAGCTCAGCATTTTCTCATGACGTACTCTGCATATAAGTTAAATAAGCAGAGTGACAATATACAGCCTTGATGCACTCCTTTCCCGATTTTGAACCAGTCTGTTGTTCCATATACAGTTCTAACTGTTGCTTCCTGAACTGCATGCAGATTTCTCAGGAGGCAGGTAAGGTGGTCTGGTATTCCCATCTCTTGAAGAATTTTCCACAGTTTATTGTGATCCACACAGTCAAAGGCTTTGGCATAGTCAATAAAGCAGAAATAGATGTTTTTCTGGAACTCTCTTGCTTTTTCAGTGATCCAGTGGATGTTGGCAATTTGATCTCTGGTTCCTCTGCCTTTTCTAAATCTAGCTTGAACATCTGGAAGCCTGATTTGGAGAATTTTGAGCATTACTTTGTTAGCATGTGAGATGAGTACAATTTTGCGGTATTTGAGCATTTTTTGGCATTGCCTTTCTTTGGGGTTGGGATGAAAACTGATCTTTTCCAGCCCTGTGGTCCCTGCTGAGTTTTCCAAATTTGCTGGCATATTGAGTGCAGCACTTTCACAGCATCATCTTTTAGAATTTGAAATAGCTCAACTGGAATTCCATCACCTCCACTAGCTTTGTTCGTAGCGATGCTTCCTAAGGCCCACTTGACTTTGCATTCCAGGATGTCTGGCTCTAGGTGAGTGATCACACTGTCGTGATTATCTGGGTCGTGAAGATCTTTTTTGTATAGTTCTTCTGTGTATTCTTGTCACCTCTTCTTAATATCTTCTGCTTCTGTTAGGTCCGTACCATTTCTGTGCTTTATTTTGCCCGTCTTTGCATGAAATGTTCCCTTAGTGTCTCTAATTTTCTTGAAGTGATCTCTAGTTTTCCCCATTCTGTTTTCCTCTATTTATTTGCATTGATCTCTGAGGAAGGCTTTCTTATCTGTCCTTGCTGTTCTTTGGAATGCTGCATTCAGGTGGCTATATCTTCCCTTTTCTCCTTTGCCTTTTACTTCTCTTCTTTTCACAGCTATTTGTAAGGCCTCCTCAGACAGCCATTTTGCCTTTTTGCATTTCTTTTTCTTGGGGATGGTCTTGATCCCTGTCTCCTGTACAATGTCATGAACCTCTGTCCATAGTTCATCAGGCACTCTGTCTCTCAGATCTAATCCCTTGAATCTATTTCTCACTTTCAATGTATAATTGTAAGGGATTTGATTTAGGTCATACCTGAATGGTTAGTGGTTTTCCCTACTTTGTTCAATTTAAGTCTGAATTTGGCAATAAGGAGTTCATGATCTGAGCCACCGTCAGCTCCCAGTCTTGTTTTTGCTGACTGTATAGAGCTTCTCCATCTTTGGCTGCAAAGAATATAATCAATCTGATTTCAGTGTTGACCATCTGGTGATGTCTATGTGTAGAGTCTTCTCTTGTGTTGTTGGAAGAGGGTGTTTGCTATGGCCAGTGCGTTCTCTTGGCAAAACTCTATTAGCCTTTTCTCTGCTTCATTCTGTACTCCAAGGCCAAATTTGCCTGTTACTCCAAGTATTTCTTAACTTCCTACTTTTGCATTCCAGTACCCTATAATGAAAAGGACATCTTTTTTGGGTGTTAGTTCTAGAAGGTCTTGTAGGTCTTCATAGAACCATTCAACTTCATCTTCTTCAGCATTACTGATCAGGGCATAGACTTGGATTACTGTGATAATCTTTCTCCCCATAGTATATCATGAGCATCTTTCCATATATAAGTATTCAGTTGCGTTACTGTTTTTGATAGTATTACTCTTTTTGGGTGGACCAAAATTTCCTGGGTAGCTCAGCTGGTAAAGGATCCACCTGCAATGCAGGAGACTCCGGTTCAATTCCTGGGTTGGGAAGATCCCCTGGAGAAGGGATAGGCTACCCACTCCAGTATTCTTGGGCTTCCCTTGTGGCTCAGATGGTAAAGAATCCGCCTGCAATAAAGAAACTGCGGGATACCTGGGTTCTATCCCTGGGTTGGGAAGATCCCCTGGAGGAGGGCATGACAACCCACTCCTGTATTTTAGCGTGGAGAATCCCCATGGATAGAGGAGTCTGTCTGGCTACAGTTCATAGGGTGACAAAGAGTTGGATGAGACGAAGCACAGCATAAAATATATTTAGCCTGGGCTCTAGCATAGGACAGTTGATTGTTTCCAGTGGTTTGAAATTGTAAATAATTTATTGAACATTTGTAGTGCCACAGGATGGTTTGGGATGGCTGAACCCCTGTAATCTCTGTCAAACCCTACTATCTCTGGTAAAGAGAGGCGAAATGCTATGCCAGCAAAGATCCAGGTTTCCCACCTCTTCCAATTAGATTTTCACATAACTCCTTCCTACATAGAAGCTTTAGAATTAATACTGGTGGTGAATCTCCTTGTACCTAAATACATTACTGTGTTATCCATTATTTTCTTAAGGTAAATTCCTTTAGTAGAGTCACTAAATCAAAGAGCATGTGTGTCTTAGGGTCTTTGATACTGTTTTTTAAACTGGCTTCCAAGTGTTCATTCTAGTGTAAATCTTTACCCACCGGTATATGAGTACCCAGTTCCCCGAATTCTCACTAACAGTTGGGTATTGTTGCATTTATTGTTTTCAATTTGATGAGGGAAATAATACCTTAATGCGTTTTTTTAACGTTTATTTATTTAAGAGTCGGACACGACTGAGCAACTTTTTTCACTTTCATGCATTGGAGAAGGAAATGGCAACCCACTCTGGTATTCTTGCCTGGAGAATCCCAGGGACGGTGGAGCCTAGTGGGCTGCCGTCTGTGGGGTCGCACAGAATCGGACACGACTGAAGCAACGCAGCAGCAGTGTTGTGTCTTCATTGCTGTGCAAGGGCTTTCTCTAGTTGCAGTGAGCGGGGGCTCCCCTTCCTTGCACTGTGCAGGCTTCTCAGTGTGGTGGCTTCTCTTTTGAGCAGCACAAGCTCTTGGCACATAGGCTTCAGTAGTTGCAGTGTGTGGGCTCATGAGTTGTGCCTTGCGAGCTCTAGAGCACTGGCTCAGTAGTTGTGGCACACACACACACACACACACACACACACGCACACACTTAGTTGCCCTGCAGCATGTGGGATCTTCTCAGAGCAGGGATCGGACCAGTGTCCCCTGCATTGGCAGGTATATTCTTAACTGGACCACCAGGGAAGCCCTACCTTGATGTTTAAGTTAGCAATTCCTTCATCATTAGTTAAGCATGTGAACACATTATTTGTGTACTTATTTGCCCTTGTAATACTTTTTTGGTAAATTGTTTTTTCGTGTTATATGCCCATTTTTTTCTGTTAGGATGCTTATTTCATTGATCTATAAGAACTCTTTATAAATTACAGATACTATGACCGTCTTTCAGTTCAGTTCAGTTCAGTTCAGTCGCTCAGTCGTGTCCGACTCTTTTCGACCCCATGAATCGCAGCACGCCAGGCCTCCCTGTCCATCACCAACTCCTGGAGTTCACTCAGACTCACGTTCATCAAGTCAGTGATGCCATGCAGCCATCTCATCCTCTGTCGTCCCCTTCTCTTCCTGCCCCCAATCCCTCCCAGCATCAGGGTCTTTTCCAATGAGTCAACTCTTTGCATGAGGTGGCCAAAGTACTGGAGTTTCAGCTTTAGCATCAGTCCTTCCAAAGAAATCCCAGGGCTGATCTCCTTCAGAATGGACTGGTTGGATCTCCTTGCAGTCCAAGGGACTCTCAAGAGTCTTCTCCAACACCACAGTTCAAAAGCATCAATTTTTCAGCGCTCAGCTTTCTTCACAGTCCAACTCTCACATCCATACGTGACCACTGGAAAAATCATAGCCTTGACTAGACAGACCTTTGTTGGCAAAGTAATGTCTCTGCTTTTGAATATGCTATCTAGTTGGTCATAACTTTCCTTCCAAGGAGTAAGCGTCTTTTAATTTCATGGCTGCAATCACCATCTGCAGTGATTGTGGAGCCCCAAAAAATAAAGTCTGACACTGTTTCCCCATCTATTTCCCATGAAGTGATGGGACCAGATGCCATGATGTATGACCGTCTTTAGTAACCAGATTATTATATCCAGAAACAGCTCTGGAGCCTGAAGTTCTTGCAGGCTGTGGGATTGTTCAAACAATTTTGCATAAACCAAAAGAAACATTAGGTAACAGTCTAGTGAGAGTTACCCAAATTTGGCCTTTGCCTTTGAAATTAACTGGACACACTTTTTTATAGCTTTCATAAAGTTTAAAAGTGCAGCTGGCTTGTATCAAAAGCAACTTGTACAATATAAACTTAGATTCTAGATTTTGTAGACCAACTCTGTCAGGTTATACAGTCAAGAAACAGAAAGCACGTTGTACTGTTTTGTTTCCATTTTGTTTCCACATTGTCAGACTCACAATTTCTTAGCAGAGAAATACTGGAGAACTGTAAACGCACAAAGGCACACTTAGGTCCCACAAAGGTAGCAGATTGTTTTGTTGACACTGTATCTCCCATCACATCCATGCTTTTCATGGCATTCCTTGTGTCGTTTATTACTGACCAGGAATAGACAGCTGGATTTGATCCAGGAGTCACATGTGGGATCCCAAGGCAGAAATTCACTACTAGGGGACATAAGAGAAACAATGACTTGGATGCTCTTACCTGTATGCATGTGTGCATGCTAAGGTAGCTTCAGTCATGTCCAATTCTCTGTGACCCCATGGACTATAGCCTGCCAGCCTCCTCTGTCCGTGGGATTCTCCAGACAAGAATACTGGAGTGGGTTGCCATGCCCTCCTCCAGGGGATCTTCCCGATCCAAGGATCAAACCCACGTCATTTCTTATGTTTCCTACACTGGCAGGTGGGTTCTTTACCACTAGCCCCACCTGGGAAGCCCATGTTCTTTCCCGACCCCCCACATGCTAAACATTTAGTACTTTCCCTGGTGGGCATTTTCAGAGTCACTTCTTCAGGCAAAATGGATTTGCAAATTTTGTCTTCTCTTGGGGTCTATAACTTGGTGATGAATATTGTGCTATATTTCTTCTGGTTCAAATATCCAGTCACCGTAGAGTGATAGGAGACAACTGGCAAGTTTGACAATGTGGAAAAATGATTATAATATCAGCTTACTTCATAGCTTACTGTGAAAATTGTCCCCCCTCTAAAACAACAAAACAAAACAGAAACAAAAACCACGTTTGTCCGTAAGTTAAACTTTCACTGATTGTCCTTGTCTTCCCGTTCTCCCCAGTCTTTGACCTTCTCCCATCTGCCAGCCAGAGGCTGAACCCGAGTGTTCTGCAGCCAATCCTGACAGACCCCACTCTGAACGAGCTCTACGTGATCTCCACCTTCAAGCTGCAGTCGAAAAGCTCAGCCACCATCTTCGGCCTTTACTCTTCAGCTGATCACAGCAAATATTTTGAATTTACTGTCATGGGACGTTTAAATAAAGGTAAGCAAGTTTGTAGAAATCATTTTCTTAAAAATCCTCTCTGCCTCTTCCAGAATTTGGGGGTAGGGGGTCTTCTTTCGTTCAGGTTGTTCCATCCACCATTCATTTCAGCTTTCAACACCAAATTCTTCTACTTGTACATTTACCTGTATAGGGAGGGTGAGTTGATATCGGGAGAAAGAAGGAAGACTTGCCTGTGGCCAAAATGCGCTTTGAGATTGCCCCATCCTTATGTTATTCTGGATCCAGTTCCTGAAGGGACAGGACCCAGCGCAATTAAGCCACTGTATTAGTTCTACCTGCTGTAACACTTATCATAAACTCCGTAAAGTCTGTGGCTTAAGCAATAGACTTTAATTTCCCATAGTACCGGAGACTGGGAAGTCCAAGGTCAAGCTGCTAGCAGATTGGGTGCCTGGTGGGAGCCTGAGTGCTGACTTGTAAATGGCCACCTTCTCACCGTGTCCTCACGTGGCCTCTCCTCGGTGTGTATTGGTGGAGAGAGAGAAAGAGGAAACTCTGTCTTCCTTTTCTTATAAGGACACTGATGCCATCAGGAGGGCCCTATCCTCATGACCTCGTCTAAACCGAATTCCCACCCAGAGCACTTCCTCTACCATCACTCTGAGGACCGGGGCTTCAGCACATGAACTTGAGGGGAACACAGCACTCAGCCTGTAATAGCCACTCACCCCATTCTTTGTGCTCCCGTAGAGGCATGTGGCAGACTTAACTCCTAGCTCTGCGAGCGGCGCCTGGACTTGACGGAGACACTATATCTCACAGGTGGAACTAGATGAACAGCTCTCTTTTCTACCTGTTTTGTGCCAGTTTACACAGATCTGTCACTTGGTTGTTGCCCCTGCTGTCAAATGTTTCACTGTCAAAGTGAGTTACTACGGTATACTAAGAAATGACTCGCAAAGAAAAAGGTCACTGTTTTTTCATCTCCTCCTCTTCCACCCGTGCCCTGGGGACAGCACCTGTTCCTGCTTATTGAGGAATGTGACAGATACGTGTCTGTGCTGCCTGATGTTTTTAATAAAAAAAGAGGAGGATTGGTCCTTCCTGCAGAGATTTTTTGTTATTTATTTCAATTTGCTTTACAAAGGAGATGCTTCGAGCACTTCAGACTCGCTCAGACTCTAATTGTGATTGAACACTTAAAGCTGCAGGTGTTAGGAACTGAAAGAAACCCCTAATTCTTAGCGTTCACAGGACAATAGAATTAAAAGCAAAAAGGAATGGGCTTTTAGTGGCTTCTTTTATGTCCGTTTCCAATATCCTCCTTCCCTCCTCCCACTCCCAGCCCACTCTTAAGTCTGCTTTCTCTGTTCCTCATGGCCTCTCAGGGGCTGAGGTGCAGTTTCAGATCATGGAAGGAGTTGGGGACCTGGCTCATGATTTAGCCGATGGCTCAACCATTCCTGCTCCCTTTGCCCCACCTGAAGCCATGTTGGGAGGTCATTTTCCCCATCTCTCTACAGTGATTCTGATAACCCCATTTTGCCTCAGATCTACTGAAGGAACAGCTTGTCTTCTGAGAACCCAAGCTACTCAGTTTATGATATATAAAAACCACCCTGCTCTTTAAAGGAGGAGCTTCCCTTTTAAGAAGCTATCTAAACTATTTTAAATACTCTGGAAGGTTTTTCTTTTAGCTCACTCAGCTTGGCGGCTAAAAGGCCTTCAGTAGAGTGAAGAGCTCTGCCTCTAGGTTTTCACTCTCGCTGAATCTCACTCTACTTCTAAATCTGCCATAGTGGAAAAACAGGAAGAAACTCCCCCCTCCGCCTGCACTGATTTCTTTCTATTTGCTCTGTAGAGGCTGGGGGAATGCTTGGGCAGGTAGATGTTTTTCCTTTGAAGAGTCATCAGTGAGTCAACCAGAGGAGCCTGGAAGGCTGCAGTCCATGGGGTCGCTAAGAGTTGGACATGACTGAGCGACTTCCCTTTCACTTTTCACTTTCATGCATTCGAGAAGGATATGGCAACCCACTCCAGGGTTATTGCCTGGAGAATCCCAGGGACGGGGGAGCCTGGTGGGCTGCCGTCTATGGGGTCGCACAGAGTCAGACACGACTGAAGCGACTTAGCAGCAGCAGCAGCAGCAGCAGAGTTGTGAGAGTTGAAGAATTTGACATACAAGTTTCCCTGGAGCAGGAGGAAAAAATGCAGAGATTTGCCATCACTGAAAGGTCTCAGAAGGAGCAGCAGCGCGTTCTGACTGGAACAAGAAAGAGAAGTCAGTGGGTCCATCAGGCCCAAGAAAAAGATGTGGTGTGTGGTTGTAACTCCCTGTGGAGGTGTTCAGAGGTGGTGTTGGATTGCATCCTGGACACCTGTACGTCTTGTTGCCCAACCTCAAGAGTTAACAAACAGCCCAGACATCACTGGTTTACTGGAAAGGGGCGTTTACAAGTCTGCAGCAAAAGGTCCTAGAGAGACATCCCACTGTATCTGGCAGACAGCAGGCAGGACATGGCAGCAATCTTGGCCATTCAGGGGGATACGGAGGCTACCATTTGTAGGGGGAACTGACATCAGGTTGACTGTCAGTTACCAGGGAAACCAGCAGCTGGGACACATCTCTCACAGCCCCCTCAGATTAATGACCTCAGATTAATTAAACGCAGATGTATGTTACTGAGTCCAAGTTCACTCTGCTCACCACATGACAGGCCTGTGAATCGTGAGACAGGTGTCAAGGCAAGGAATATGACTTTATTCAGAAAACCGGCAGACTGAGAGGATGGCAGAGTGGTGTCTCCAAAAAATCATCTTTTCAGGGTCTGGATGCCAGTTTGTTTTATGGTACAGAGTGGGAGAGGAGGTGAGGAAGTAAAGTAAAAAGGTCACTTATTTTGCAGAACAGGAGAGGATGTGTTAACTTCTTTTCTGCAGCCATGCACAGATGGGCAGAGTCAGATTGTCTCCCTGTGAGCTCAACACAGACACTTTAACATTCGGGCAGAGGGACCGTGTTCCCTGAGGGAGGCCATTATCTATGATTATAATAACAAAAGCAACACAAAGCAAAGGTTAAAGTCAAAGAAACAGATCCAACAGGAGTCAGAATTGACTCCTCCCTGTTACAGTAATAAATTTAGTAAACCAGCTGGTGGAGTTGTCCTGGCCTAAGGATTAGAACAGCCACTAGTTGGGGCAGGGGGTGAGCACAGTCATGTGAGTAGGGAGTAGGTGAAGCAGGGACCAGGCGAGCAAGAGATCACAAAGGGCAGGAGGACATCTTTGGTGGCCTGACCCTTTGTGGCCGTGTACCCCTGCTGTGATCTGTGGAGGGTGGGGGAGAATCACCATCCTGGAAGGTGAACCCCAGTCATCATTCAGCTGACTCGCCTCAGCTGATCTTCACGGAGAGTAATGAAACAGAAGAAATCAAGATATATCTCTTGTGACTAAAAACACTGGAGTAGGAAATAGGATACATCTTTACCCCTATTAAAGTTATGGTTTGGGAGAGGGCAACTGCACAGATGGTGTCAAAGAGCAAGGTTTGGTCATCTGGGCCCTAGATGAGCTCTTAAGAGAAACTCGAGCGTTTCCCATGAGAGCTGCAAAGAAGGGAGTTTGCCACTGGGCTCTCTGTTTCTCTGTGACTCTGTTTCTTAGGCTCCAAAATCACTGCAGATGGTGACTGCAGCCATGAAATTGAAAGATGCTTGCTGCTTGGAAGAAAAACTATGACAAACTTAGACAGCAGATTAAGAAGCAGAGACATCACATTGCTGACAAAGGTCCATCTAGTCAAAGCTATGTTTTTTTTCAGTAGTCATTTATAGGTGTAAGAGTTGGACCATAAAGAAAGTTGAGCACCAAAGAACTGATGATTTTGAACTGTGGTGTTGAAGAAGACTCTTGAGAGTCCCTTGGACGGCAAGGAGATCAAACAAGTCTGATTTCTAAAGGAAATTTTATTGGAAGGACTGATGCTGAAGCGAAATTCCAGTACTTTGGCCACCTGATGCAAAGAACTGAGTCATTGGATAAGACCCTGATGCTGGGAAAGATTGAAAGCAGGAGGAGAAGGAGACCACAGAGGATGAGATGGTTGGATGGCATCACTGATTCAGTGGACACGAGTTTGAGCAAGGTTCGGGAGTTGGTGATAGACAGGGAAGCCTGGCGTGATGCAGTCCAAGGGGTCACAAAGAGTCGGACCCAACTAAACAACTGAACTGAACTCTCTGTTTCTCACTCTCCAAGTCATCTTCTCATAGCTGCCTCATTAGTGTTCACAAGGCATAGCTTGGATCTAGTTACATCTGACCCCAGAGACCTAGAGTGACTTCCCATCCCAAACTGAGTAAGATACACACATCCCTGCTGGGCATTCAGGGCTTTCCGCTGCCTGACTCCCAACCAGCCTTTCCAGTTTATCCGTCCTTCCAGCCATCCATGCAGCTCATGTTTCCATGGGATGGATTTAACTGTGGTTCCCTGGACCCACGCGTGCTGTCTCTCCTTTTCTGTGCTTTTGCTCTTGCCCTCTGCTGCCCCCGTTGCCTGCCCTGCACCATCTCCAGATACTGAAATTTTCCACATGCAAGGCACATCTCAAATTCCTCCTGACACCTTTCCTTATAACTTCGCACCTCCACAACTCTTAATTTGCCTTGGATTTGAATGACTTATATGCCTTTTCTCCCGCTGGTTATAAGCCCCCTTAAGGCAGGGACCGAGCATCCCTTAACTCCCCTGTCTGCTGCAGCACATAGCTCAGTGCCCTGTACGTGGAAGTGTCTCATGAAGAGGCTGAGTAGAATAAATGGAGGCTGAGAAGAGTAGCTTTGCTAAGAAAAACGTTCACTGTTGTGGAAATTCTAGATGTATCCAGTGTCTGTCACTTAGTAGGTCTGGCTCAGAATTGCTTTTGAGTGAATGAGTGTTGAAGACCGTTTGGATAAAGATTTAAAAGAAATGCAGGTAGTGTTTCTGATAGAAATGATCTATCAGATTATTGGTAACACAGGTGATATAATCTTGATAGAAATGAGCATTCTGTAGAAACCACCGGGGCTGGGTAGAAGATATGATTGATTTTCTTGAATCTGGCATAGAGACAACTTTGCAGGTAGTATCCTGAGTTTGAGACACAGTTGAAAGTCTTAACTGTGTCACCATGAAAACATCTCTGAATCGCTCTTAACCTCAATTTACTATCTCTAAAGCGAGGGTGATAATAGCTACCTTTCAAGGTGATTGCAGAAACTGACTTATATAAAGTATAATAACTTTTTTAGGCTGTGAAGCTCAATAAAAATTTCAGATTCCTATATTAGATAGATAGACAGACAGAGACATCTCTCTACTATTTAAGAAACTGTCTTCCAAAACTGATGAGTTGGTGAACTCTTGGCTTGCCTTAGCGAAAGCCTCACCTCTCAGAAAAAGCATGAAGACTGCTTCTTCAGCCTAAATTTGACAGTCACAGAAACACAGCTTGGTGCTGTGGAAATGAAGGGAGCTCTAAGAACTGGTGGTAATGACTGGACAGAGCCAGCCGAGCTCCTCAACCTGCGATAGGAGAAGTCAGATAGTTCAGAGTGGTTGTTCTGAAGCCTGCAGGCTAATGAGAGATAAAATTTGAAAAAGATGAAAGAGTTTAAAAGTTAGAATTTTGGAATTCCTTGTCAGTCCAGTGGTTAGGAGTCTGAGCATTCCCTACCAAGGGCCCAGGTTTAGTCCCTGGCCAGGGAACTAAGATCTTGAAAACCATGTTGTAAAGCCAAAAAAAATAGTTAGAATTCTGAACGAAATACTGAAGGGGAAAAATGAGACACTTACAATACTATTTCTTTATGGAGCCATTCCAGTGAAGCAAGGCTGTACTGAAGGTTCAGTGCTCATTTTCCCTTTTAACTTTCTCTACATTCTTACTAGGCACCATTGAATGAGCTTAGTTTTAAAGTGGTCATATGCAGAAAGTGCAAAGAATTTTCTTGAACTTTCAGACAAACTCCCAGAGGGTTGTATTATTATTCATTCCTTTGGGGATTTCCTGGGAAAGAAAGCTAGGGTTATTTGAAGGCAGATAGATTTACTAAAACTAAGTCCTAGACTTTTTAATCAATTTTATGAAGTCACTTACTATACCTTTCTGAATAATGTAAAAAAAGAATGAGCTAGGTAAATAGTACTATTGGGGGTTGGTAAGTTGCCTTGTAGCAAAGTATGTAGTGTTTTCTGACAAGGCTTTGTCTTCAGCATTGAACTTTTCAATGAATCAGTGACTTGGGTGAAAACACAGACAATATTTTATAATGTTTGCAATTGGCACAAAACTGGAAAAGACAGTTGAACATATAGGATGCCATCATCAAGATTTCCAAAGTCTTACCAAGCTGACTCAACAAGCCACAATCAGATGAAATTTAACAATAATAAATGTAAATCCTTTCTCTAGTACTGAAAAGTAAATTGCAGATACACAGGTTGTGGGAGACCCAAAAACTAAGATTGTGGTATCTAGTCCCATACTTCATGGCAAATAGATGGGGAAACAATGGAAACAGTGAGAGACTTTTATTTTCTTGGGCTCCAAAATCACTGCAGATGGTGACTGCAGCCATGAAATTAAAAAAATGCTTGCTCCTTGGAGGAAAAACTATGACAAACTTAGACAGCGTATTAAGAAGCAGAGATATCACATTGCTGACAAAGGTCCATCTAGTCAAAGCTATGATTTCTCTAGTAGTCATGTATGGATGTGAGAGTTGGACAGGAAATCCGTCCTGAATAGTTATTGGAAGGACTGGTGCTGAAGGTGAAACCCTGATACTTTGGCCACCTGATGCAGAGCCAACTCATTGGAAAATAACCTGATGCTAGGAGATTGAAGGCAGGAGGAGAAGACAGAGACAGAGGATGGGATGGTTGGATGGCATCACCAATGGCACATGAGTTTGAACAAACTCTGGGAGATAGTGAAGGACACAGAAGCCTGGCGTGCTGCAGTCCATGGGGTCGCAAAGAGTCGGACATGACTGAGCGACTCAACAATAACAATGACAACAACACCCTAAGCATTCTAATCAACAGTGTTAAGAACCGCCCAGTGTTGAGCTCAGTGCCTGGCACTTATAGTTGCTCAAAAATGTTTGCTGAATGAATAAACAGATAAGGTGATGCAACTTTTTAAAAAGTTTCTTAAATTTTCAGTTCAGTCAGTTCAGTTCAGTCCCTCAGTCGTGTCCAACTCTTTGCAACCCCGCGGACTACAGTACACCAGGCCTCCCTGTCTGTCACCAACTTCTGGAGCTTGCTCAAACTCATGTCCACCACATTGGTGATGCCATTCAACCATCTCATCCTCTGACGTCCCCTTCTCCTCCTGCCTTCGATCTTTACCAGCATCAGGGTCTTTTCCAGTGAGTCAGTTCTTTGCATCAGGTGGCCAAAGTATTGGAGTTTCAGCTTCAGCATCAGTCCTTCCAATGAATATTCAAGACTGATTTCCTTTAGGATGGACTGGTTGGATCTCCTTGCAGTCCAAGGGACTCTCAAGAGTCTTCTCCAACACCACAATTCAAAAGTATCAATTCTTCAGCAGTCAGCTTTCTTTATACTCCAACTCTCACATCCATACATGACTACTGGAAAAACCATATCTTTGACTAGACAGATCTTTGTTGGCAAAGTAATGTCTCTCCTTTTTAACATGCCGTCTAGGTTTGTCATAGCTTTTCTTCCAAGGAGCAGGCGTCTTCTAATTTCATGGCTGCAGTCACCATCTGCAGTGATTTTGGAGCCCAAGAAAACAAAGTCTCTCACTGTTTCCACTGTTTCCCCATCTATCTGCCATGAAGTGATGGGACCAGATGTCATGATCTTAGTTTTCTGAATGTTGAGTTTTAAGCCAACTTTTTCACTCTCCTCTTTCACTTTCAAGAGGCTTTTTAGTTCCTCTTCACTTTCTGCCGTAAGGGTGGTGTCACCTGCATATCTGAGGTTATTGATATTTCTCCCCACAATCTTAATTCCAGCTTGTGCTTCCTCCAGCCTGGCATTTGACATGATATACTCTGAATATAAGTTAAATAGCAAGGTGACAATATACAATCTTAATGTTCTCCTTTCCCGATTTGGAATAAGTCTATTGTTCCATGTCCAGTTCTAACTGTTGCTTCCTGACCTGCATACAGATTTCTCAGGAGGCAGGTAAGGTGGTCTGGTATTCCCATATCTTGAAGAATTTTCCACAGTTTGTTGTGATCCACACAGTCAAAGGCTTTGGCATAGTCAATAAAGCAGAAGTTGATGTTTTTCTGGAACTCTCTTGCTTTTTTGATGATCCAACGGATGTTGGCAATTTTTTTTTTGAGAATAATATTTTTATTTTATTTTATTTTTTGGCGATTCGTTTCACACATGATATTATACATGTTTCAATGCCATTCTCCCAATCATCCCACCCTCGCCCTCTCCCACAGAGTCCAAAATACTGTTCTATACATATGTGTCTCTTTTGCTGTCTCACATACGGGGTTATCGTTACCGTCTTTCTAAATTCCATATATATGCATTAGTATACTGTATTGGTGTTTTTCTTTCTGGCTTACTTTCTGGCTTACTTCACTCTGTATAATAGAGTGGTTCCTCTGCCTTTTCTAAATCCAGCTTGAACATCTGGAAGTTCATGGTTCACATACTGTTGAAGCCTGACTTGGAGAATTTTGAGCATTACTTTGCTAGCATGTGAGATGAGTGAAGTTGAGTGGTAGTTTGAGCATTCTTTGGCATTGCCTTTCTTTGGGATTGGAATGAAAAGTGACCTTTTCCAGTCCTGTGGCCACTGCTGAGTTTTCCAAATTTGCTGGCATATTGAGTGCAGCACTTTCACAGCATCATCTTTTCAGGATTTGGAATAGCTCAACTGGAATTCCATCATCTCCACTAGCTTTGTTTGTAGTGATGCTTCCTAAGGCCCACTTGACTTTGCATTCCAGCATGTCTGGATCTAGGTGAGTGATCACACCATCGTGGTTATCTGGATCATGAAGATCTTTTTTGTATAGATCTTCTGTGTGTTCTTGCCACCTCTTTTTAATATCTTCTGCTTCTGTTTGGTTCATACAATTTCTGTCCTTTATTGTGCCCATCTTTACATGAAATGTTCCCTTGGTAAAACTAATTTTCTTGAAGAGATCTCTGGTCATTCCCTTTCTGTTGTTTTCCTCTATTAATTGTACATTAATATGTAGATGGGACCAGATTTGTGGAAGCTAGTAGTCCCCCTGGATTCGTAATTATCCGGCCACATCTAGCATACGCTGTCTGGTTGTGAGCACATTTCATAGGGACATTGTCAAGTCAGAGATTACTTTGAAGAGAGTCACTAAACTGGCACCTTTCTGTGTCCTGTGTTTTTTTTTTTTTAATACCACATCACAAGTCAAAAAGTTAAAGGAAATGGAGAAATCAAGGAGCCAAACAAAAGACATGAGAGAGATGAAAGTTGCCTTAAAAATATTTGAAGAATATCACTTCGATTGAGGATAAGATTAAATCTGTCTATAGTCCTGAAGAGTAAAATTAGGACACACTGGTGGAGGGCAGAGGAAACAGATATTGGCTCTGAATTAGGAAAATCTTGGGGAGCACTCCAAAAGTGAAATGGGTTTTTCTGCAAAGTAATGAGTTCTTTGTTACTGGAAATGTGCTGGTAGAGGCTACATTTTTATTGAAGGGATTTGTGGAGTGAGATATTAAGCTGGATGACTTATAATGCTAATATTCTGTGGCTCTGCTAAGGCTAGAGAGAGTTCCATGGGCATCAAAGTTGCTTTGTAATTTTCTCCTCTAAGGTGACCTTTGGATTCTGTGCACACTTAAAACTGTCTCCTCTAAGGTCACCCTGAGATTCTGTGCACACTTAACAACTGTCTACTCTAAGGTGACCTTGGGATTCTGTGCACACTTACAACTTTCTCCCCTACCAGGTAGATGTGTAGTGATGCCTCATAACTTATCCAAGCATAGAGCCCTCTGCAGAAGTTCATTATACTTGCTGTGCTTCCTTTCACTGGCTGGTTTCTTTGCTTCGTGTGGATTCTGTAAGCTTTACATTGGTTGAAACTGCTATAAAAAAAAATTCCAAACACACATACTGCATTTATCACACCTGGGAGTCACCCACAGTACTTTCAGGAAAAGCAATTTGATGGTTTTCCTTTTATATGTATTTCCAAAGCAGTAAAGTTACAAAGATCCAGTGTGTAGGGCATAAAGACAAATGAGTCAAGGCAAACAAGAACATCCATCACAAGAGACATTAATGACAAGAAGGCTCTTTTAATATACAATTATTTAAGAAGAAGAGGAAAGGTTGACAGCAGCGGCTTTCATCATATCTTTAAAAGTGCCAAAGAGCAAAGCCATTTGCCAAGCAAAGCAGAAGGCCCCGGACTACCTTGCCGAGTTTGCTGCCTGGGCAGGCCACGTCGCTCTGAACTCCTTAGCCCAAGCAGACAAAATATTATCGTTTCCAGTTCTTTAAAGCTGGCATCCTGCTTCATAGCCTTGACATTCAACACATCATAATATTTTTGACTACCATGTCCATCCACTTTTCAAAAAGCACCTTTTGAAAATTATTTCTCAAGTTGATAGCAATATTTCAAATCTTCATTGCTTGCGTTTGCTGCTTCATCTCCTGCCAGTCACTGCGACGGCATTTAATCAGGCGAGGTTACATGGTTCCTCTGTTAGGCTAGTACCCGGACATGGAAATGTAGCCATAAAATCAGGCTCCAGATTCTCAAGTACACAAAGATGCTAAGTTTAGAAGGGAAGGATTTATATAAGTAAACCAATAGAAACTGCTCTTTTTTTTTTAAAGACTGTGGGTTTTAAAAAGTCAGAGTAAACACAAGAATACTCTATACTCAATAATGTATTTTTCATTCAACAAACAGTTGTATTTGGTGTTCTCAGATGCTGTGGTGTATGGGAAAATTAGTAAGAAATAGACTCCTTGTCCCAAGAGTTTATGCTCTAGTAGAGAAGATAATAAACAAATATACTACTACCTACATGTGTATAGCAGCCGATAGTTTTGCATTTTCTTATTTGACCACCACTGAACAGAACATGAAGTAGGAAGGACAGCTTTTATTAACTCCTTTTATTAGTTTAAAAACTGGACTCTTCAGGCCCAGGGTCACACAGGGATTAAAGTATCTGAGTTTTGGCTGGAAAAGTACACCTAGCAAAGCACTGAGAAAATGGTAAGGGAATATGCTGCTGCTGCTGCTGCTACTAAGTCGCTTCAGTCAGTCCAACTCTGTGCGACCCCATAGACTGCAGCCCACCAGGCTCCCCCATCCCTGGGATTCTCCAGGCAAGAACACTGGAGTGGGTTGCCATTTCCTTCTCCAATGCATGAAAGTGAAAAGTGAAAGTGAAGTCGCTCAGTCATGTCCGACTCTTCTCGACCCCATGGACTGCAGCCTACCAGGCTCCTCCATCCATGGGATTTTCCAGGCAAGAGTACTGGAGTGGGCTGTCTTTGCCTTCTCTGAAGGGAATATGAATGAGGCAGATAACTTCCAGTCATGGTGAAGATGGAGGACTAGAGGGAGTCAGGTGCATTTGAGCTGGATCTTGGCTTTCGATTTGTAGCAGTGATGGAGCAGGAAGGAGAGGGATGGAAAAGAGAACACTCTGCACAGAAAGAAAAGGATGAGAGAGGCTGGAGAAAGTTAGAGAGGCATGAAAACCGGTTGTTAAAACAGGTTGTCCAGCTTGGCAGTGATCAGCAGAATGGAAGGTGGCTAGAAGGTTAGGCCAGTCCTGGGATAAGTTACACATTAATTGGGAACCACTAGGGAGCTAGTGAAGGATTCCATTGGCTCGCTTGTGTGTTGCACTGAGAAGGCAGTCGTTTGATCAGAACAGTCGTGTAGACATCTCAAGCTGTCCGCCCAGAAAACCTGCACAGGAAAAGACCCTGAACAGGAAGATGAGTCAGGAATCTGGCAGAGAAACCCAGAGATGGAACAGCGTAGAGACAGAAATGTGTTTGAAGACCTGCAGCCTTTCGTTCTAATCAGATGGGTTCTTGGTGCTCATCCTGAGAGAGAAGCAGGTTGAAATCACCAGGTCAACTTGTTTCCGTGAGAAACAAGCAGAACGGAATGTGCCTTAGCTGAAGAAGCAGAGCTGTCCCCAGTGACGGCTGTTTTCCTGAGTGCAGTGCTCCCTGGGGTGCTGAGGGGCAGGGGTGGGATGGAGCCGAAAGAAGACTGCTCCTTCCAGCTCCCAGGCCTGACTTTTCATTCCTTCTGGAGGCAAAGTGATGTCCTGCTGGCTGACTAGGATTCTCCCCTCAGTTCTGCTCCCCTGTGTGTATGTGTGGCAGGGAGCTGGCTAAGATTGGGTGAGGTGAGCAGTGGTAAGGGGGACAGAGAGAGAAGATGGGAACTGGGTCTGTTCTCTCACTTCTGACGGTGCTGCTTCTGAAGAAGCTCAGGGAGCGTCCCAGGCCGCGGACTCCTGGCTTGTTGAGTCTGCCTCTAGGCTCAGTATGACTGGTGGGGAAATGTGTTTTCTGAGCAGGTGCCTGTTGACCCTCTGGGTAATGTTACAGCTCTGAAGCTAAAATAAGTATAGAAGCACTGAAGTAAGGAACTTGCAATAAAAAAGAAAAATGAAAGCCATAAGCAAAATGAGAATTATTGGATCAAGTGTGAAGCGTAGTAAATGTCGAAGCCGGTGATAATTTTTCTGCTAACAGACCTTGCGAAGATGGAAGTTTCCATAATTCTTTTCCTTTTTTTTTCTCCCCTCTTGCTCTTGTCGCAAGATCTGGGAGCGGGAGGAACCTGTTTCAGTGTTGCAGTGCAATGCAAAGCAAGGCAGAAGTGTGGAATGCCCTTAAATGACAGCGTGAACACAATAGCAGGTTTGGCTGTCTGCAGTAGATGTTAAATTGCCACTTGCTAAACTTTTCAATTTATATGTGAAAAGCTTTCAATGCAGTCATCTAATTATTCATTGAAATTTCATATTCACAACATTTAATGAGCACCTGTTAGGTGGAAATTACTCCATTAGGTAGTATTTATAAAACTAAACTTAGCGATTCAGTTATGAAAATAAATCATGACCCACATGGCCTGGAAGGCCTGCTAAAAGCCGGCAAGAGGTCCACTAAAATATGTCTCCTTTGAATTCCACCAGAAATCTCAGCTGGGGGAGAAAAACCACGACTATTTGTTTTAAGCTTCTCTATGTATCCTCTTAAACTGTTAATATGAGGAACAGAGGTTGTGGCCGAAAGGAAAATAAGGAGATCCTGAGTGTATGTATGTGTCTGTGACCAGGTTGAGGTCTTGTGGTCTGAGTAGTATTTTCATTGGCCTGTAAAAATGCTGGGGATTTACAAAACTATTTCAAAAGTAAAGGAATGGAGGTTTTAAAATATTGAATTAGTGCATATGTTTGGGCTCAATTTACCCCCTCTTTTGTGTACTTTATGCCTCAAATTTCAAGCCATGCTGTTACTATTATAAATTCTCAACAATATTTTAAAAAAGGGGGTAAAAATACTGTTGTATCCCGTATTTAAAATACCTCAAGAAGTCTACCCACATCTATTTTCTTTCTCCTCATTCCACATTTAAGTCTTACCAATACTTTGCTTCAGAAGCATAGTGTTGCCCTATAGTCATAGAAAGGCCTTCTAGGCAGTCTGTCCTGCCAGGTCTCACCAATCCTTCTCTCTCAGTAAGCAAGTGGTGGTGGTCCCATGGGCACGAGGGAAGATCTCCTGGCTCCTCCTCGTTTCTTTCTGTACCACGGACCCAGATGCCAACTGCCAACTCCCACTCCAGCCATGGTCAAATGGAAAAGCAAATCTAGTCAGATTCTAGAAGGGTGGGGAAATCGACCTAGAAAGTCGAATGTATTTGGAGGAAGTCTTCAAAAACACCCTTAAATTTCATAGTGGTGATTATTTTCTCTGGCAATACTGCAGCATAAATGGGTATTCCTATCTGGGCAGCACCAAGTTGGCATTTACACTTCACAGAAGAGGCACCTGAAGAGAGATGGTCTCAGTTGCTTGCTGTGAATCATACACATTGATTGTAGCACACTCTGGGTTTACATGTGGAATTCTTTTTTTTTATTACTTTTTTGAATTATATAAATAATGCATAAGTTTCTTGTATAGAAAGATCAATGAAAATGAAGAAAAAAGAAACATATATAGCCAAGCACCCAGAAATGACCATACAAATATTTTCTTCTAATTTTCTGTATCTGTGTGTATATGTACATACATACATAGGTTTTTTTGGAGCGAACCTGTACTGACCTCCACATAATACTGAGAATATCTTTTTATGTAAGGTGGTGGCTCTCCTATGGAGTCTTCTTTTGCATCCATGGATACCTTTGGTTTTCTAACTGAGCATTGTTAAAATTTGAAAATAGGTTCTACTGAGGGATAATACAACAGATTACACCTGATTCAACATATGCTTACAAAACCCCATCCAGGCCTAGCATTCTTTAGCCATGGAATAAACCACACTCGGCTTTAAATTCTAGTCCTGTCACTTACTATATCCTTGAGCAAGTTACTTCACTTATCTGAGCTTCACTTTCCTCACCTGTAGTCAATTCCAGTTTCGTAGGGTTGCAATGAATAGAATATAAGTGTTTAAAACAATGAAGGGCAGCACCCAGCCCCATAGTAGTGCTCAGGAAACGTCGGTGAATTAATGAATTCATGCCCTCAGGAGCTTACTCGGATGTGAGTTGACTTTCAATGTGTTCTGCTTGTTCAGTGTACTCATCATTAACTGAAATTATATTGTTTTCAAATTTACTACTTATCGTCTCTTTTCATGAGCACAAAACATCCCCAGCAACAGTGGGTGGCCAGTGCACACAAAACATTGAACATTTATGGTTCTGACTTGCTTGCATCTTTCTGCTAACCTGGCCTTGTCATTGTCACCTGGAGGCTGTTCGGCACAGAGTCAGCCCCTCTTTGCTTCTCTCGCCATTCATTGGTCCGTGCTTGGTTCCAGCCATCCTCCGTTACCTGAAGAACGACGGGAGGATTCACCTGGTGGTTTTCAACAACCTGCAGCTGGCTGACGGCAGGAGGCACAGGCTGCTGCTGAGACTGACCAACCTCCACCGGGGGGCCGGCTCCGTGGAGCTGTTCCTGGACTGCACCCGCGTGGACTCCATCCACAACCTCCCCAGAGCCTTTTCCGGCCTCGCCCAGAGTCCCGAGGCTGTGGAACTGAGGACTTTCCAGAGGAAGGCACACGTAAGAACCCACAGACCATCTCCACAGTGGAAAGATGGTTTCTGAGAATGCAGATGAGTGGGCTGAGGTCAAGAATGGATCTAATTCTGACTGCATATTAGAATCACTTACTGCATTTAAAAACCAACTGCTAGATGGCCCACAGTCCAGACAAATCAGAGTCTATGGAGGTGGTGCCTAGGCATCAGTCCTTTTAAATACACTGATTCTAATGTAAAGTCAAAATTGATAGCTACTCCTTTAGATAAGTGGAGACTTTGGGCATATAATTATAAAGTAGAAAAGGAATAGCAAAAACTTTTAAACTATCTTAGGGCAGTAAGATGATCTATTTTTAATCTTTCATAAAATTATAATTTTTTAATAGAAGTAGAAAAGAATGATTGAAACTTGCCAAGCACCACGAACAACATTTTCCATAGGTCTTACTACAGCATCCCTAACAAAAAGAACCTTATTGCCAACTTACTTCCATGAGACCTTACATATCACATCACTTCTGTCTTCTGTTTTATGCCATGTTGATGGTATTTTTTACATTATGTCATTGCACCTACTGTAGAAATTGCCACATATATTTCCTGTATAATTTTGCTAAAAAACAAAATATAATTTTGCTATTTATAGGAAATACTCCATTTCCTATAAATAATTAGTATTCTTTGTCTTTTCTAATTATTACTGTAACTGGTCATAGTTTCTGAATTTCATCTGATATGGAAGTCAGTACCAAAATCAATAACCATGTTCATCCACTGTGGCCCATATTGTTGTTGTCTTATTTATCACAATCACAATTTTCCATTTCTGTTTCATTACTTCATTATATGTGCTTTAACTAATTTATATATGCTTGTATAGTGTTGGCCAAAAAGTTGATTTGCGTTTTTCTGCACAATATTATGGGAAAAATCTGAACGAGCTTTTTGGCCAACCCAGTACCAAGGTGTTCTGAGCCCTTTGTACAAAGAAGCAGGTTATGAACAGCAATTTTGGTTATAACTAGGAATGCTGAGAAACTTTAGATACTGATATAAAAACTGTGAATCAGATACTAGAATTTGTGCTTAAAATATAGAGAGCATTTTTAAACAGAAATTTCAAAACTAAAATCTAGGTTTGGAGAGAGAGAGAAAGATATATATATATATATATAGTGTAGATTTATAGAAAGAAAAAATTAATGAAGAGATATGCTAAATTTTATATCTGAATCCCCAAAGTAGCCCAGATAGTCAGAATGACAGTCAGAAATTATGTCTCTATTTCAGAAATTAGTATCCACCACCAAATAAATCAATTTCTAAAATTCCATCAGAAATAGATGGAATTTTTTGGATTTTTTTTTTCCCCCAAAATTCTACTTCCTTAGATTGTCAGCAAGGACCACAGTGCTCTATCTTCATATTCATCTTCTCATTTACTCAGTCAGTCAATATGTGCATTCTGGGCATTAGGTGTCCCGTAGTTGGCAAAACAGTCATGGCCTCCATAGAGCTTATGGTCTGGTTCCAACACAATATCTGTTACATAAAATGTGTTGCATACATCTTAACTAAATTGAAAAGCAGAGTCCCTCTGAAAATCCTCAGTGCGCTCATGTCTAAAATAAGGATGAAGATCTTACATCAGCAGTTAACATAAACATTTTCTATCATCTGTGTATAAAATAATGGGTACAGGTAAAAGCTACAAAATTAAGGGGTGAGAATATTAACTTGATGACTAACAATGAATGATTGTTATCATCCAGTAATGTGAAAATACATGAAAATGTACAGAAATATACATCATAGACTATACTGTGTATTCTTTCTCATAATCCAAGGAAACCAGAGACTTTGCTAAAACCTGGAGCCAAGACATCCTAAAAATAATAGTGTTTAAAATTGGGATCAATGTCTTATTCATTGCAGTCTAAACTCCATAAACAGACAATTCTTAAGAGGCTCCTACCACAAGAGAACTTGTTTACCATGAAGGAAAAGGGCCTTTTCTTTTCTCCAAGTCACCTTGATGAACTCTCTCATCAAGATCACCCTGGATGCCGGCACTCTCCTAAGCTGCTGGCTGCTTCCGTATTTGCTTCAGTCAGAAGGGCAGGGCTCGCGGGTGTCAGGAAAAAAATGCAAACCCACAAAATTATGTAAGATGTCAGAGTCCAAGTATTCAGGCCTACTGTGTTATGAAAATTGTGTGAGTCTGCATGCCCACTGGCTTTTGAATGGCACCAGCAATGTGTGGTATGAATCCAATTTCTTCCAGGACTCTTTGGAAGAGCTGAAGCTGGTGGTGAGAGGCTCGCTGATCCAGGTGGCCAGCCTGCAAGACTGCTTCCTGCAGCAGAGCGAGCCACTGGCCACCACAAACACAGGTGTGTATTCTCAGGCCGTTTGCTCACTTCCATCAATAAACCCCCAGGGCCGTGATGGGCTGGGTCCTATCCCCGAAGGGTGGGCTGTCAGCAGGGCACTCCTGTAGGATGTGTCTACAGAAATCAGGCTTTTGTGCCAAAGTCCAGGGCAAGAGGTATCTTCATTGCACTTGTGTTTGTATAACTCATAGGAATTTGGACTAACTAGAGCAGCGGCATCATTATTATTATTTTTTAGGCAAATTAGATGAATTTTACCCCATGTTAAATTCTCATACCCTGAGTTTTTCATCATGATAATTCTCTGGGAAATCATTTGTTTTTGAGTCACTGTAGAAATAGCTGTCACTTTCTGATGCTCCTTTCCTTCCACTGTTCCTACAGGAGACTTTAATCGGCAGTTCTTGGGGCAGATGTCACAACTAAACCAACTACTGGGAGAGGTGAAGGATCTTCTGAGACAGCAGGTAACAAGCTGGGTGGACCATCAGAAAAGCCCTGTAACAGAGATGCTCTCTGTTGGAGCTGATAGAACTGCAGGCCTGCAGAAGCAGGGAAGGGCCTGGAGCCAGACCTCAGGTGGCCCCATGCAGCCTGCCGCCCTGGGGCTCTGCTGGAAGGGCTCTGAAAATGGGGGGCCGTCCAGGGCTCCAGGCAGAATGGGAGCCACCCAGGGCTGTGTTAACATTCCTTTAGGTTCTGTTTAATAGTTTGCCACTCATGAATTCTTTCATTCCTGGATTATACATCAGGTACTCCTTTTCCATCTTTTTTTCCCCCCTTCCCATTTCTAAAGGTCAAGGAAACATCATTTTTGCGAAACACCATAGCCGAATGCCAGGCTTGCGGTAAGTGCTTTTCTAGTAACTGGCATGCTTCGGAGTTGGACAAGCAAATGTGGACTGCTGAAGGGCCTGGGTGGGTGAGGCTCCGCCGGCTGTGGTTGGTGGAGGTTTGGCACCGAGGTGGAGGGAAGGGAAAAGAAACTCATCGGGGAGCTGAACCACATCCTGTATCAGCTCTATTTTCTTGGTGGTTGAGAAACCTGTGGATGATGGTTTTTGTCTAGGTCCTCTCAGCTTTCAGTCTCCAACCCCCAACACTCTGATGCCTGTGGTACCGGCGGCATCCCCGACACCCCCCGTGCGCCGCTGTGATTCCAACCCGTGTTTCCGCGGCGTGCGATGCACCGACACCAGAGATGGCTTTCAGTGCGGACCCTGCCCCGAGGGCTACACAGGAAATGGGATCGTCTGTTCCGATGTCGATGAGGTAAACACTCAACTAGACAGAGGGGGCTCCCTCGGTATCGCGGACAGCCTATGGCTTATGGGAAGAGAAGCCAGGTCGATGACTGAGGGCTGACTTGGGTTGACCTCCAGGCCACATGAAAACGACTCCCTCGGGAATCTTCAGAGACCCATGGGAGGTGGGGAGGCGGAGGCGCGACCTATGGTTGTGGCCGCCATCATTGTACCTCCTGTCTGGGCTTCCCACCGCGGTGGTTCGTGTTGCTGCAACGCTGAGATTTCAGCCTTTGACTCTATCGCTGATTCTCATAAGCAGTCTCTGGGACTACTGTGATTTTTTTGTACACTTGTGAATGTGGAAAGGGAACCATCTGGGTAAGGGTATATTTTAGGGGTTGCAACTGATTTCTTCAGGCTTCCTCAGTGGAGGAGTGAGAGGAATCTCAAACCAACAAGACGTTTTGAGGAGGCCCCATAGTCTGTGAGTAACCAAATGTGCCCAGAGATGGAGCCAGAAAGACATGTAGGGCAAATACAGGCTGTTTGGCCAACTGGCAAAGCCTCTGACAGAGATTGTTTCAAGACCATAGTTATCCAGTCACTGGTCCAGTCTCAAGGAAGGCAGTGTTCACAGCGGGTGGTAAGGCTGCCCCCAGCATGCGCCTCTGTCCTTCCATCAGGGCAGAGGAGGGCTTCCCTGGTGGCTCAGATGGTAAAGAATCTACCGGCAATGCAGGAGACCGGGATTCAATCCCTGGGTCAGGAAGATCCCCTGGGTAAGGGAATGGCCACCCACTCCAGTATTCTTGCCTGGAGAATCCCATGGACAGAGGAGCCTGGCAGATTATAGTCCATGGGGTCGCAAAGAGTCGGTCACAACTGAGCAATTAACACTTTCACACTTTCAGGCCAGAGGAAGGCTGGAAGAAGCTTAGCTTATGTACATGCATCCTATAGACTCATGGTAGCCGATTACCTCCCCAGGTAGTAAGCAATTAAGACGATCTCTAGTCCCTTTGGAAGAGCATCTGCACGTGTTTCACAGAACTGCATGTGGTTCTTATCTGTGAACTGGAATTTTCCTTCTTTTGAAAGGGCAGGAAGTAGTCATGTTTTTTACATTAGTTGAAGTGGTTTAAAAAAAAAAAGAAGAATGAATCTCCTAGACTGTGAGAGCCTTGCAACAGCCATGGGCTTGATAGGGTCCAAAGTCAGGAACAGCCCCTGATGAATCACATCTTACTGAAGAAATGACAGCTGCCCTGGCTTGATCTTCTCAAGGTCTTTTTGAGTAGTTGCTTTAATAATGCCTTTGGACTCAATGGCCACCTGACAAATGTCCAGGAGCACTGTTCTCTCCCAGACATTTTTAAATTCCAAGTTAGAATATCAGGGAGTTTGCCCTGGAAGGTGGGCTGCTGAACATTAGGACCCTTTCCACTCGGCTGTGCTTCATTCTATATTATAGCAAAGCTCACAACAAGACAACCTCCAGGCCGTGTGGGTCAGGGATTCTCTGGGTCACTATGAAATTGGAAGCCTTTATTGCCTTTGATCATTTCAGCCCCCCCAAAATGGATAGTTAAGTGATTCCACAAGTTTGTGCAAAGAGATGAACAATGGACATTTGAGCGTGTGTTCTCCCTGTGGCTACAGACTGAATTTTTGTTTCTCTCTAGTGTAAGTACCACCCCTGCTATCCTGGCGTGCGCTGTGTAAACCTGGCTCCTGGCTTCAGATGTGATGCCTGCCCGGTGGGCTTCACGGGGCCCATGATGCAGGGCGTTGGGATCAGTTTCGCCAAGACAAACAAGCAGGTGGGCTGAAGTGGTGGTCTTTTGGTCTTTAATCGCCAACAGGAAACCTTTGGTTGGTTCCCGTCTCTTTCCATTCCATAAGGGTGTGTGGAATGTCCTCAGGCACTATGGGCACATTAGCAGGTTTTTCCAACTCATTTCTGAATATACGTGTCCATCAAGGCTGGTGAGGAGCAAGCTAGTCAACTGGAATCATCGAGTATCTTTAGAAAAACAGTGAAGGCAGTAAGACTGGATGTGTGGCTGGATCCAGGCTTATTTTGTTGGTAGCCATTTGAACGATTAGTGACACAAAAACTTAAGAACTGGCGAAACAAATAAAAGCTTTGGAAAATTAGGTCACTTCTATAGAGTCATTGTTGCTGATCAGAAGCTGTTTTAGAGATGAGAAGATTTCAAGAGTAGACGTAATCCCCTGGGGAAAACCCCCTTTCTTCTTATATCAGCTATAAATTGCCATAAAGCTCTTGAGCAGTTTGTGACAGTCTCCATTTATTTCTCGATGTTCTACTATATCCTGGTCATTATTTAACTGACTGACTGTGAAATTCTTTCTGATGTATTCAGCCCTTAAAAATGGTTGGTCTATAAATATATTTTACTACCTTAGGGAAATTATTAGCTTTGAAGAGGACAGAGGTTCATTATTTCCTAGCTGCCTATCAAAGAATTCTAGAGGGCATCATTTTTTAGGCTGGAAAAAGGAACCAAGCTAGACACACAGGGATGGCAAGAAGTCATTAGAGTAATGACCTAAAGCTTTACTTCCTCTTCTGTAAAGACAGAATCGTCAAGTCTAAGCCAAAGGAAACAGACAAAAAGAAATAGAAGGTGCCTTATGTAAGCTAGGAAGGAGCCCTTCCAGTGGATTTCCAGTATGGTAGAAGAAACTCAAGTCGAAGGGAGCCAACTTGCTAACATTTAACAACAAATTTTAAGGCATGACCAATATCAAAAGAACTATAAGGAAATGTGCAGCTTCTAGAAACAAAGTGGGAACTCAGAGTCAGGGCTGTAGATGGAAGCTGATGCCACAGCAGCTCATGTGAGATGGAAGATGGGTATAGGCCCTCCAAGTGGGAAACTGGGGTTCATGCACTATGTGGGTATAGCAGATACTGTTGGAAAGACCTAATACCCCCGAAGAAAGCCAGAAGCCTCAGAGAGCTACCCTCCTCATTAAGGAGATGAAAAAACTTTCCTAGCCACCCCCCTGCAAATCAACAGAAAGCTTGATGTCTGTTTTGGGACATGGTTGACAGAAAATCATGGTTCCCTATAGCAAATCAAAGCTCCAAGCTTGTACAACATAAAGTCATGATATCTGAATCTGTGTTACACATAGAATGCAGAAACAAGCCCCAAAATTGACATAAAAATTAGCCTTAGAGCAGTAAAATCCCCAGGGCCCTGGCTGATATCACTTTGTGAAGAGACTCCAAATCTCAGGGCCCGTGGGACACCCTCAAGTAAGGCCACTAAGGATATACTCATAAACAAAAATGTAATTTATATAAAGAAGCTACCCTGAGGAGATATGACAGATATTAAAATGAGTTCAGAAGGAGAAAAAGGAAAAAGTAGATACCATAGTTAAGGGATAGGGCAATGTGGGGAAAAAAATATAGTCAGGTTTGAAAAAATAACTAAAATTTATTCAGTGAAAAATATAATAACTGACATCAAAAATAAAATAGATGAGCAAAACAGCTAGCAGGGGATTTATTGACTAGAAGGTGTATCTAAGGAAATCATCTGGAATATAGCACAGAGAAAGAAAAATATGGAAAACAGGGATGAGAAGTTAAGAGTCAAAAGAGATTAAGAAAATCCAGTATTTGTTTAAGTGTAGTTACAAAGAATAGAAGGAACAGGAGCAGAGGGGAACTAAGAATTTTTCAGAACTGAGTAAAGTCCTTGGGTAGAAGAAGTTCATGAGTCCCAGGCAGGGTAAAGCAGAACCTTCCTGAAATTGTGGAGCAGATTAATCATGTTAGGTTTCTGAACAACTTTAAATACCAAGGAGTCAGCTATCACTTGGAATTAGGTTGAGCTCAGACCAAAGCAAACACAGGGAGATGGCCAAAACAGTGCTCTGATGACCAGCCACTCTGAAAGTCCATATTGTCGCTTCAACCAAAGATGTCAGAACAAAGCAAAATGTATTTGCCTGTCTACTTAAACAGTGTGTCTCTTTCAACCCTTCCACACTAGGTCTGCACTGATATTGATGAGTGTCGAAACGGAGCATGTGTTCTTAATTCTATCTGTATTAACACTTTGGTAAGTATGTTTCATGGCTCTTGTTATTGATGACCAGTTATTAAAACAAGTGTGTGTCTATAAATCATAACCCCAAGGCAGTAGAGAACATATGGGCATAATATATTTGATTTGCAAATGAGGATAAAAGTTTGTGCTGAGGGGCTTCCCCGGTGGTCCAGTGGTTAAGACTCGACACTTTCAATGCAGGGGTTACAGGTTCAATCCATGGTTGAGGAACTAAGATCTCACATGCTGTGCAGCATGGCCAAAAAATAAAAAGTTTTGTGCTGAAAAAGTTTTTACTATAAGAGTAATGGATAAGTAATTTTTTCTATAAGAATAACTTTATGATGGAATTCCCTGACAGTCCAGTGGTTAGGAGTCTGCGCTTTCAGCGTTGAGGGCACAGGTTCAGTCCCCGGTCCGGGAACTAAGATCTCACAAGCAAGAGTAGCATGTCCAAAATAATCTTTTTCAAAATGCCAAACTTGTTCTTTACCATCTCTCAAAGTTGCAGTGTTGGGCTTTTGGATGAATGTTTATTTAATAAAATATTATCATTCTTATATTTTTTAAATAGGAAGAGCTTCTTAGTTTTGTATTAATAGTTCAGTATTCCAGAATAGGCATTTTACTGGTGACAATTGCCAAATAGTATTCATTGTTTTTACAGAACTTCTCAAAAGTCATTTGTATTAAATTAAACTGCTTAACACTTAGGGGTCTAAATTTTAACTCTTTGGAAAAGGGCTTTATTTCTGGAAGTTCCTGTTGACTCTTTCAAGGTGGTAGATGTAGCAGAGTAGACTGTCAGGAAAGAACTGGTGGCTCCAGCTACTGCTGCTTCTCGCTTCCCTGGTGGTTCAGCAGTAAAAAAGAATCCACCTGCCAATGAAGGAGATGTGGGTTCAATCCCTGGGTCAGAAGATCCCCTGGAGAAGGAAATAGCAACCCACTCCACATACTCTTGCCTCAGAAATCCCATGGACCGAGGAGCCCAGTGGGCTACAGTCCGTGGGGTCACAAAGAGTAGGATACGACTGAGCAACTAAACAACATCACTGCTTCTCACTTACTGTGTGTTCCTGGGAAAGGTTTTAATCTCTAGCTTCCTAATATGCCAAAGCATTTTATAAATATTGCCATTTACTTTAATCCTTACAACAATCTGTCAATAGGCACTATCATTATTCTCATTTTACAGCTGAAGGAGCTGAGGCCCAGTAAAGTTAAACACTTAGGCGAAGACCACACATCTCGTAAGACGTCCAGTTTGCCTGCAGAACCGTTTTTATTCACGACACTGCCTGCTAATATACTGGGACTTCCTGCTTCTTAGCCTTTTACCAGGAGAAAGCTAGTCTGCAGAAATAGATCTGGGAGACACTGACATGAAGGTGATAACTAAAGCCACCCTTGGAGAAGAAAAGTAGGCAGTGGAATTGTCTAGGAAGTAGAACTCTAGAGAACCTCAAAAATGAACAAGTAGGCGAAGGAAGACGAGCAGAGGAGCAAAGAAAATCAGAGAACTGACCAAAGGCTATGGTCCAGTGAGGCTAACAGACCAAGAAACATCACTGGAGGGAATTTCCTGGCAGTCCAATGGTTAGGTCTCTTCCAGGGCCCAGGTTCAATCCCTGGTTAGGGAACTAAGATCCCACAAGCCCTGCGGTGCAGCAAAAAAAAAAAAAAGAACTTCCCTGGTGGTTCAGTGGCTAAGACTCCATGTTCCCAATGCAGAGGGCCTGGGTTCTATATCTGGTCAGAGAACTAGATCCCTCGTGGCACAACTGAAGATCGTGTATGCCACAGCTAAGTCCCCGCACTGCCAAATAAATATATTTTTAAAAATCACTGGAGAGCATCTTTTACGCTTAGTGATTAGGGAGTTGTGAATGACTAAAATCACTGAATTGTATTCTTTACATGGGTGTCTTTCATGGTATGTAAATTCTATCTCAGTAAAGCTGTCTTTAAAAAAAAAGTTGGGCTTGCCTTGGGAGTGCTATCCCGATGGACCTGACAGCTCATTTGCCAGGCTTCTTCCACACCAGCCCACCTCATCAAAAATCCTCAATGCTAGGCCACCAACAGTTCTCTGTCCATCACTTGATTAAAAAATAAATAAAAAATTTTTTTCTAACTTGCCTTTTAACCCAACCATATCCTTTGTCCCCAGGGTAAATTCTCTCTCTCTACCTCCCAGGACTTCGTTCAGGTTTTCACCCCATTCCTCCTTGCCCTCCACAGTGGAGCCAGCAAGACCAAGCGGCTCCCCAGCCAGCCTTCTTCTGCCTTTGGTTCTGTTCTCTTATGTCTCTGTGGCCATCTGTGGCTTCCAGTCTGCTCGTGTCTCCCTCAATATTCACACGATGTTATAAGACACGCACATAACAGAGGCAGGCGTGGGGCTCACTTCGTCCTGGCATCATCAGGTCCATGTACAGACAGACACCGTCATAGGCCCTTTGCTCCCAGGTCCGAGCATCATCTCGCTCTGCTCCTTGCAGGGATCTTATCGCTGTGGGCCTTGCAAACCAGGGTACATCGGTGATCAGATGAGGGGATGCAAAATGGAAAGAAACTGCAGAGATCCAGAACTGAACCCTTGCAGTGTGAACGCCCAGTGCATCGAAGAGAGGCAGGGGGATGTGACGTGCGTGGTAAGTCATCTGCTGCTTGCTTTGTCGTTTTCTCCCTTCCCTTTGAACCACCACCGCTCTCTGGTTTCTGCTTGCTTCAGAGTAAAAGTACTCAAAAACGAAAGCAATTCCATCAAAATAAACGAAGGATGTGGCTGTAACAGAGGCAGCTGAAGTTTGTGGAGAGCAATCTGAAGTCACCTAACCATCAGCCACCTTTGCACTCTCTTGGCCGTGGGTCAACACCATTTTCTTGAGCATGCTGGTGGTGGAGCCCCAGCTCCCATACAGCCTCTGTGGGAGGCCCAGGAGGTGAGCCCCAAGACTCGGGGGAGACGCCTTCCCTCGACTAGTCCCTCGATAAGCTGCTGGTTTACATGAGCACACTTCCCTTCCTCACTGTCCTCGCCCTGAGGACGTCCAATTTCCAAGTCTGGCCTAACACTCTGGGAGATGAACTGCCCTGGAGGGGTGGCGAGCTGCTGTCAGAAACCCTGGGAGTAAACCCTCCATCTTCCACAGCACCCGTTCTTCTCTGTGCCCGCCTCTGCCAGGCTCAGGAGGAGCTCGGTGGGTGCTCACTCTCCTTCCCGTGCAGCTCCCGGCCCTGGAACTGCCTGGGGAGGGGAGGCCGGAGAAGAGGGCAGGGCACTTCAGCCTCGCGAGGGTCTCCCACCACTCAGGTGTAGAGTGGGCCCTTGGTGAGGAATGGAGCTTGTTACTGCCATCTGCCCCCAAACCCCAGCCCTGGAGTCCTGGGGCAGGAGTGGGGGCTTCTAGACATGGCTAAATAATCCGTCTTCAGCTGTTCAATTCCTGCTTCCTCCCCGGGGAGCCAGGCCCCTTAGAGTCTGGTGTAGCAGTCAGCCTGAGCAGCAGGATAGATTCTGGGAGACTTCTCCCTTCTTCATACCTCAGACTTCTTTACCTTTTTGTTCTCAAAATTTTCTACTATGAGCATATGGCTTTCAAATAGGAAGAATGAGGAGAATCAAAACCAAGTTAAAGAAATAACTATAATACCATCCCCTCTCTCCAGTGGTACAAGTAATTTGTACAAGGTACTGACAAGGGAACGAGCTGGGTTGAAGGGGGAGAAAAAAACCAACAATTTCTTTAATTCCTATCAATGGGGCTTGTTTATTCCCATTGAGAGGCAAGCATATATCTATGTTTAAATCCTCATCTTTTGTGAACAAATTAACGACTCCCCTGGGATGGTGGGTGATGGGGCTCTTAATGTGTTTTTGAATTTGTAATAAGGCACAGCGACAGATGGTGAAGGATTAATACACTTGGAGTGACTACTAAAATAATTTAATCTGTCAGAAAATGGCTCATTAAAAACGTATTTGTTCCTAGAGGAAATTTTTTCTTCATTAAAATGAGTCAAGGACGATACCCCCATGGCTGTGCTTTCCAGGCCTTCTAAAGGCCCTACTGAAACAACTGAGCGGAAATAAGGGTAGTTACGGGAGGGGTGTCTTTGGAACCCTGCCTTCCATGTCTCTGGTTGCAGAAGAGGGGTGCATGTGATTGAGAACAGACAGGCTGCAGCCTAGGAAGTCACTGGTCTTAAATCACCTCATCTTGATTAATGAGGGCAGGAAATTTAACGTTAACTAGTGTCAAGCTTCTCTTCCCTTGGCCCTGACGCTGTTCCCCAGACTCTTACCCACCTCCCTCCCCACCTCACTGGTTCCTTGTCACTTTCCAGGCCGCCCTGTCCCTTGTTCCTTCTTCTGTTCTGCCTGTCGCTTCAGGTACCGATCCTGCTCCTGGGCTGAGCTCCCAGGTACCACCTCGTACCCCGGACGCCCTTATGGAAGGATTGCCTTTCTCTTAGGTTTATCATTATCTTTTAACCAGGCCCACTAGGATATGGATATGAGGGGAGAACTTGTGTTAACCAAATACATATGGCAGAAGACATTGAACTGGGACAGTCTTGAGTTCAAGTCCCAGCCCTGAGACCTTGGGCAAGAAGGGACTTCGCTGCTCTAAGTTGACTCTTTTGTAAAATTGGGTATTGATGACCTTGCATCATCACTGTAAGGACTGGAGAAAATGCCTTTAGAGTCTGGTCGGGAATAACTGTTACTTTAATGCCTATTCTACTAGCAGTGAAGGCTTCCCCTCAGCAGCTGGTGGTGGCAGGGAACTTGGGTAGACTTTTTCAGAGGAATGGAGAACATACAGACCCAGCAATGCACCTGTGGGAACCTTCTCCTGTTAGGGGATATGAACAGAGGTTAAGCACCTTGGAAGGTTCCCTGTGTGGTGGAAATTGATCTAGAAGACCGTTAGATACAGAGATATGGGGCCAGGATGATAAGGAAAGTGCCTCAACAGCCTCTCTCCCGATGCGTGCATTTATTTCCACTGGAGAATGTTTTGACAATAATCCCAAATTACAAATATTAATACAAATAAATACCCTTTGAACCAGGAATTTCACACTAAGAAACCAGAAGGTCAAATGTACTAGAATTTGTCAAATGTGCAGAAGGACAAATGTACTAGAATTCTTTGTGGCAGCATTGTTTGCAATAGAAAAAGGTTTTAACAACTTGACACCCACCAGTAGGGGACTAGTTGAATTAATTAAGGCACATGTATTCCAATTTATGTATAATAGATCTGTGCCCATTAAAAAGAATGACACAAATCTACATGCAGTGATATGGAAAGAGTCCCAAGATGTAATATAAATTTTTAGAACTCAAGGTGCAGAGTAGTATACATGTGTGCTACCAGTTGTGCTAAAGGACAAAAAAAAAAGGAAAAGAATATGTGTTTGCTGGTCTCTGCCCAGCATGTCTCTGGAAGTATTCAAAAGAGTGGTTTGCCTGGATTCATGAGCCCAGGAGCAGGAGGGAGCTTTCATTCTGCCTTTGTATCTTTTGAATTTTGAACCATTAGACTACAATATTCAAAACACAGCTTAATAGTTTTAAAATCCTCCCCACAAAGCCTCCTGGCTCTGGGCCTGTGTACAGGAGCAGAGGCCCTTGTAAGCCCCAGCCTCCCACCAGGCTCAGCGCCTGGGCTTTTGACAGGCTTTCTTTTCACAGTGTGGGGTCGGCTGGGCTGGTGACGGCTACATCTGTGGAAAGGATGTGGACATTGACAGTTACCCTGATGAGGAGCTGCCATGCTCGGCCAGAAACTGCAAAAAGGTGAGGGGGACGAGCAGGAGAAGACACACGCAGACACACGCGCGAGCACATATGCACACTCGCTCTGTGGCTTTCCAGAGCCACATCTTATATCAGGGAGGGGTTCTGTGGGTTCCATTCAGAATGTATTTTTAAAGTAGCTGCATCTCAAATGTAGCAAAACAGCCATTGACAATAAAGTCAGATAGGTACAGAGTGTGTTGAGGTCAGAAATAGTTTTTGATTTAGATGGAGATGGGGTGGGGAAATGGGGAGAAGTTGGTAAAAGGGTACAAACTGTCCATTATGAGGTGAATGAGATCTGTGGATCTAATGTAGTTAACATTGTATTGTATGCTTGAAATTTGCTAAGGGTAGAACTTACATATTCTCAGCAAAATAAAGGTAGGGATAAATATGTAAGGTGACAGATATGTTAATGAAATCAGTGGAGCTATCACTTCATAATATATACATGTATCAAATTATCACATTATACATTTTAAATGTCTTGCCATTTTGTCAGTTAAAATACCTCAGTAAAGCTGAAAAAAAGACAAACGTAGATGTCCCTCTGAGCTGTTTCTCCAACTTAGGACAACTGCAAGTATGTGCCAAATTCTGGCCAAGAAGATGCAGACAGGGATGGCATTGGAGACGCCTGTGATGACGATGCTGATGGAGATGGGATCCTGAATGAGCAGGTAGGCACCTGCTTTGCTGGGAGGGTCTGGGAATGGCCACGCGCCAGAGATGGTAGAAGAAAGTCCATGAAGTTCACTGTTTATATGAATCATCCCAAATGTCCATTTCCATGCCTGTGTTTCCACAGCACTGTAACTTTTTCTTCTAAGATTCCAAAATGTTTAAAATACAAAACTGAGGAGCTTTGACCGCCTGAGGTCTGACATCTCGTGCCAGCAGCAGGGGGGTGGGGTGAGAGGAGGTTGACTGGCATCCACCCCAGGACCAGGCACACAGGCGGTCTCAGTAAATGTCGGTCTCGGGATCCTTTAGGATAACTGTGTCCTGACCCACAACGTGGACCAGAGGAACAGTGACAAAGACATCTTTGGGGATGCCTGTGATAACTGCCGGAACGTGCTGAATAATGACCAGAAAGACACTGACGGGGATGGGAAAGGAGATGCCTGTGATGACGACATGGATGGGGACGGTGGGTTTGCCTCGCGCTGTCTTTTCCTTGGGACCTATCTGTGCTTTTCTCCTTGTTCTCTCTTATGAGCAGGAACAGAATTGCTGATTCTGAAGGCCTTCCTTCTCTGGGGGGTTCTACATGGCCTGAGCCTGGGGGACCCCAGGTCCACTTATTTTTGTCTACTTATTTCTCCCATGTTTAATAACCTTCATGCTCCAGGAACTCAACATCATTGCCAGAAGCTGTAGGAATCCCTTCAAGCAGTGTCTTGTCAAGGCTGTATCTTTGGAAGACATCTGTCTTCTCAGACTACAGCTTCCTCCCTCCCACCGTCCTTCTCAAGCATAAGAGCCCTAGAAGTGGAAGATTGAGGGAGAGGGGCAGAGCAGGATCAAGCACTGCAGCCCCAGGTCAGGCTCCTCATGCAGAGAATCAGGTCTTTTCCCAGAGAGTGGAAAGGGCCATCAGGCAGGTGGCTGCACCAGCCAGCTCCAGGGTCCCCTGAAGGGCCTCATACTTTGGTCTGTGTGAGTAGCACCCCTGGAGAACAATTCTAGAGCTCTGCAGGCCATAAGGAAGGACATTTGTTTCTGTATAGCTCCCATAAAACACAGATGATTGTCATCAAAGTATAGGCTGGATCTGATCATTTCTGAAAAACATATCACTTTATAGGACCTTGAAGGAATATCCTTTTAGAAATACACTATACCCACCAACACCCTACTCCAGAAAATTCACACCTCTCTAAAATGCAACCTTACCTTCTATAAGCCGGACAGCTGGTAAACCAGCTCAGCAAAATGAACAGAAAAGGCCCTGAGTTGTAGCATTTGCATTTCCATGATATAAATACCACTCCCACCATCCCTGGTTCCAAGGTACCAAGAGGAGATGACACAATTGAACAGGAAGCTGGGGAGAAATGGTGTGAAGGGCCTGGCTCCAGCCCACCACCGCCCAAGCCCTGGGGCCCTGGTAGTAACAGACCCACGAGCTCCTCCCTCCCCAGGCTTGGCCCTCTTGATGCCTCATCTGGTCACAGTGATAGCCCTCAACACCTTGGATAGATTCTAACTCGCTGGATAAATGCCACAAGTCACTGTTCGTTTTTGAGCCTCCCAGAATTCATCCTTTGATGTTACCTCAAGATAACTGCACCCCTGGAGAAGGGAATGGCTACTGACTCCAGTGTTCTTGCCTGGAAAATCCCATGGACAGAGGAGCCTGGCGGGGCTACAGTCCAGGGGTCACAGAGAGTTGGACATGACTGAGCACGCACACACAGCAGATAACTGCTGGAAGGGGTAGTGCTCCCGGAGGATGGCCTGGGCGGATGCCACTCCCCGAGTGCTGGCCTAATCACTACAACTCCTGAAAGTCTGTGCTCCAGACCTTTCTGTGACGTTCGCCTGACTCAGGGAAGCATTCCTCTCTTGAAGGAATAAAAAACATCCTGGACAACTGCCAGAAAGTTCCCAATAGTGACCAAGAAGACAGAGACGGTGACGGTGTGGGGGATGCCTGTGACAGCTGTCCTGAGGTCAGCAACCCAAACCAGGTTAGTAGGACCCAAGGGAAGCTGAACCCCAGGCTGAGCGCCCCGTGCAAAGATGCACTTTAAGACCAGCATCTGGAAGAACGCAGCAGAGCCCACCAGCCCCGTTTGCTGCTGCTCCCTTCCTCCTAACAGCAGAGGTGATAATGTTGTATACGTAGGACTGGAGGTGATGAGAGGGACACTGCAGGACATCTGGGGCCCTCTGACTCATCTCACAGGCTGTAGAGTCCCTCTGATGTCAGTCCTAGGAATCTAAGGATGCCCAGAACAAGTTTTTTTTTTTTTTCCTGCTGAAAGGAAAATGTAACGGAAATTAACTATGGGGAGCCTCATGTCCCTTTCATCCCCAAACCCCTGTGTATGGACATTTCAGATTAGGTTCAATCAGCGATGTGTAGTTTCTCTTCTCTCTCCTCCTTCCTGTCTGGATCCTTGGGTGTGATGTGTCACATATTTTGAAAGCCGTGGGAAGGGGTCGTCATTGTTGCCCTCTGACTCACTCCTGTTCTGGCTCCGCTCCAAAATACAGAAGCAAAGCAAAACCTGCTTGCTTCATCCTCGTGTCTGTGGTTGGCCCCCTTCCGACCTGTGCCGGAGGGCCGCGTCTGCACCTGCCCCCACACTGCCCCGGCGCCCTTCTCCAGTCAGCTCATCTGGTGTGTAGGCAGCCCGTCCTTGGAGCTTGATATTTTGGAAGGCTTTTTTGAAAATTCAGCATTGTGCCTACACCAATATGGTGTTGTCCTTTTGCAGCTTGCACCACCCCAATTTCAAAGAAATAATTCCTGAGATCCAGTGATGATGGGCCAGGCCTGCCTTCTCCGGAACGTTCTGTGCAGGCCTAGGGATAAATAACACGTTCTGTTCCCTTTGCAGTCTGACGTGGATAATGATCTGGTTGGGGACTCCTGTGACACCAATCAGGACAGGTATGGCATGTCTCCCAACTGCATAGGACCAGATGAAAAATCCAGAGGGAGTTTTCTCTCTCAGAGCTTTCTGCTGCTACCATGCTTTGGGGGCTCTCTGGGTAGATTGAGTTGCTAGAGGAACAATGGCTGTCTTTGGTCAGGGTCACTGCACCTCTGTGGATGGGGGAGTTGACTGTATCTCCACATGGATGGGCCACGAGGCACTTGAGCAACTGAGACTCCATCACAGGAGAGGCTGTGTGGCATCCCTTGTTAGAGATGGGCTCTGGAGCAACACACCTGGATGTAAATCCCAGTTCTCCACTTAACACATCAGCTAAGGCAATGGCACCCCACTCCAGTACTCTTGCCTGGAAAATCCCATGGATGGAGGAGCTTGGTGGGCTACAGTCCATGGGGTCGGCTAAGAGTTGGACACGACTGAGCAACTTCACTTTCACTTTTCACTTTCATGCATTGGAGAAGGAAATGGCAACCCACTCCAGTGTTCTTGCCTGGAGAATCCCAGGGACGGGGGAGCCTGGTAGGCTGCTGTCTATGGGGTCGCACAGAGTTGGACACTGCTGAAGCGACTTAGCAGCAGCAGCAGCCCCAGCAGCAGCAACCTTACACATCAGCTGCCCATCTCTCTGTGCCTCCATTTCCTCATCTGTAAAATGGGGCTAAAACTGGAATGTAGCTCTTAGGACTGTTGTGAAGGTTGAGCTAGTTTATGGAAAGTACATATCACAGTTTCTGTTACATGGATATTAGCTCTTTTGCTATTGTGTGTTCTTTCAGCTCAGGGAAGCTTCACCATCAGCCCCAAATAGAGAGCTGCCAGCTTGCTGAGAGATCTTTGTGATTTCATTGTCTCTGGAATCGTTTCATTCAGTCTTCTTGGGTGGAATTGTTCTATGCAAATGAATGCTGTCAGCCCTTCTCATCCCACATGGATGGAGGCCTATGTTAGGACAAAGAGCTGGATCTGATGCTATAAGAACATCAAAAACGTAGACATGGGCAGCTCTGCTAGAGGCACCTGCGGTCCGAGACTCTGGACCCTGTCATCTCCATAGGGAATCATAGGGGGAGCAGGACAGGGATGAGGGAGGGAAAGGGTCTGAAAGGCAAAAGGAACAAGGTAGCTTCCCTCCTCAACTTCTCCTTAGAGGCTGCCCTACAGCCAGCAGCTCTGAAGCCCAGCCTTGCTCAAGGATAGATCCTGTCAAGCCCCATCTCCATCCACGTGCTCCATGTCCTTGCTGTAGAGTACATGCTGGCTAAGTGAACGTCAGCATACTTCTCAGTCTGTCTCAATTTCTTCATCTGCAAAGTAGAGATAATTACATGCATCTTAAAAGTGATGGTGCAAATGAAAGATAATGTGGGTAAAGCTCCCGGCACAGTACTGGCCCCTGGGTGACCTGCAGAAAATGGTAAGTGAGGTATTTTTGTTCCCACAGCATGAGGAGAGGCGAGTCCGTGACAGGCTGACACAGGATATCTCTGTTGTTGAGTGGAAGGTGGGACTGGTACCCTGACAACTTCCCTCAGTGATGAGCATCACGAATGTTCCCTGTTGCAGGTCATCCTGCACTCTGATTGCCATCTGAGTGCTTTCTAAAATATCCTGTCCCACCAGCCTCTAGAAGTTGCCTAAAATAAATGACTCATTTGCTACATTTTAATTCCCACAGACTTGAGGACAGAAACTGCTTGGTTTTGCATAAAAACGTTCGGGGGTATATGGCATGGCTGCTGACGGCAGTAGCTCAGGCTTATGTTTTGGAAAACAGCCCTGCCACAGGCCCAGGAATCCCGCTGTTCGAGCCGACCTGACTTTCCCTGGGTCCCATCTGGGAAGCCTGGCCTAGAGGGCATGCACTGGTCCCTGGCCTCCTTTTCCCATCCCATTGTGGGGGTAGTTGCTGGCCCAGGATGGGCCATGGGTAGAACTGGTGAAAGGAATATCTGCTGTAATCCCGAGTAGTCATAGGAGGCCACTGTCCACTCAGGGAAGCTTGGGGACAGGGCACACTCTTCCCCTGGTGGCCATCAGGCCTGGAAAGAAATTGAGACTCAGAGACTGAGGAGTATGTTGAAGTCCACTTCTTGTGCACTCACAGCTGATGCTTCTCGGGTCTACTGGCCAGGCATGGTGAAGAGTATTAGAAAAGGAAACTCCATAGGGCCTCCCAAGGGCTAGGCCCCTGGAAGTGGTTTTTCATGAAAAAAATGTAATATGCACTATTCTAATCAGCCTTCAGTCTTCAAGCCTGCGAGGTGGGCTGTTACTGTCCTCATGGTACAGAGGGGTATGCCGAGCCACAGAGCGCCAAGTGTCATGTTGGGGCCACACGCACAGCTGGGCCAGGGCTCCCAGCCAGCACTTTGGCGCCCCTGCCCCTCCCTCTGTTCCGCTCCCAGAGTCTCTGCGGGGATCATAGTCGTGCCAGGGACTGAAAGGAGCATCTGGTCACAGAATCACAGAAATTGACCCTTATTTTGAATAGAAAAGATCTACTTGTTGCAACAGGTCGGGGAAGTAGGAAATGGTCTCTGAGGCCCATAAGGCAGCCTTATCTCAGGACCTGTGAAAGTTGCTCAGTCGTGTCTGACTCTGAGACCCCAAGGACTGCAGCCCGCCAGGCTCCTCTGTTCATGGAATCCTCCAGGCAAGAGTACTGGAGTGGGTTGCCATGCCCTCCAGGGGATCTTCCCAACCCAGGGAGCAAACCTGGGTTTCTTGCATTGCGGGCAGATTCTTTACTGTCTGAGCCACCAGGGAAGCTTGATAAAAGACCAAGCCTGGTTAAGACCCCAAACCCAAACCCCTCCTCCTAAGAACTGGGCTCCTCGTGTCCCCTGCTGAGCTGTGACGTAGCCCCTCCCTCCCTTCTCCCACAGCGACGGAGACGGGCACCAGGACAGCACAGACAACTGCCCCACCGTCATCAACAGTGCCCAGCTGGACACGGACAAGGATGGCATTGGCGACGAGTGTGACGACGACGACGACAACGACGGCATCCCAGACTTGGTACCCCCTGGCCCGGACAACTGCCGGCTGGTCCCCAACCCTGCCCAGGAGGACAGCAACAGTAAGCGGGCTCGGCCCGGGGCTCCCCTCAGCCAGGCTCACGGCGGCCCACCTCTGTCAGGGTCCAGCTCCTCTGAGCAGCCACAGCTTGTGTGGACAGGAGAGCTCTGGGAGCCACGCGTCTCCAGCTGTCAGAGGCGGGCACAGCCCTGGTCTGAGACCACATGGGGCAGGGAAGCAACCACACGCTCCCCCTTGGGGCCTGCCCACCCCTTTCACCAGTGTCCCAGCGGGAGCAGGAGGGAGAGGAGGCCAGGGCAGCACAGGCGGGGGTGGGGTTCACAGGCTCCGATGCCTGCAGGGGACAGGTGTGCACAGGGCCAGAAATGAGATGGCAGAGTTGTGAGCACGGTAAGCGTGCCCACGCCGCATACGCAAACTCACGTCTTGATACTAATACCATCCTGTTAGCTGGACAAAAGACACTTTGGGCTAGATTCAGCCTAAGGGTCACTGTAAATTATTCTGAGAGAGTGTCTGATGGCCATAATTTCCCTGCTCTTTATGTCATAGTCCAGAAAGTACCGCAGACATTTGCTTACGTAAGGTCAGACTTAAGATCCACCCGTCGTTGAGGTGCGATCCTAGAGGACACCCAGGGTTTCTTGTCAGGTCAGCTTTGAACAGTTACCCTCACGCTGCTGCTGGCAAGTCCTTCTGACTACCTGCAGTGGGGTTCAGCCACCCACCACCAGGATCCCAGGCCTGGCTCAGCCACAGCTGACTCCAGGACTTCTCTCTCCACGTAGGCTGAAGACCTAGCCCTGGCGCTGGGCTCTCTTTGGCTCCTGTCACAGAGGGGGGTGGCGTGGGGGTGGTGGGCATTACCCAGCTCCCCTCCTCCATTCCCTCAGGCGACGGAGTGGGAGACATCTGTGAGGCAGACTTTGACCAGGACCAGGTCATTGATCGGATAGATGTGTGCCCAGAGAACGCAGAGGTCACCCTGACCGACTTCAGGGCCTATCAGACCGTGGTCCTGGACCCTGAAGGGGATGCCCAGATCGACCCCAACTGGGTGGTCCTGAACCAGGTGAGTGCCATGGGGCTGGCGATGGCTCAGCTTTGCCTCTCAACACAGGCTTTTTTTTAAAACTAATTTTTATTGGAGTATAATTGCTTTATAATGTTGTGTTAGTTTCTGCTGTACAGCAAAGTGGATCACCTAGACATACACATATCCCCTCCCTTTGGCCCTTCTTCCCATTCAGGTCTGAGTAGAGTTCCCTGAGTAGGTTCTCACTAGTTATCCGTTTCATACACAGTATCACTAGTGTGTAGGTGTCAATCCCAGTCTCCCAGTTCCTCCCCCCAACACAGGCCCTTCTGAGAGAAGTGGGTTAGAGGGTGCCGACTGTGAGCCAGGCACTTTCCCACGTCACATTTATTCCCCACAACAGTCCTGTTGACGGAGCGCTTTAATTAGCCTCATTTTACAGATGTTGAGCTCGAGTCTTACAAAGCTTGAATGATTCCTCATGGTAAAATGGCAGGTAAGCAGCTGAGACTGCTGGATTTGGGGCCTAGGCAGTCTCCCATGCTCCCTAGACCCATGCTCCCAGTCTCTGCAGCAGGTGCCCCTGTGCGTTCGCCTCCTTGTGGAACTAAAGAAGGCAGGCACAGAGAGGCTTAGTAGACTTTCCAGCGTCACCCAGTAGGCCACATTCATTAAAAGCATATGTATGTTGGGCTGCCGTCTATGGGGTCACACAGAGTTGGACATGACTGAAGCAACTTAGCAGCAGCAGCATGCATTAATATACGACATTCGTTTTTCTCTTTCTGACTTACTTCACTCTGAATAACAGGCTCTAGGTTCATCCACCTCAGTTCAGCTGACTCAAATTTGTTCCTTTTTGTGGCTAGAAAAATGGTTACTGGTGAACCTATTTGCAGGGCAGGAGTAGAGGCACAGACACAGAGAACAGACTATGGACACGAGGGAGGGAGAAGAGGGGACAAACTGAGAGAGCAGCGCTGAGACATGTATATTACCATATGCAGAATAGATGGCTGGGGGGCACTGCTGTATAACACAGCCTAACCCCATGTTCCGCAGCCCAGAGGGGTGGGAGGGAGGTTCAGGAGGGAGGGGACCTATGTGTACTTACAGCTGATTCATGTTGTTGAATGGCAGAAACCTGGAGAAGGAAATGGCAAGCACTCCAGTATTCTTGCCTGGAAGATCTCAGGGACAGAGGAGGGTGGCGGGTACAGTCCATGGGGTTGCAGAGTCGGACACAACTGAGCGACTGAACAACAGCATGGCAGAAACCAGCACAGTATTGTAAAGCAATTATTCTCCAATTAAAAATTAAAAAAGAATTTTAAAGCGTATGTTCTCTAGTTAAGAGTCTATTGAATCAACTCAAGTGACAGTTTTAGCAAAACAGTTTCTACTCAGCACTGAGGTTTTGTTTTGTTGAAAAGTATATGTTTTCTTTGAGCATATAAGAAGGTAGGGCAGTTCTTCAAATAATGAAATCTTTACATGGAGCTCAGACATCACTGACTTCTCACCGGTGATGCCCGAGAATCTGAGCTTCCTCGAGCTTATTCCATCCCCTCTGAGGTTAATCTTAACTCCTGCATTTCTCTCTGCAGGGCATGGAGATTGTGCAGACCATGAACAGCGATCCTGGCCTGGCAGTGGGTATGTCCAGGGCCTCAGTCACCACTTGTGTGGAATTCACTCTTTCCAGCTACCCGCGTGGCTTGTCTGTTTTTCTCATCTGCTTTGATCTTTACAGGGTACACGGCTTTTAATGGAGTTGACTTCGAAGGGACCTTCCATGTCAACACCCAGACGGACGATGACTACGCTGGCTTCATCTTTGGTTACCAGGACAGCTCCAGCTTCTACGTGGTCATGTGGAAGCAGACAGAGCAGACATACTGGCAGGCCACCCCATTCCGAGCTGTCGCGGAACCTGGCATTCAGCTCAAGGTACTCGTCTCCCTTTCTTCTGGGCCCTTCACCCTCCTTTTAAATTCTGTGTTCTCCTATATGGCATTCATTAATAGAAATCGATGCATTTGTGCTCAAATCTGGGAACTCTGCAGCCCATCCAGGGGGCCATGCCTTCGCTTCTTTGTAGGAGCTGCATGCTCCCCTCTGGGTGAGAACGTCTGACCCCAGAGGTGGGGAAGATTTAGGGGTACATCTTCGAGCACAGTCCCCTTGGAAACTGACTAATGTGTTTCCTCGGGTGGCCAACTTTGTACAGGAGGGCTGGGAAACCATGTCCGTCACTCCTGCTGGGAGGAAAGGCAGAGGTCAGAGCCCTCCTTGGCCAAATGTGGGGAGCGATGGGGCTGACAGCAGGGAAAGCACGGACCAAGGTAGTGGAATGCTGGCCAGTGCTGATCACTGAAGGCTGGGGATGACCACAGCAGAAATGGCATTGAAGCGTTTACGCCTGTGTCCAGATTCAAGGCTGCCGGTTGCACCCGTGAATCCCGACCCCATCACCTCCCCAGGGATACGGGATGCAGGAAGTGCGGTCTGTGTATCTAAGACCTTGCTCGTGTCGTTGTCCAGGCCGTGAAGTCCAAGACGGGTCCCGGGGAGCATCTCCGCAACTCGCTGTGGCACACGGGGGACACCAGTGACCAGGTCAGGCTGCTGTGGAAGGACTCCAGGAACGTGGGCTGGAAGGACAAGGTGTCCTATCGCTGGTTCCTGCAGCACCGGCCCCAGGTGGGCTACATCAGGTAGGCGCTGCGCCCCCTCCTCCCACATCTCAGAGCCTTCGCTTCCCTGAGCAGACAGCTCCCGAGGGCGAGCCAGGACCTCAGGCTCCCAGAAAAGAGGTAGGAGGAGGACACCCCGCTCAGACTGACCACCTGGATGGTAGGGCCACCTGGGGGATAGAAGGACCTTCTGTGGGGGAGGCCTGGGCACCAGAACAGTCTGCCCCTCTGACCCGTGTGAGGCGAGACTGACCCTCATCCACCATCCTGTGTGGTCCCTCTGGACCCTGTATCATCACTTACCTCAGCATTTCGTGCTGCAGTGAGTCCCTCATGGTCTGATAAACTCCACAAGAGCAGCACCCGTGTCTCATTTTATCTTGGTCTCCCCTGCGCCTGACATAGCAGTGACACATACTGCCCTCGGCATGAACTGACCCTCTTGTGAGCCCACGTTCTGCCTTACTTCCCTGTGAAAGTGTTAGTTGCTCAGTCAAGTCCGACTCTTTGCAACCCCCTGGACTGTAGCCCACTGGACTCCTCTGTTCATGGGATTCTCCAGGCAAGAATACCGGAGTGGGTTGCCATGCCCTCCCCCAGTGAATCTTCCCCACCCAGGGATTGAACGTGGGTCTCCCACATTGCAGGCAAATTCTTTACCGTCTGAGTCACAAGGGAAGCCCTTGGAATTTCCCTGTAGGACTGTTTAAAAAAACAAACACCTATTCTCAGAAGCTAGGATGTCTTAGAACCACATCTTCGACATGTAGTCAATGTACTTTGGAGAAGAAAATGGCAACCCACTCTGGTATTCTTGCCTGGAGAATCCCAGGGACAGGAACCTAGTGGGCTGCCGTCTATGGGGTTGCACAGAGTCGGACACGACTGAAGTGACTTAGCAGCAGCAGCAGCAGCAATGTACTTTCTTTCTCATTCCTCAGGCTTACAGATCCACACCAGCTTATGTAGCACTTCTTCAGGAAGAGGTGCTGATTGCATTTTCCTGACCGGGGCAGGAAAGCTGCCGAGTGGAAAAAAGGAAATCATGAAAGCTAATTCATACTTTGTCTTTCTTTGAGACTTTACACCAAAAGTGGTATCTGTCTAGAGGGAGGTTGTCATATTCTCAGCCCTATTAAGCTGCATGCCCCCTTTTTTATAACAAATATTTTGAAATGCAGCCTCTTCCATCCCAAATGAAGTCATAGAAAATATTACCTACCTGCATGATGTTAAGGATCAATCTGATCCCTAATGGAGAAATAAGATTTATAACAAAATCGTGTAAGTGCTTGGACACAACCGTAGCAGAACACACAGTGAGGCTGCTGCTGGCCCGTGTACCTAGAATCACTGCAGAGGTGATGTCCTGCTACAGCTCGTGGGTTGTGGCCACAATGTGGTATTGCCAGCAGTGTTGTGAATTTCTAAAATAATGAACAGCTACAGAGAAGGACAAATATCGTATGATACCTCTTACGTGTGGAGTCTAATAAAAGGGTACAAGTGAACTTTGTTACAAAACAGAAGCAGTAGATGTAGAAAACAACCTTATGGTTACCAGAGGGGAAAAGGATGGATTGGGAGGTCAGACCTGACATATGCACACGACTGTTTATAAAGTAGATAATAAGGACCTACCGTATAGCACAGGGAACTCTACTCAGTACTCTGTAATGTCCTTTATGGGAAAAGAATCTAAAAAGAGTGGACATAGGTATAACTGACCTACTTCGCAAAGACAACATTGTAAATCAACCATACTCCAATAAGATGAATAGGGAACAGCTTAATTTTTAAATAGGACAATGAAGTACAGTTGACTTGAACAATTCAGGGGGTGGTTCCCAGACCTGCAATGGACAAAAATCCACAGATGCTCAAGTCCCATGGTCGGCCTTCTGTATCTGTGGTTCATATCTGCAGATTCAACTACCCGCAGATCATGTAGTGAAATAGTATTTATGGGGGGAAAAAATCCACATATTAGTGTGCCCATGCAAACCTATGTTGTTTAAGAGTCAAATGTACTCAACAGTTTATCAGTTTACCCTGGAAAAAAATCAGTTGATATTAGTGCAAAAATACTTGATATTCACACCTGAGTTGGGTTTTAAGCCCAGATAACTAGAAACAGGCCAAGGGTCTGTTCCTACCCAGGGGTCTGGAGGAGCACCCCAAAGGTGTCTGGATGCAGGACAGGTTTTCATTGTTCTCTCCAGGGCCTTGTAAGCCACCCAACATCCCTGCCTTCTGCCACTAAATGCCATGGTTACAGCCCCAAATGCCCCCCCACCCACATTTCTAAAATCCTACTTAGGGAATGCTGTTCCTCCCGAGGAAAATCATTGCTCCTGGATCCCAAAGAGCAGTGGTTTTTAAGTATGATGTCTGGACAGGGTAACTCACTGCACAGTGAAGTCACAAAGCCTCTTGGTCCTGGGTCGTATTGTGCTTTCTGATTCATCAGCGAGGACCCATTGAGTTGGACTCAGTGCCCAACCTCATCTAGGCCTTTCGAGGGACAGAAGAAGGGCAGATGTGAACAGGTGGTCCCTGACCTCATGGATCTCCCAGTCTAGCAGGGAAAGGGGAAAAGAGCAGCCGGAAGCACAGCCCAGGTCTGAGAAAAGTGGAAGATGAAACAGAGCAAAGACGTAGGTGGCCAAGAAGTAGGACCCCCTGTCTCCTGATGGGTGGTTCCTCCTGACCTTGGTTTGAAACCCACTCCTGCTGTGTTGTCCACAGGGTGCGATTTTATGAAGGCTCTGAGTTGGTGGCTGATTCTGGGGTCACCATAGACACCACCATGCGTGGAGGCCGGCTCGGCGTGTTCTGCTTCTCCCAGGAAAACATCATTTGGTCCAACCTGAAATATCGCTGCAATGGTAATGCACATTCTTGTTACTGAATAGTATTACTACTAGAAAAAAAAAAATCAAACAATGCCACCTTATTGTATAGCACACATCTCTCCCAGAAGCCGAAAGTCATGCCACATATTCCTGAAATCTGAGGGTCCCTCTGTGATCCAAGCAAAAGGCAGATCTCATGTTTCCTATTTGATAGATGAGGAGATGGAACCCTAGAGAATTAAACTATTAAACTCTTGGCTTGGGACATAGGGTTCTGCGAGAGATGGAGGCAGATTTAATTGAGAGGCAGCCTTCATTTTCATATAGCTCAAACACAATCATAAACTCAAAACCCATTCTGCCTGCTCATTTTCTTTTGGCCTGTGAATGACGCTCCTGGGCTTTAAGCCAACAGTTCGCAAAGCTGCCTGAGGTAGAAAATGGCTGCGGGGTTGGGGAGTATGGGGAGTGGTTCTTTGGGGGCTTGTTGGGCGGGCTGACAGCGACCCCTACAGGATGCCTCCCAGCTCGAGATGCACTAGGGCTGGAGGGAGCCTTCCTAATGCCCCTGTGCCTGTCCCCCTTTGCAGACACCATCCCAGAGGACTTCCAAGAATTTCAGACCCAGAATTTTGATCGCCTGGATAAATAAATGGAGGACGCAATCCGTAACTGCTTTTCCAAACACTAAAGTCATATGTTTTTTAACTTCCTACAATTTTCTTTGTATTCAGTGTGGCTTTCTTTTTGCCCACCCAGATATACCAAACTTCTTATATGAATGTGGCAATAAAGAAGAGATGATTTCTAAAAACCATGTTACCCAGACATCACTCCCACGTGGCTCAGGCTTTGACGGGGACTCTGCTGTTCTCTGTGGAATCCACAGACAATCGTCAGGGGATCTTTCTTCCTCAGTCGTGAGGTTGACCATGTACATCAGTCAGAAGGCTCAGGCCAAAGGTCTCACCTTCTGTTTCTTTCACAGAGAAGCCTGACAGTTCCTCACCTCAGCAGCCTCCTTATTTGGGGTAAGGAACCTCAGAAACACTGCTCAGGGACACTATTCCTATGAAGACTTTTCCTGACCGATCCTGGGTCGTTTGTCCAATTCTTTCTTATACCCTCTCCACCCCACACGCCTTCCACCCAGACCTCTACCAGTACTTTCAACAATTGTGCTTTTTTATATATTTGGCTCCCCCTAGTGGAATGTCAGCTAATTGAGAATTAAAGGACCACGTCTTACTACAATCTATATACTCTGAATACCTGGTATGGAGATTACCTGTCCATTTTTTGCTAGACGGCTGACTCTTAAGTAATAAGGACAATAATGTATATGGATATGAGCCCTCCTACAACTCAGAAAGCTGCTCACAACATACACTATCTATGGTGGTATCAGCAGCCTCACTTTATGTTCAGGACAGAAACTTGCCTGATTTTTACATTAGTTCTTCTCCCATTTCATTTGTAAGGCAAATGATCCAGGCAAATTTTTTAAATAAATTCCCTTAGATTTCTGTTTCAAGAAATATTGCTGGGCGGCAATATATTCTCCTATTCCAGAATTCCTGGAAATACCTTAAGTTATAAATAAAGGATAAACACTGTCACCATCATTTTATTATGATTTTGGTAGAAACTACAGTGGCATATGCATGACCGATGCAAGACATGGAGGATTTTGGTCCACCTCACACGTAAAGCCTACAGGTGTAGGTTGCTTCAAAAGTCGGGACTAGGGTCTTCGATCAGGGTCTTCAGTGACGGGACACAGCTTGGGCCTGTCCACCAACCCCCTGCTTGCTGACACTGTCTAATCGCCCAGGCAGACCCTGCTACAGGAGCCGCCTCCCAGGGTATCGGAGCTGCACTGCTACTGTGACACATCTATAGATCGATCCCAATTCAAAAGAGTCCAGGAAGGAGAAGTAAATTCGTATGGTTGGAGAATGTCATCTCTCAATCCTCCCCCCTTTTCCTTGCTTTTTGTGTCTCACTGAAAGGTTATTTCCTGAGCCCTAAGGCCTTCAGGAGCCCTCTGGCCCTCCTGGTCCTCCACCCACTCTATGGTATAGAGTATACCTTTATAGGTATAAAAGCTATTTTATACTGTAACATTTTAGTGCCCTTTCTCTGGAGGCCTTGGCACTTTACCAGGCGATATGTGATGAAGGCCAAAGACTCTGGGGGATTTCATGCTAATCACTGAATTGCATGCCAAACCCTCTACCTTGAAATATTAATACACTCCTTTGTAAGAGGAAAATGTGTTAGTTGATCAGATATGGATGTTAATTTGAGCTGAAGTCTTATGGTATGTTGATCTGACTTTCAGTGACACTGGTGTACTTATCAGATCTGTCCTGTGCTCCTGTATTTCCCATACACTTCCTCCCTGAGGCTGGCTGGACAAGGAGGCAGCCTCCCTGCTGGGCATTCCTCCCTAAAAGCAGTAGTCCACAGGAAAATCTCTAGATAATCAACACTTTGGTGTCTATGAACACGACAGTACCGTGGGCTCACAGGACATTTAGAACATAATTCCATACCTCGGAAGCCTATTACATTGCGTATATAACTTTTGCCTTCCCACCAATTAGAGGGCAAAGTAGAACAGGTAGCCCCCCTGGTGTGTTTAAACCAGAGCATGCCAGTTCGTGAGAGCTAGTCTTGGAAATTTTGTGAGCCAGCTGTTAAATCTGTTGAAAGTTTGAAATTAGCCATCATAGTATTTACACCACAGAAATCGGCAAACACTACAAATTAGATCTCCAGATTGCTGACTGCCAAGCATTTACCAACACACGACTGGGTACTCTTACCTTATTCCTAGTCATTCTTCATCATTGGAAGCTGGTGTAGAAAGCTTGAAACGTTCAGAAAACTTCTTGTTTAAGAAGCAGAGAAGTACTCCTAAAAGAAAACTTAGGAAAGAAGCTCTTTGATCTTGGCAGTGACTTTTTTTGGGGTATGATACCAAAAGCATAAACAACAAAAGCAAAAATCAACACACGGGACTATATCAAACTCACAAGTTCTGCACCAGAAAAGAAACAATTAACAAAATGAAAAAGACAATTTTTGGGAGAATGGGGGAAAAATTTTGTAAACTGCGTATTGGATAAGGGATTAATATCCAAAAATACATATATTGAAAAACCATTCAACTCAATGAAAACAATCCCATTTTTAAATGAGCAGAGAACTAAATTGACAGTTTTCCAAAAAGACATCAAAATGGCCAACAGATACATGAAAAGATGTTCAACATCAGCAAGCATGAGAGAAATGCAAATCAAAACCACAGTGAGAGTCATCCCATCTATTAGAATGGCTATCATCAAAACGACAAGAGATGCTGGCCAGGATGTGGTGAAAAGAGAACCCTTATATACTGTTTGAATGTAAATTGGTCCAGCCACTATGGAAAACAGTATGCAGTTTCCTCAAAAAATTAAAAATAGATCCACCATAAGGTTCACCAATTCCAGTTCTCAGTATATATCAAGAGGAATGAAAACAGTATGTCAAAGCAACATATGCACTCCCATGTTTATTGCAGCATTATTCACAATAGCCAAGATATGGAAAGAACTTAAATGTCCAGTGGATGAATGGATAAAAAAAGATGTGGTATATAGACAATGGAATATTATTCAGGCACAAGAAAGGATCTCCTGCCATTTGTAGCAACATGGATGGACTTTGAGCATTATGCAAAGTCAGACACAGAAAGACAAATACTGAGATATCCCTTATATGTCAATCTAAAAAAGTTAAACTTTTGAAAAACAGAGTAAAATGGTAGTTACCAGTGGATGGGGAGTGAGGGGATAAGACTGCTATTGTTTAAGGATACAAATTTGCAGTGAGAAGTAAATAAGTCATAGAGATCCAATGCACGGTACAGTAAATATACACGAAAATATTGCACTCCAATCATCAAACCAACTGAGACTAAAACTTAATTATCCCAACCGCTAAAAAGAAATGATAATTACATAATATGATAGAGGTGCCAAATTCTACTGTAACAGCAATTACAACATACAAATGTATCAAATTAACACATTGTACACCTTAATTTCACACGTTACATGTCAAATAGATTCAATTTAAAACAGCAAAGAAGTGCGAAAGTTGTGAAAATCAGGAAGCACTTGAGAGAGGCTAGTCAAATGGCAGATAAAAACCATAGGAACAGACTAGCAGGTGTCTCTTCCACCAGTCGCAACCTGGGACTTGTGAATGTTTACACTCAACTCTGGGCTTCCCTGATAGCTCAGTTGGTAGTGCAGTGCCTCAAAGTCCTATTAGAGTTCCGTTTAGGAAAGTCCTCCTCTGAATTTCATTAACAACCCTAGGAGTCTGAGCAGCTATCACTCACTCACCAATGAGGATAAATTCATTCCACTGCTTGTCCATCCCTTGACTTCTGACTGAGATCAAAGGTCCTGCGACATGGGGTGTATGCCCGGGACAGAGAAGAGGTGAGTCCCTGTGGGAAAAAGACTGTGCCTAGGCAGACTCCCACCAGAGTGGGGAGACTTCCTGGGGCAGAGGAAGGGCTGGAGAGCATCAGGAGATGGCCCCAGGTTTGCAGGCAGGGGCAGAGAGGGAGGGGAGCACGTTCCATCTCCACCCAAGAAAGAACGGAAGCTCCTCCCTCTTACCCCCACGTTATCACTCCTGTATCTTAGAATTAATTAAAGATGCAAATTGCAAAATCTTAAACTTCTAAGTTCAACTTGAAAATCTTACTACTCCGGGAAAGAGAGAGGAGAGATAAATTAGGAGATTGAATTAACATATACTACTATGTATACAATAGATGACCAACAAGGACCTACTGTGTAGCACAGTAGGTCCTATTCTGTAATAACCTACAAGAGAAAAGAATCTGAAAAAGAACACATGTGTAACTGAGTCACTGCGCTGTACACCACATTGTAAATCAGCTATACTTTGGTTTAAAAAAAAAAATTACTACTCTTCTATACTATAAATATGCAAATCTACTTAATCCTCTATAGCAAAATTCATAGTCACCTTTAAGCTTGATTGTTTAGTCCTATCTGCAAACTTAATTAAATTTCCTTAAGCATTTAAAATTGCATTTATAAATTTTATATTATACATTAATCTATAATACTACATTTTTAATATACTATAAATCTATAATGTTTACAACTTTAATTATAAATTTTACTGTCGTTTGTCTGACAAAACCTAATTAACTCATAAATATTACATGAATATTGTGTACCATAAGTTATCTTAACACCTGACTATTATTTATGTATTCAACCAAATTCTTCTATACTTTTTGGCTTAAAATTAAGGATAAATTCAAAAAAGGATAAATTCAAAAAAAGGATAAATTCAAATACTCAATTATACATTCTTCATTGGAATCACAAGTTCAAGTTATTAGATTTTCTAATATACCAAATTATCTTAAATATTTCAAGTATTTTAAATACCACATCAGTTTAGTTCAGTTCAGTCGCTCAGTCATGTCCGACTCTTTGCATTCCCATGAACTGCAACACACCAGGCCTCCCTATCCATCACCAACTCCCAGAGTTTACCCAAACTCATGCATTGAGTCGGTGATGCCATCCAACCATCTTATCCTCTGTCATCCCCTTCTCCTCCTGCCCTCAGTCTTTCCCAGCATCAGGGTCTTTTCAAATGAGTCAGCCCTTTGCATCAGGTGGCCAAAGTATTGGAGTTTCAGCTTCAACATCAGTCCTTCCAATGAACACCGTGATTGCCTTTAGGACTGATCTACCTCAGGATGGACTGGTTGGACCTCCTTGCAGTCCAAGGGACTCTGAAGAGTCTTCACCAACACCACAGTTCAAAACCATTGATTTTTCTGCGCTAAGCTTTCTTTATAGTCCAACTCTCACATCCATTCATGACTACTTGAAAAACCATAGCCTTGACTAGACAGACCTTTGTTGACAAAGTAATGTCTCTGCTTTTTAATATGCTGTCTGGGTTGGTCATAACTTTCCTTCCAAGGAGTAAGCGTCTTTTAATTTCATGGCTGCAGTCACCATCTGCAGTGATTTTGAAGCCCGCCCCCCACAAAAAGAAGCTAGCCACTGTTTCCCCTGTTTCCCCATCTATTTGCCATGAAGTGATGGGACCGGATGCCATGATCTTAGTTTTCTGAATGTTGAGTTTTAAGCCAGCCTTTTCACTCTCCTCTTTCACTTTCATCAAAAGGCTCTTTAGTTCTTCACTTTCTGCCATAAGGGTGGTGTCATCTGCATATCTGAGGTTATTAATATTTCTCCTGGCAATCTTGATTCCACATAGTCAAAGATAATTCCCAAACACCACACAAAAAAGACAATGGGTTCAGCAATTCTGTATTTAATTTTAAGATTTCCCAGGAATAAAAGACCCTTAAATGCTGTTGGGGTCCTTTAATGGACCAGAATCTGGTGGTCTGGAGTCGATGATAAGAAAGTGAAAGAAGGAAAGAGGCTAATATTCCCTGGGTTACGCAACCGGCCTTCGCCCTCCAGGGAATCAGCCAGAAATAGAGAGAAAGAAGGACACGGGGACCCAAGTCTCTAGTGGAACAAGGGTGCTTTGTTGAATTCTGTGTGAGTTTATATACCTATTACAAGGTAGCTTCTTCAGATAAAGATCTAAAGACCAGACTTTACAAGTTACCAAGGAAACAAGGAGCAATAGAGGCCGTAAGGCCAAAAGGCAATCCATATCAAAAGAGGGTCGTGGATAATCCCTTTCACCACACGGAAAGGCTAACAAAGGAAATCCTATGCAGGCATCCCACCTCTATGATCTCAATCCTGGGAGTGGCTTGCCACTCCTGACAGGAACTGATAAGGAACAGAGGGCTCAAGAGAGATAGGAAACAGCACACAGGAATCCTGTTAAACATTCCCTGACAACACACTAATGAAACTATACTGTTTCAAGAAACTTGGGGTGAACTCAGTGGACTGAAGTTGTTTATTAGCTGAAGATTTGGAGCTCTGGACACTGAAGTGGATTTTTCTTTTTCATTTTTTGGGGGGTGGGGGTTGTCTGCTTGGTTTTTGGGGGGAGGGCTGTGTGGGTTTGGGGCGGGGTGTGGCCACACCAGAAGGCTTGCAGGATCTTAGTTCCCTGACCAGCGATTGAACCCAGGCCCTCAGCAGTGAAAGCCAGGGAATTCCCTGAAGGGGATGTTTTTCATGATCCTGCAGGGGAAGTTGAGCCCTCCTATAGTCCCAGTGTCATTAGGGACCCCAAGCGTATGCTGTCCAGACAGGGCTCTTATATCCCACTCTCCTAGATTCATGTATAAATGACCTAGATCTTAAGTCTCTTCACCTCTAGACCAGATTCTTTTTCGTTGTTGCAAGAACCTAAAGAAGCCATAAATTGTGTTTTCTGTGTACAAAGGCTTCCCTTATAAGGAAAAAACAAGACCAACAAAAACAGCCCAATGACAACACTTAGATTTTTTCTTTAATTTTGGAGGAGTCTGGGAAATGCATCCTCAATGCCAGTAAGTCGCTGAGAAGTGTTCTAGAGCACAGCCCATTTCTACAGAGGGGACTGTCACCACCTTGGTGCGGCTCTCCCTGGCTCCAGTGCCATCACCACATAGAAGGGGCATCACCAGGCGATCCTCCACAGCCCCTCTGAGATAATAAGCTCAGGGTCCACCCTCTTCCTGAACAAAAGGACTGAGGGAAAGAGAAATATGAGCAGGAGGTAGGTCAAATGCTACCCCACCACATTCTGAATGACCTCAAATGTTGGCGATCTAAAGGGTACGGTCGTCTTTGGATGTCTGGGGCACACCTGAGAAAACAAAATAGCCTCCAGTGATACTGTTTGGAAAAGTCTGACTTAAGGAATGAAACAAGTTGCTCTAGGGACAGAACAGGGTGGCCAGGAAAAGAAAAAGGGACTCCCCAAGGTTGGTCAAGCAGAAGCATAGTGGGGTATGGGAAGGTGGTCTCTGGGGTGGTGGGGCCTGCCCACTCCCATGAGGAGGTGGAGGAGCCTCTGATGGGGCACTTGTTGTGACTGAGGACTGGACACTTAGCCCACACCCTGAGGTCAGAGGTGAGGCCTCTGGGTAGCCAAGCCAGGGGCAGTAAAAGTATGTAAAAGTGTTAGTCTCTCAGTTGTATCCAACTCCTTGCAACCCCATGGACTGTAGCCCACCAGATTCCTCTGTTCATGGAATTCCCCAGGCAAGAATACTGGAGTGGACAGCCATTCCCTTCAGCAAGGGATCTTCTCAAACCAGGGATTGAACCCAGATCTCCTGCATTGCAGGCAGATTCTTAACCAACTGAATCACCAGGGAAGCCCAGGGACAGACAAGCCTATCGTAAGGAGCATGACTGCAGCCACCAAAAAATAGCACCCCCATGTGGTGGAGGACCAGATCCCCACAGGCACATCCAGTGGCTAAAGGGCAATGGTGGAGCGGGTGACCACCAAAGATAAAGCCCCAAGTCTCACATTCTGGAGCCATGTAAGCCCAGGGATCCTGTGTAGGGGGCAGGGGTGAGGAAGGAGCCCTAGGAAGAATTGATATTGGAGGTCAGCTCGGTGCGAGGGCAGAGGGACAGAGTGAGAGCAGGGCATCTGTTTAGTCCAACAGAGAGGAGCAGACAGAAGAAGCGTCAAGGAAGGAAGAACATGAGGGGCAGGGCAAAAGCGATTTGCATTCCGAGGAGAGAAGTGGGCCACAAGGCGAGCAGGACCACCTCAACGACCTGTACTCCCAACTCCAGAAGGTGCTTCTGGTGACCCCGTCCATCCAACTCCACTCAACAGAGGCGGAAGCAGGCAACCCCAGAGCCACATGCAGAAATGGGGAGCCTGCAAAGCATATGTACTGATTAAAATAACACTGCTGCACATGTACTGTTTCTATAAGAAGGAATAGAATACAAATTTTAAGTGTCAAACAAACCAATGAGCAGTTTAAATGGGTTCAGCAGGATATTGTCTAAGAGAAGTATAGATGATTAAAGCATATAAATGAGAGCAATTAAAATAGAATCAAAACAAGCAGCGTTGATTTTAACCCCAACTTAGTTTCTTAAGCCACTACAAATCAGTCTTGAATTATTCAGCTCCTACTAATAAAATGTTTTCTTAAAGTTATAAGATGCCTGGGTTTAGACCAGGCCACATCCTTCACCTTAGAAATGTCACAAAAGAGCTCTTGAGCCGAGTGCTCCAGGTGGGTGGCTGGCTGTGACATAAGTCACAGCTTCACCTCAAGATACTCTGAGCAAAGGATTCATTCCAGGGCTTGATCCAAGCCGTGAACTAGCACACAAGTTTTTCCCCATAAAGTTTAACTTGTTACGTACTATCAAATTAATAAACAATAAAATACAACAGGAATCAGTGTTGGGAGCGTGTGTCCACAAAAAAAGACGTGTCCAACTAAGTGTGAACCACTGTTGCCACATTTCAGGTTTTTATCTAAATATTTGTTCATTAATGCTTATTTAAAAATTTTTTATTTTATTTTTGGCCTTATCTCATGGCATGTGGGATCTTAGTTCCCCAACCAGGGATGGAACCTGCAACCCCTGCATTGGAAACAGTGTCTTAACCACTGTAGGATATCTCCTTTAATGCTTATTTTATAGCATTGACTAGAGTAAACAGTAGCAGATGCCTAAAATCTAAGAAAAGTATGGTGGCACTAGTAAAGAACCCACATGTTAATGCAGGAGACGTAAGAGATTCGGGTTCGACCCCTGGGTCAGGAAGATCCTCTGGAGGAGGGCATGGGAACCCACTCCAGTATTCTTGCCTGGAGGATCCCATGGACAGAGGAGCTTGGCAGGCTTCAGTCCATAAGGCCACGAAGAGTCAGACACAGCTGAGCGACTTGGCACAGCAATGAGTTATCTTCACAGGCCATACCATCCCCACCCCTCTCCCACCACAATTCTGAGGATCAGGGTCTGAGAACATCTCGAAAGTCCCTTCTCACCCCGTGGCTACTGAGAGCTCCTGGACTCTCAGTCCAGAATGAGGACTGTGTAATATTCCTCTGCATACTCTCCCTACCACCTCCTAAAGTGTTTGCTGAATTGGAAAAGCCTATGACATCAAATCCAATAGCTATCTGCTTCAAATTCCTGTGTTTCTCCAAAGAATCCACGAGGTGGCAGAAATCCTCTAAAAATTCGGAAAAAAACCCTGCTCTCTTTATTTAACCTATTAATAACAGACATCTCCTAAAGTTCATTAAAAGTGAAATAACAGCAACAACAAACAAGTAAAATAACAACCACGCAATTTATTAAAAACTTATAAATAGTGCTCTACCCATAGCTGTGAATAGTTTAGTGCCTAAGAATTCTCATTTACCGAAACATGCAACTCAACAAAAAACAAGCACCAGACATAAAGCAACCTAAATTTGAATCTTTGCAATTAGGCTCTGAATGAACACTGAAGACTCATTATCTTTGGTTTCTTTCAGGAATTGCCTGAAGAAGCCTTTTTCCATGTCCCTCAACCTAAGTTCACAGGACAGCTTTCTGTGAGTCAAGCAAAGAGCCATTCTCCATCTGTTCATTATACATTCATTCATTTATTCATTCACCAAACACCCAATGAGCGATTACCACATGCCAGGCACTATGAGGGCTACAAAAAAAGTACACAAATCCAGTTGGCTTCAGTCCAGGCCTCTGTATGAGAAAACCATTTTCATTCTAGTACTGATCGTGATTGCAAAAACAGTTTCTTTCAGGATTAGATAAATCTTAAAGCCAATCTCTAGATTCCCTTGCTTTTAGATGAAATAACATATTTCGCTATTGGAGAACCCATATTTACTCAATCCTGAGAGTTCTTAGCTAGGTCAAGAGAGCCTGTCCTAAATGTCCTAAATTCTCCCAGGAAGAATTTTCCAGGGAGCAGAAGGTGGCTTGACAGAAATGGAGTAAATAACTATTCAGCCTGCAGTGTTTACACTGTTGTTTGGTTGTTTGTTGGTTTTGTTAACCTGAGCAAACATTTAAAACATGGAAGAGTTCACGGAAAAATTCATATTTCCAACTTCCGTCAAAAAATTCAAAAGCTCTAGCCACACCATCTACGTCCCTGCCCAGGAACCTCAGTGAGGGCCATGTCCTCCAGGCACCCCTCGGCCCCATTCAACCCTTTTCACTCATTAGGCTCCTGCCTGGCCCTTAAAGGTGACCTAGTCTGAGACCCTCGACTTGCGATGTCCACGGCAGTCTGCAAGGCTGGCTGGGATTACAGAGGAGGGTCAGACCTCAGCCCTCTGACTGACCCATTCCCAGTCCCATATCTACTGAATGGCTCAGCCTGGACTCTAATCCAGGGGTCCTAACTCCTTGT